>NC_048222.1:64621356-64683712 GCF_002007445.2 Ailuropoda melanoleuca
CATGACAGACTATGGACTATGAGAAACAAACTGAAGACTTCAGAGGGGAGGGAGGTGGGGGAATGGGACAGACTCGTGATGGGTAGTAAGGAGGGCACGTATTGCATGGTGCACTGGGTGTTATACGCAACTAATGAAGCATCGAACTTTACATCGGAAACCGGGGATGTACTGTATGGTGACTAACATAATATAATAAAAAATCATATAAAAAAAAACAACAACAAGGGTTTCTGGGGCCCTACACTGACTACCCCAACCCCAGAGAGGTCAAGAGTGCGAAACTCCTTCTACAGATGATGACCACCATTCTGAAGTTTTTTCCCTCAATTACAGTAAAGCAGTTTAAAAATTCTTATTTCTAGGGGTGCCTGGGTGGCTCAGCCGTTAAGTGTCTGCCTTCGGCTCAGGTCGTGATCCCAGGGTCCTGGGATTGAGCCCCGCATCGGGCTCCCTGCTCCACAGGGAGCCTGCTTCTCCCTCTTGCACTCCCCTTGCTTGTGTTCCCTCTCTGTCTCTCTCTGTCAAATAAATAGATAAAATCTTTTAAAAAAAATTCTTATTTCTAAAGGGACTTACGAGGGTGATAATCAGTAATAAAGGTCACTATACACAAGAATATAAAGTTAGTTCACATGTTCATTCCACCTTTCTCTCAAGGAGTAAATGCGAAGACACTGCAGCTATTATTGGGGGAAGTTAATGTATTTTTTGATTATAGCAGAAGCTGTGGCATTCACCGGATATACTTCACTTTACAGGTGACAACACTAGTCTAGAGTCTACAAGGCAAGTTCTTCAAAGAGAAGCTCTTTTAAGAAAAGCTGGGGAAAGGAGGCAGTTTCTATCATGTCAAAGAGAAACCACCTCTATACCAGAAAGGAGGTGGGAGCCAAGCAGTGGAGGGTTTTTCTTTTGCCAATCAATTTGAAGACTAGCATTTTCTGTACAAACACATCAGATATAATATATAAGACTAGATGAAAATAAGAAGTACTTTCCAAACTGGCTCTTGTCCCTCTCTCCCTGTGTATCTCCTCTCAGCACTCTGTTCAAACGTGACCTCATCAGAAGCCTCTCCTGACTTCCTCATTTATAACAGCCACTCCACCATCACCTCACGATACGTATCTGTATGAGCCAGGGCTCTCCAGAGAAACAAAACCAACAGGATAGGGTGTGTGTGTGTGTGTGTGTGTGTGTGTGTGTGTGTACGCGCACACACACACGTGCATACTGCGAGAGACTGATTTTAAGGAATTGACTTATGCAGTTATAGAGGCTGGAGAGTCCAGAATCCATGGGGTAGACCAGCAGGTCTGATCTAGCAGCCGTCCTCTGGTAATTCCCCCTGCTTCCAGAAAAGCCAGTCTTTTTCAGTTAAAGCCCTAAATGATTGGATGGGGCCCACCCACATTATGGAGGATAATCTGCTTATCCCAAAGTCTACTGATGTAAATGTTAACCTCATCTAAAAAATACCTACAGGGAAACTTCTACAGGGGCGCCTGGGTGGCTCAGTCATTAAGCGTCTACCTTCAGCTCAGGGCATGATCCCACGGTCCTAGGATCGAGCCCCGCATCAGGGTCCCTGCTCCGCTATGAGCCTGCTTCTTCTTCTCCCACTTCCCCTGCTTGTGTTACCTCTCTCGCTGGCTGTCTGTCAAATAAATAAATAAAATCTTTTTAAAAAAAAATTGAACATGCAGCTTCCATATACCAACAAGTGCACTCCCAGGAATTTACTCCAGAGAAACGAAAACTTATGTTCACATAAAAACCTATATATAAATGTTTACAACAGTTTTTTTTTGTTTTTGTTTTTGTTTTTTTTTAAAGAGAGAACACGAGGGAGGGAGCAGAGGGAGAGAGAATCTTAAGCAGGATCCATGCTCAGCATGGGGCTTGATCTCACAACCCTGAGATGATAACCTGAGCCGAAATCAGGAGTCGGACGCTTAACTCACTGAGCCACCCAGGTGCCCCCACAGCTTTATTTTTAATAGTCAAAAACTAGAACAACTCAGATGTCTTTCCCCTGGTGGATGGCTAAATCAACAGTGGTAGAACTATACCATGGAATACTACTTAGTAATAAATAACAACTACTGATAATCCAGCAATCTGGATGAGTCTGTAGAGAATTATGCTGGGTGAAAAGAAAGCCAATCCCAAAGATTACATACAGTATGATTCCACTTACATAACACTCCTGAAGCTGAGTAAAGGGTACATGGGATCTCTTAGTATTAGTTCTTAAAACTCATGAGAATCTGTAATTATCTCAAAATAAAAAGTGTAATTTAAAATAAAGAAAGGGCATCAAAAGCAAAAATAAACAATTGGGACTACACCAAATTTTAGAACTTCTGCACAGCAAAGGAAACCATCCACAAAATGAAAAGGCAACCTATGGAATGGGAGAAAATACCTGCAAAACATGTTTCTGATAAAGAGCTAACATCCAAAATATATAAGGAGCGCATAGAACTTGAACAGCAAAAGTCCCCAAATGATCCAATTAGAAAATGGGCAGAGGATCTGAATAGACATTTTTCCAACGAAGACATCAAGATGGCCAACAGACACATGAAAAGATGCTCAACATCACTCACCATCAGGGACATGGAAATCGAAACCACAACGAGCTACCACCTCACACCTTTCATAACCGCCATTATCAAAAAGATAAGGAACAGCAGATGCTGGCAAGGGTGTGGCGAAAAGAGACTCCTTGTGCACTGCTGGTGGGAATGAAACTGGTTCAACCACTATGGAAACCAATACGGAGGATCCTCAAAAAAATAAAAATGGAACTAAGCTATGATCTAGCAACGCCACTTCTGGGTACATACGCAAAGGTAGTAAAAGCAGGATTTTGAAGGGATACCTACACTCCCATGTTATTACAGCATTACTCACAATAGCCAAGTTATGAAAACAACCTCAGTGTCTATCAATGGATAAATGAATAAATGTGGTAGATGAATGCACTGGAACATTACTTGGCCATGAGAACGGATATCCTGCTGTTTCCAGCAACATGGATGGACCTGAGGGCATTATGCTACATGGAGTAAGTCAGACTGAGAAAGACAAACACTGCATGATCTCACTTGTATGTGGAATCTAAAAGAGCCAAACTCATAAAAACAGAGACTGGAGTGGTGGTTACCAGGAGCTGGGGGGTTGGAGAAAACAGGGGACATTGGTCAAAGAGTATTAACTTCTGGTTATAAGAGTAAGTTCTGGGGATCTAATGTAGAGCTCAGTGATTACAGTTAATACTGTATTGTGAAAAATAAATAGAGCAGAAGTATTTTCAAAAAAAAAAAAAATCACACATCATGAATCCAGGAAACCAGAGGATTCTCTAGTGGAATTTTCAGTATAACTCCATATTATTTTTCAGTGAGACGTTAGACTACATTAGAAAGAATTCTGCAATAACCCCTAGGGCCTAGGTTTTTGCTCAGGCTCTCCTACAATCGCTCTGCAGCTCAGCAATCACTGAAAATCCTGGGAATAGATTTTGACTCCTGTGTTACAGAATGCGACTGAAAAAATTGTCCAGTCACTTTAACAGAGGCCCAAAAGGGACACAGAGACCTGGGGTAAGTCCTTACTTAACTCTTATCAGTTTTTACAGGATGGGATCCTTAAGCATGAGCTAAGTGAGGAAAAGATGGTTCTTACTTGAAAAGAATTGGTCTGGCCTAAGAAACCCACAGTAACCCACTGCCCCAAGAAGTCACCTACTCTAGCCTTCCAGAGAGTTCCACCACCCAAGGGGGAACTCAGGTCCACCCTGATGTGCAGAGCATTACAAAAGAATACTGAACTAAATGGAAATGCTCGAGTACAAAAGGGATGTTGATGGGGTACAGTATGTCACTAATCACTGAGAAGGAAAACAATTAGTTCTTCTGATATGAAACAGGGAAAGGTGGCAAGGTTCGGTCCGAAATCACTTGTCTGCAAACATTTTCCAACGTAAATGTTCAAGTCAAGATCAGGTTACGATGCCCAGTCCAAAGTGTGCCAACAGTATGGCCAGGTTCACATGGACTCTCTTCAGAAAAATTCTGGATCATCAATGTACCTACCCTCCAAGTATACTCTATAATTTGTCATTCACAAAAACTGTACATTAAAGAAATACAAATAACAATGTTCCCCTTTGTATATAACAATAAGAAACAAAACATTCTTGCCAACATTGGGTTTGAGGTGAAACGGAAAAGCCTCTAAGCCCAAGAGAAGGCAGGAAGGCGAACACTGGTGAGTGGGATGAGATTTCTACTGTCCTCTTACAATTCCAGTTGAACGTATCTTACCTCTCCGCAATGTTTTTTGGCCACTTTCTCCAGGTGGGATTTTAACAAATTAACACTTTCATTTGACAGACCTTTGGCATTCTTTAACTCTATTTCAGGGACTCTGGAAAAGAAAGAGACAAAAAGGAGTTACTCCAAAAAGTATGGCCTCTTTGCATTAATATTTGCTAGGTCCAAGCACGGAGCACAGGGATTTCACACAGGCCTCTATACCTCTAGCGCCATCTTCCTCCATTTCCAAGGATTTCAACTGTACCGCAACAATTCTGTCGACACAATGCTTGACATGGGGTCACCTGCTGGTCCTTGAGGTGACCAGACTGAATGGGCCTGATCCTGGCTTGCCCCCCAATATCAATTAACCCAGCTCTCACAGTTCACCCACAAGAGTCCAAGTGCTCTGGGCTCACTCGCGGGCTCCAGCATGAAGCAAGACAAGCACAACCAGGCAAGAGGAAGCCTCGGATGGGGCGCCTGGCTGGCTCGGTCAGTAGAGCATGTGACTCTTGACATCGGGGTTGTGGGTTCGAGCCCCACACTGGGTGTAGAGACTACTTAAAATCTTACAGGAAAAAAAAAGAATGAAGCCTCGGTGATCCACCCAGCATTCCCACCACCTGCCCTGTCACGTCACTCCTGATTGTCAATGCAGTGGAAACACTCGCTCCCCCACTCACAGCTGACTCTACGTGGGCGTGTTCCGCACACTCNACTCTACGTGGGCGTGTTGCTATTACACGGATGCCGAGCACGCCCCTCTTCTCCCCGCCCAGCTCAACACTCTCTATTCAAAGTTTACACAGCCGCTCCTCAGGTTCCCCTTGGTTCCCAATCAATAGATACCCAGGAACAATTCACGGAGATCAAACACACTTTATTTAATTTTACCAAAGAGAACTTGACTCTACTTCCTACCAAGCATTTCCGAGTAAACGATGGTATTTTTATCTTAGCAAAGCCCTTATCATTCACTGTCTCTGTATTCTCTCCATGTTTCAGTGTGACAGATTGCCACAATCCTGATCTACTCGGACAGATGGAAATCTGAGAGAAAAGAGCTTATATATATGAGAAAAAGAACAGAAATGCCAAACAGTCCTGAGTCTATGTACGATCTATCTAACCCAGGACTCTCCCACGCTGGCATTAAGGACAATTTGCAGAAAAAGAAAGTTTTCCTGTACCATGTCATCTCAAAGGATAAGAATGTTCCCCCAATTAACCCAGCCTTACATAATTTCTTCTTAATTCAGCAGTCATTATGTAGCAATATTAACAGAATGACAAAATATCTATCTACAATACTATTAAAATTACAAAAATTTTTTTCCAGCTTTCCCTTTATGCCCTTGGCACAAAATTTATAATTTTATATAGCTGATAGTATAATGTCTACTTCATAAGATTTTTATAATCATTTCCATGTTTTGGTTTTTTTTTTTTTTTAAATCATCCCATATTATTTTTACCAATTGGACACATCAAGATTTACCAGAATGACTATGAGAAACAAACTGGGGGCCTTGGAGGGGAGGGGGTGGGGGAATGGGATAGACTGGTGATGGGTAGTAAGGAGGGCACGTATTGCATGGTGCACTGGGTGTTATACGCAACTAATGAATCACTGAGCTTTACATCAGAAACCGGGGATGTACTGTATGGTGACTAACATAATATAATAAAAAATCATTAAAAAAAATAAAAATAAAAAAGATTTACCAGAATGGTCCTCCAGCACAGTGGTTCCCAACCAGGGGTGGCTGTGCCCCCAGGAGATACCTGTCAATGGCAAGAGGGGAGAGAAACCCCACGCCTGTCACCACATTCCTTCCCTACGCCCCTCTTTCACTGGACTGGTCCTGCACTGCATCCTTTATAGTAAGCTTGTAATTGTAAGTCAAGCGTCTTCCTGAGTTCTACAAGCTGTTCTAACACAGCATCAAACCTGACAAGGGAGTTTAAGGAGTCCGAAAATTCTTGGCCAGCTAATCAGAAATACATGCAAATGGTGTTTGAAATTTTGTGGAACTGAGCCCTTAATCCGTGAAGTCTGCAGGAACTATGCTAGTTCGTGACAAAACTCAACTGGACTGCTGGACACCCAGCTATTTGGTGTCAGGAAAAATAAAACCCAGAGAGGCGCAGTCTTATATTTCTTTCATACATTTGATTACCCTTGAACCAATTCATTAATTAGATACTAAACACCTACTGCATCTATTCTAGGCACAGTGTTAGAGGTAGAAGAGGGTTACTACATTCAAGAAACTCATCTTGACCTTTCTGTACTTTCCTCTTCTCCGTCAGCTGTTAGGGTAACAAATTCCACAAGTTTCCCACCCAGGGTGTAAGGCACGGCTTCCTTTTATTTGTCACCTTCCCTCACGGGTTCCCTGCACAGTAAGCTCAAACCACAAAACGTCATCCTCGCCCATCTGCTTTTCCACATGGAATGTCTGAGGAAAGATTACACGGAATACACACGTACTTCAAAAAGCCAATACTTGACTACTGATGGCCAAAGCTTTTGCTCTGTCAGTGATTCTCATCCAGAGGCAGTACACGTGCAGGGGGAGTTTGAAAATATGTGGGGTGGGGCGCCTGGGTGGCTCAGTTAAGGGTCTGCCTTCGGCTCAGGTCATGATCCCAGGGTCCAGGGATCAAGCCCCGCATCGGGCTCCCTGCTCAGTGGGGAGCCTGCTTCTCTCTCTCCTCCTACCCCTCCCCCCACTTGTGCTCCTCCTCGCGCTCTCTCTCAAATAAAAAAAATCTTTTTAAAAAAGAATGTGTGCGGGGTTTTGTGGTTGTCTCACACATTGCAGAGCACTTGTACAGCCAGGGATCCTACACACCCTGCATCACGGGCCAGCCCTGCACGGTGGAGACCCATCAGCAGGACCTCTAGAAACAACAGTGTGACTCTAATCTCCTTCTTCCTCTAGGAAGTAAAACTCCCAAAAAGCTATTCTAAGTCCTAATGCCAACCATACTTTAAACCTAAGTATACAAGGGCGCCTGGGTGGCTCAGCTGGTTATGTGTCCAACTCTTGATTTCGGCTCAGGTCATGATCTCAGAGTCGTGGGACTGACCCCACAACAGTCTCTGTGCTGGGTGGGGAGTCTGCTTGAGGATTCTCTTGCATTCTCCCTCTGCCCCCCCCCACCCTCTAAAAACAAAACAAAACTAAGTATACAAGGGCTCTACTAGTCCTCATGACCTTATCCTTTTCTTCTAAGACTGTTCCTCTTCCCAATTTATGAAGAATTAAACAAAAATCAACACCCCTCACCCCGTTCATGCTCTCTCAAATAAATAAAAAAATTTAAAGATTTTTTTTGTTGTTTATTTATGTGACAGAGAGACAGCCAGCGAGAGAGGGAACACAGCAGGGGAGTGGGAGAGGAAGAAGCAGGCTCCCAGCGGAGGAGCCTGATGTGGGACTCAATCCCGGAACGCTGGGATCGCGCCCTGAGCCGAAGGCAGACGCTTAACGACTGTGCTACCCAGGCGCCCCTCAAATAAATAAAATCTTAAAAAAAAATTTTTTTTAAGTGAACACATTAGAGAAAACAAACAATTACTCACAGAGCAAATGTTCATATCTGGAGTGAGTACTCTACAACTATAAGCAGACTTAACATGAGACAGGTTTCACAAAAATGTCTACTGCTGATGTAGTTTCGATGAGATATATGTGACAGGACATGAAATTTTAAGGGGAATACAGGCAGGAAGGAGAAAATATCAATAACGTGTCTGTTTCTATGTTGTGAAAACACAGAAGTGGTATCACAGGGACGGTCCTCATAAATGTACTCACACGTCTGGGTACGTTGGTGGGCATCTAACCCTCAAATCCACCTGCACGTATACTTCTTCACCAGTCAGGCCCTGAGGGTACAAAACTAAATTGATTTCAGGGGGCTCGTTGACCTAAAAGAGAAAAAGCAAAAAAAAAAAAATTTTTTTTTTTTTTTGACTGCAGAGCCAGTTATTAGCAATTAAGACAATGAGCATCTTAGCTTGAACATCCTACTTTCTAAATAGTACGTGCAACTGTACTTTCATGTGGGTATTCGGTCACCTTTTCCTAAAGCGTGGTTTAAAAACAAAACCTATGACACAGAGACTGTATCTTCCTTTTCAAAGTTATCTAAGAGGTGAAGCAAAATGTTCCATGGAGCTTCTATTCATTCACATCCTACGGAGTACCAGTCACGTGATTATGCATGGGTACCGTTCTAGAGGCTCGGAGCACAGGGGTCAATTTGGACAGACATGGGTCCAACCAGCCAACTGAGAAGACAAGTGCGTATTCTCCATAGTGATGAGCGTGCCATAAAGAAAATCAGGCAGAGTAATGGAATGCAGCAGTGAGGGAGATTTTCAGACAGGTGGGTCAGGGGCCTTTCGAGCAGGGGAAACTTCAGTTGAAATATGAATACTGAGATAATGACAAGTGAAAGCCTTAACATGGAAATCTGATGGCTCGTCTAAACGTGGATATGCTCTCACCCAACTGCTTTTCGCCAAAAAAACTAAATACCCCATTTATTCTTTATTAAATATGCTTTTTCCAAAAACTGTTTGAGGCAATTAATATCATCTGTACATCATGAGAGAAGAGAGGCTGAGGGAAGAAATATTTACTCTCATGGTCCAGGCACTTCACCAACTCTGCAGGTGAGTACCGGCGCGTTTTACAGGTAAAGCAGCTCGAGCTCAGAATTTCAGTCTCTTGCCCACAGACACATGGCGACAAGGCTGGATTTCAGATCCAACTTCGGCTCCCAAGCCTGTGTCTTTTTCACCAGCCACTCCCTTGTTAGCGCCAATGAGGAGCTGCTGTGGCTGAGCCTTGGCTTTGTCTTGGAACACTCAGGTGGCCAGGATAAAAAGGGAAATGGGACATTATTTCACATTTCCCAGAAAAGGAAAAGCACAAAAAATCGGGGGGAGGGGGAAGGCAACAAAGTACGTAGCGACACTAAATTCTATCAGGTATTTACAACATACAGTACCCTGAATTATATGATAAACAAAAATATCATCAGTGATGTGTATAATATATGAAAGCTTGGTTTTCATATGGCCTTATCCTCATGCTCGGTCAAAGCTGCAGGTCAGGCACCAGGAAAGCACAGGTCTGTGAATGTGGTTAAATATCCCGTGACCCATGAAGTCTTCTATGTGCTCATTCAGCCATCTCACCTCCTCACCCACAGGGACGGGCCTGGGCTCTGTCAGGCACTGTGAGCACACAGAAGGGAGTAAACAGACATGGTTCCGGCTGTCGTGGAACTTCCAGTTCGGTGGGGGGAAAACAAACAATACACATGCAAGTTCAAGTTCAGAAAGTGCTACCGAAGAGAAGACGTGACGTGATGGAATCAGCCGCCCCAGGATAGGCCACTTTGGTATAAGGATTATTTTGAGCAAAGGGTACTTGAAAATAGAAGGTGCAAGAAGGGCCCTCTGACCTCCTCTGTCCTTCCAGAAAACAGGAGATAAAACACCCATGTGAAAGATGCCCTCCTACACTGGAAAGAAAGAAAGATTCTTATTATCAGAGACAGAACACCGAGGCCTAGAGAATTCTGTACAAACAGACTTGGCAAAATAACTGACCTTTCTTCAGTCTCCCTGTATATTTGTTACTTTTCCACAATTGCCTCTCTTTGTTCAACGTACCCTGTAAAAACATTTAAGTCTGGCCACTCCTTCGGGTCTTCATTACCCTATGGGGTTTCCAATGTGTACGTAAAAATCTGCGTGCTATTCTCCTGTCTGCCTCATGTCGATTTAATTCTCAGACCTAGCCAGAGACCCTCAAAGGACAAAAGTGGCATCTTGTCTCCCTCCACTCTACTTATTAGAGAATGGCCCACAGTGGGTGTGAGGGAAAATACTCGGACGTGGTCATCAGGAAGACCTGAGTACATGGCACTGAAGGTGAGACAAGCCAGAGACCCAGCATTCCGGAGCAGGGAAGAGCACGTAAAGAGGTTCAAAGTGAACAAGAGGTTGATGTATTCCAAAAAGCCCAAGGCAGGCCAGTGCGTCTGGAACACAGGAGGAAGGGGGGACACCAAGTGAAGAAAAGGAAAGGTGTACTTGAGATAAAGCAGACAGAGAGACTGGGCCTCGAGGGAGGGAAACAGAAGGAAAGTGTCTTGTCACAGATGCTCCCAGGCTGAGTAGGATGAGGACAGGGAGCATCCACTGCTGGGGTAACATGGGACCATATAGGTGACCATGCCAAGAGCGGACTCCATGGGCACTGAATGCAAGCCCTAGTGTGATAAGGAGTGAATGCTGCGTAAGGAGGAGGACTGGCCACGTCTGGATGAGTCCTTCAAGGAGGTTTACGGGGCACCTGGGTGGCACAGCGGTTGAGCGTCTGCCTTCAGCTCAGGGCGTGATCCCGGCGTTCTGGGATCGAGCCCCACATCAGGCTCCTCCGCTATGAGCCTGCTTCTTCCTCTCCCACTCCCCCTGCTTGTGTTCCCTCTCTCGCTGGCTGTCTCTATCTCTGTCGAATAAATAAATAAAATCTTAAAAAAAAAAAAAGGAGGTTTAGGCGTTAAGGGGACAGAGAATGGGGCCACAGATGGAGGAGGATGTGAAATCGAGGGAGAAACCTCTTGTTCTGTCTTAAAGATAGTAGAGCATGTGAGGATGTGGATGAGAATTTTATGGAAGAGTAGGAAAGAAACAAAATTAGGATCTGTCAGAGAGCAGATGGTGATGGGCACAGGACAGACAGGAGGAGGGGCCCTTCCCTAGAAGGACAGAGGACATGAGAAGTAGCAGCAGGTAGAGGCTGGTAGGTGTCCTCCAAGGAACCTCAAAGATTTGAGCATGAGAATGAACTAACGGGGCTCCAGGCCTCCTGTTCCCCTCCTACCAGGGCAGGCCAGCTGCTCTCTGCTTTAGCTCTGAGACAGAATTCTGCACAGGAAGCATTTAGCTAAGAGCATTTGAAACCGGCAGCTGCTAGGAAGAAAAGCAAAGACTATTGCCTTGACCAGTCTCCTCAAACAACCTCTCTTGTGGAAGAATTTTTTATTATAGAAATTTTCAAACAAAAGCTGATAATGATATAGATACAGATCCAACAATTACCCACTTATGGCCAACACTGAGTATCTATATGTTACCTCTACTCCCAAATACCACCTGAGATGATTTTGAAGTAAATCCTACCGACCCATCTTTGCCATGTTACTGTTACTCATTTTCTTTTTTTTTAAAGATGTTATTTATTACTTGTCAGAGAGAGCGAGCACAAGCAGGGGGAGCAGCAGGCAGAGCAGGCAGGGGGAGAAGCAGGCTCCCCGCTGAGCAAGGAGCCCAATGCAGGACTCGATCCCAGGACCCTGGGATCATGACCCGAGCCAAGGGCAGCCACTTAACTGAGAGCCACCCAGGCATCCCTGTTACTCATTTTCTAACAAGAATCCAGCTCTGTAGGGAGGTTATATATGTCCATTTTACAGATGTAAACACTGAGAGAAAGGCTAGCTAGACTCAAAATTTTACCAGTGCTTTCTCTACCAGCTCAAAGCTTTACAGCTTTTTCATCTCACAGCCCACAAATTTTGGAGAGATATGATCACCAACTTAAAATTTTATCACGAAAATACTTTTTGGGGGGTGCCTGGCTGTCTCAGTAAGTAAAGCATGTGATTCTTGATCTCAGGGTCGTGAGTTCAAGCCCCACACTGGGTGTGGAACATACTTAAAAGAAACAAAAAAAAGGACACCTGCGTGGCTCAGACAGTTAAGTATCTGCCTTGCGCTCAGGTCATGACCCCAGGTTCCAGCCCCATGTCAGCACGGAGTCTGTTTCTCCCTCTCCCCCTCCGCCTGCTTATGCCCTCTCTCTCTAAAATATATAAAATCTTTTTTAAAGAAAGAAAGAAAAGGAAAATCCATTTTTGCTCCCTCTTTATTGTATATATTATAACACTTTGGAAAACAGTACTTTATTTTTTTAATTTTTTTTTATTATATTCTGTTAGTCACCATACAGTACATCCCCGGTTTCCGATGTAAAGTTCAATGATTCATTAGTTGCGTATAACACCCAGTGCACCATGCAATACGTGCCCTCCTTACTACCCATCACCAGCCTATCCCATTCCCCCACCCTCAAATAAATCAATCTTAAAAGAAGAAAAACCAATGAGAATACTGCTCTAAATCCATAATGACTGAGAGCTTAAAAGAGGCAAAAGAAATAAGAAGAAAATAAGGGTAAACTCCATACCAATGGTTTGCTTCAAGTAAAATACTAAAGACTTAAAGCACAATGTGAAAGAGATTAAGTCAAGATGTTACAATGCAAGCACATCACCCAGGAGTAACAGCAGACCTTTTGTTTTTGAAGCAACAAAATTAGGGTAGCCCTCTATAGCTGCAAGGAGCAAGAATTATGTAAATATAAGAACTAAAATTGTCAACAAGCCAGGGATGCCTGGGTGGCTCAGTCAGTTAAGTGTCTGCCTTCAGCTCAGGTCATGATCTCGGGGTCCTGCGATGGAGCCCCGCCTTGGGCTCCCTGCTCAGAGGCGAGTCTGCTTCTCCTTCTGCCTGCCCCACCCCCTGCTTGTGCTTGCACACTCTCTCTCTGAAAATCTTTTAAAAAAATAAAAAATAAAGAAAATAAAAACAATAAATAAATAAATAAAATTATCAACAAGCCGTAAAGTAGAAACTACAAATATAAACCAAAGGATATGGGCGCCTGGGTGGCTCAGTCGGCTGAGCATCTGACTCTTGATTTCGGCTCAGGTCACAATCTTGGGGTTGTGGGATCAATCCCCACATCAGGCTCTGCGTTCAGCACAGAGTCTGCTTGTCCCTCTCCGAACCCCTGCTCGCTCATATGCTCGCTCTCAAATAAATAAATAAAATCTTTTAAAAAAGGATGAAAGAACCAACACATGCAACTTCATCCATTTCTCCTTCCTGCTGACTGGAACCCAGATATGATGGCTGGAGTTCAGACAGCCATTCTGGACCACGAGGGGCACATTAAGGACGGTGAAACAATTTAGAAAAAGCCCAAGACCCCTGACTTGTGCATGCAGAAAAACGAACTTTGTTGTTAAGTTTTCTATAATATGTAGCCAAACATAATACTAACCAATACAGGCATATTGAGGGGGAAAAAAGGGGAAAAAAACCAAAAAGGTCAGGAAACAATGACTTTAGAGGTAAGAGCAGAATATTTGCCAGGCTTTCCTTGAGCAAACTGAGGGATGTTTCAACATAAAAAGAGGCTTTTATGCAGGATTCCACACATGAGCTCACATTAGGGAATTCAAGGGGTCCTGGAGCTGAACAGGACTTGATTAAAAAATGATAACAAGTAGGATGTGCTGGGGACTGGGGTGGGTAGGGCCTCCTTCATGCGTTTTAGAATGGTGCTGATAAAATTCTTTGACTTAATCTGTATAAGGAAATAATGAATTCCTGGAATTCAAGTATTTACAGAGTAAGGGATAACTAAAAAAATTTTGAGAGCACTAAAGGAGAGGAAAACACAATGCAGAATGTATCAGACATAAAATATAGAAACTACAAAATATACATTAAAAAACCAATTTGTGTTGAAGACTGAAATGCAAGTGACCTGAAAGCAGCATAAGGAGGAGTAATGGTGAGAAGGTCACAGACGATGACAGTAAGACGTGCCTTGTATGTGTTCCATCTTGGGAACAGGAAGCTGGATACTCCCCTGGACTGTAATAAAATAGCCAAACCACTCCTCAGACATAAAAAGGGGAAAAAGTGATGTAAACTCAATTCTAAAAAGTAAGAGAGGGGCACCTGGGTGGCTCTGATGGTTGAGTCTGCCTTCGGCTCATGTCATAATCCCGGGGTCCTGGGATCAAGCCCCGCATCAGGCTCCCTGCTCAGCAGGAGCCTGCTTCTCCCTCTGCCTTTGCTCCCCTGTGCCTGCTCTCTCACTCACTCCATCTCAAATAAATAAATAAAATTTTAAAAAATTAAAATAAAAAAATAAAAAGAGAGCTAATGCTCATTTGGACTCACTGAAACAAACATTAGCTGAATCTTTAAGAAACAAAACCCAAGGATCTTAAAATACCCCAAAGGATTAGAACACTGATCTCGAGGATGCCTTCCCAGCAAAGTGCATGCCTCCCAGAGGAGACCTAGGCCAGGGATGTCAGACAAGCCTGCTGTTCAGCCTGAACCTGCTTTTCTCTGGACACTTCCTAACCAGGCCCAACAAAATAAACCGGATTAAGAATGTGTCTGTTTCTGTTAAGAGAACTGGAGTAAAAAACAGAACTACTAAAAATTGAGAATTTTGTTAATGATGCCACATAGCAGCAAACCTTTTGGTTCCAAGGCTGAAGCATGAGGGTTAATGGCAGCCCATGATTAAATTTCATGGATTGGGGGTGCCTGGGTGGCTCAGTGGGTTAAGCGTCTGCCTTCAGCTCAGGTCATGATTCTGGGATTCTGGGACTGAGTCAGGCTCCCTGTTCAGTGGGGAGTCTGCTTCTCCCTCTCCCTCTGCGTGCTTGTTCTCTCTCTCAAATAAATAAATCTTTTTAAAAAATTCACTGGAGAGGCACCTGGGTGGCTCAGTCGTTAAGTGTCTGCCTTCGGCTCAGGGCATGATCCCGGCATTCTGGGATCGAACCCCACATCAGGCTCTCTGCTGGGAGCCTGCTTCTTCCTCTCCCACTTGCCCTGCTTATGTTCCCCCTCTCTCTGACTCTCTCTCTGTCAAATAAATAAATAAATAAGATCTTTAAAAAAAATCACTGGATTACAAGATAAGCAGCAGATAAGGATGACATCTGGGAAATTAAAACTACTAACACAATTTTCTGCACAACAACATAAATATGCTTAACACTACTGAACTGTACTCTGAGAAATGGTTAAGATGGTAAATTCTGTGGTATGTGTTTTTTACGTATATAAAAAGTTACATGATTCAAATCACTTTCAGGTGGTTGGCCTAGAACTGTTACCTAGGATTCTACTAATCACATCCTCCTTAAATTTTGATGGCCAGACTTGGCTCAATGTGGCCTCTTTCTCACACACTTTAGATCTCATATTCTGTAAAGTGGAGAGAAACTATTCTAGAACAAATCTAGAAATAAAGTAACATGTGCAAGATAATCTGAGCAAGTTTCTGATTTTAAGTCTGCAAAGAAGTAAAAAATAAAAATGACAGTAAAAGCACAGAAAAAGGAAATTAGGTAATGAATGTTTAAACCTAAAAAAAAAAAACAAAAACAAAAACCAAAAAACAGTTCACCCATTCTCCCCTCTGCCCTCCAAGCAAACACCAATCTGTTCTCTGCATCTATGAGCTTGGCTTATTTTAAAATTTTTAAATATTTTTAGATTCTACATGTAAGAGAGATTATGCTGTATTTGTCTTTCTCTGATTTTATGTTAAATGCCTTAATCGCTGATTTCCCCCCATATCTCCTTTTCTAAAAATGAGTATTTTTTTTAAAGATTTTATTTATTTATTCATTTGAGAGAGAGAAAGAGCATGAGCAGGGGGAAGGGCAAAGGGACAAGGAGGGAGGGAGAGAATCTTTTTTTTTTTTTTTTTAAGATTTTATTTATTTATTTGACAGAGAGGCAGCCAGCGAGAGAAGGAACACAAGCAGGGGGAGTGGGAGAGGAAGAAGCAGGCTCCCAGAGGAGGAGCCTGATGTGCGACTCGATCTCAGGACTCTGGGATCACACCCTGGGCCGAAGGCAGACATTTAACGACTGAGCCACCAAGGTGCCCCTAAAAATGAGTATTTTCTATAACTGACTGTAAAANTCAGGACTCTGGGATCACACCCTGGGCCAAAGGCAGACATTTAACGACTGAGCCACCAAGGTGCCCCTAAAAATGAGTATTTTCTATAACTGACTGTAAAAATCACCAAGTTCATTCACCTTCTCACTTAAGTATTTGCCTATCTGTCTGGTTAGAGAGAATTCTTGAACAATGTTAGAATTTAATAGACTACAGCTCCATTTTAAACATATGTGAAAACAGATTAAAGACTTATATGTGAGATGTGAAACCATCAACCTCTTAGAAGAAAACGTGCACAGTAATTGCTTTGACATAGGCCTTAGCAACATTTTTCTAGCTGTGTCTCCTCAGGCAAGGGAAACAAAAGCAAAAATAAACTACTGGGATATCAAAATAAAAAGCTTTTGCACAGGGGCACCTGGCTGGCTCAGTCAGTAGAGCATGGAGCTCTTGACCTTGGGGTTGTGAGTTCAAGCCCCACGTTGGGTATAGAGATCACTTAAAAAAATAAAGTCTTAAGGGCGCCTGGGTGGCTCAATCAGTTAAGCGTCCGCCTTTGGCTCAGATCATGATGCCTGGGATCCAGCCTCACATCAGGCTCCCTGCTCAGCAGGGAGCCTCCTTCTCCCTCTGCCTGCCGCTCCCCCTGCTTGGGCTCACGCTCGCTCGCTCTCTCTGTGTGTCAAATAAATAAATAAAGTTTTAAAAAAGAAAGATTTTATCTATTTGTGACAACATGGTTGACCTAGAGGGTATTACGCTCAGTGAAATAAGTCTGACAGAGAAAGACAAAAACCATATGACTTGTACGTGGAATCTAAAAAACAAAGAACAAAATAAGCAAACAAAAAGCGGAAACAGACTCCTAAAGACAGAGAACAAACTGAGTGAAGGGAAGTGGGGAGATGAACAGACCCAGAGAAAGGAAGTAGGAGATAGAGGCTTCCAGGTATGGAAGGAATAAAGGAATAAAAGAGTTTCAAAAGTACGGGGGCGGGGGGCGCCTGGGTGGCACAGCGGTTAAGCGGCTGCCTTCGGCTCCGGGCGTGATCCCGGCGTTATGGGATCAGCCCCATATCAGGCTCTTCCGCTATGAGCCTGCCTCTTCCTCTCCCACTCCCCCTGCTTGTGTTCCCTCTCTCGCTGGCTGTCTCTATCTCTGTCAAATAAATAAATAAAATCTTTTTTTTAAAAAAGTACGGGGGCGGGGCTGGGTTAGTCTGTTAAGTATACAACTCTTGATCTCAGCTCAGGTCTTGATCTCAGGGCTATGAGTTCAAGCCCCAGTTTGGGCTCCATGNGGGGGCGGGGCTGGGTTAGTCTGTTAAATATACAACTCTTGATCTCAGCTCAGGTCTTGATCTCAGGGCTATGAGTTCAAGCCCCAGTTTGGGCTCCATGCTGGGTGTGGCGCCTACTTAAAAAACAAAAGTACAGGGGCGCCTGGGTGGCACAGCGGTTAAGCGTCTGCCTTCGGCTCAGGGCATGATCCCGGCGTTGTGGGATCGAGCCCCACGTCAGGCTCCTCTGCTATGAGCCTGCTTCTTCCTCTCCCACTCCCCCTGCTTGTGTTCCCTCTCTCGCTGGCTGTCTCTATCTCTGTCAAATAAATAAATAAAATCTTTAAAAAAAAAAAAAGTAGCATAGGGAATATAGTCAATGGTATTCTAGTAGGTTACATGGTAACAGTAGCTACACTTGTAGTGAGCACGGCATAATGCACAGAAGTATAGAAACACTGTTGTAGACTTGAAGCTAATGTAACATTGTGCGTCAATTATACTTCAATAAAAAAATAAATGAACACGAAAATATTCAGAATCTGAATTTTCCCCAAATTAAATATATACAATGTTATTCCACTAAGAATACCACCGTAAGTTTTTGAATCAGGCAAGCTGATTCTAAAGTTCATAAGGAAAAACTACAGTGAAACTAGTCAGGAAAACTCTATAAAGTAAATAAATGATAACCACACTGAATACCAAATAAGGCTTGTTATAAATCTATTATAATTAAAGCAATGTGGTGGTAGCGCTTAAACAGATTAATAATGGCGTAAAGAGGGGAGGGAGGGGGAGAAAGAAAATAGACAATATAGTGGGGAAAGGTGTTTCATTCATGTGTGGCAAAGATGAAAGAGCCTGCTGTTTACAATGTTGGTGAAGATGTAGGAAAACAAGGGCTCTCATACACTACTGGCGGGCCCAGAGATAGAAGCAGCAAGCTTTTGGGAGGGAACTTTGCAATAGATACCAAATTATAAATTAACAGCCCCTTTGCCAACATGGAAAATAAGCCAAGATAATAATAATATATATATATAACTCAAGAGTAAATTGTATTTTAACCTAGTGGTGTCCAAACTTTTTTACTATGTAAAATAATTATTAGCATTCATTCCCAAAACGCTTATTTATAAATGATTTTACATATGCTAGTAAACTGACACCTCTGAAACCTACATTCTAACACATACCCCAAAAGAAGTCAAAGAAACCTGAAGTTTATTCAGGTCAACAAATTCTAACTTGAATTTATTAGCAGCAAATTTGGCCTGACCTGACAAGAGGCTATTAATAGCCTTTATTTACCCCAGTCATGTGAATATTTGTGTTTCATTGTGTTTAATTTTGGATGCTGCCCCCACTACCCCCATACCAAGCGGGGTGTTAGGTAAGATATGGAATGTGTACACATGAACGTGAACACAAACACTTCTGAATTTTGAAACCCGAGAGTTCTCTAGGGTTTTGGATAAAGGATTGTGGGCCTGCCTACTCTTTCCCTTAAGACGGGCACACAGGTGATAATAAGTACTTGCTGAATGACGCACTCTGATTTCATTGTTAATGGCCAGCAGTTATTTGCCTGTGAGGCCTATGAAAGTGTGTAGGCTATTCACCCTGTGCCGGGAACCACAGACAGCTATTTGAATTCTTCTGCCTGCTTGTTAGTTTCTGTTTGCTTTTGTCAATCTTCTATCTGTGTTAGAAAGGTCACCAACTGCAAATTCTGAGATTATTGATACCCCTACCTACAGCAGCTCCTTTCTCCTTTCTTTCTGTAACCTTAGAACAAGATAACTAAGCATGTATAAAGTAAATAAAAGTGGCTCTGGGCGCCTGGGGGCTCAGCCGGTTAAACATCTGTCTTCCACTCAGGTCATGATGGGGTTCTGGGATCCAGCCTCGAGTTGGCCTTCTGCTCACCTGGGAGACTACTTCTCCTGGGATCCCCCTGCTTGTACTCTCTCTCTCGAATAAATAAAATAAAAAAAATATATATTTTTTAAAGTGGCTCCGAAGGGGGTCTTACAGACTTTGCCTTGAGTCCATGGGTACACTTTGTGACTCCCATTTTGGCTGCTTAATGGGCCTACTTCCTGGTTCTCAATGTTTGGAAAGACAGAAGTTACCAGATCACCAGAATGTTACATTATTTTAGTGTAAGGATGTAAAAGGGGGATATTTACAATTTTATTAATAAGGTTAAAAAAAAAACAACCTTGAAATTAAGCACTAGAGAAGTAAGCTCCCTGAGGGCAAGAGCTTTGATGTGTTTTGCCCTGGACTGTGTTCCTGACGCCCAGTACAATAAATATTTAATGAAGGAAGAAGCACTTTGAGTGAGAGGGAGAATGTTCTGCTCCGACAGCTGCAGAAAATCCTATCTGTTGAGGAAATCCTAGACACAGGCAGATGTGAAATGCAGGAATGACAGACAGGTGAAGGAAGAGACTACCTTTTAAACGATACTATTCAGAGATAATTTTTCAAAGATGGGGGAGCAGCGTCAGCTGCTTAGAATGAGCCTTTACTCCCAGACAATAGGGAAAATAGTATTTTAAACCAAATGTCATTTAAAAGGTCTAAACTCAGCGCACTCCTCCATTAGGGCTAACATGAATGTGTTCTATACTCTGTAAGTGCCTTCAAGGAAGTTCCTCCAAGCCGGAAAACAGGATGCCTGGGGAGTACAGCGGGGTTTACACGGTTTATAGTTTTGAACACCACGGAGGGTGAGACTTGCAGGAAACAGTGATGCGGGGGAAGGCGGGGGATCAGTAAGGTGTGTGCAAGCACCCCCGAAACGTTGCCGGAACAAAGTTGGAATGGCTCTCTGTGATGCACTGTGGCATCAAATTCAAGGGCTTTCAGCCGGCGGGGACTAAAGGCAAGGCTGGAAGGAGGCAGGGAGGTTACCGGTGCCAGTGGAAATGAGAACTGTTAGGGAAGGCAGAGGAGCCGACCTGGAGAAAAGGCTGTGGAGAGAATTCGGCCCAGGTGGGGGTTCTGGAGACCCCGCCGAGCGGGTGCAAGGACAAAACGTAAGCGTGGGTGGAATCGGGAGGGACTAAAGGACTTAAGGATCGTAAAAAGGGCCGGGCGCTCTGCGTCTGCAAGGCCGGTCGGGCCAGGGGAAGTCGCGCCTAGAAAAGACTGGGCCGCAACACCCCAGCACCGCCCGTACCAGCCACGTTCCTACCGATTTGCACGCGTCCGGTCGCAGGTCCTGGAAGTCGGCGCCGTAGATGGCCTCCAGAGCCTGCAGCTCATGCTCCTGCCGCTGCGGGTAGCTCTCCGGCGGCTCGTCCCGGCCGCGCCCGGGGGCCCCACGGCCCCCAGCCATGGCGACGCGGTGGCCCAGGCCGGGCGGCCTTGCGGTGGCGGTGGTGGGCACCCGGCGGGCTCCGGGGCTGGGCTCCGCTCACCAGACTGGCCCCCGCTCACCAGACTGGCCCGTGGGCGGGGCTCCGCGCCGGGGGCAGGTCCGTGGGTGGGGGCTGCGCGCCGGGACTGGGCTGCGCGTCGGGGGCGGGCCCGGGGGCGGAGCGGAGCGGAGCGTCCAGAATTGGGTTCAGCGGCGGGAGGACCTGGGTCGCGGAAGCAAGGGAATAAGGCCGCGGTATGGCTTTGCTTACTAATTGCTGGAGAGCTAGAGCAGAGCAATCTGCGGGAACGTGGGAAATTAAATCACTCAGAATGGAATGATAATGCCAGATGTTTCACGAAATGCCTGGAGCCTCTTTACCTCAGCACAGATAGTAAGAGGAAACTCAAAGGGCAGACTTTGATAGGTTTTCAAGTCACTTAGGGTCTAACCTTGATCATTCCCACAAGACTACTAGGAGTAGGCTCCCTCCTCTGCTGGGAGTCTGCTTCTTCCTCTCCCACTCCCCCTGCTTGTGTTCCCTCTCTCGCTGGCTGTCTCTCTCTCTGTCAAATAAATAAAAATCTTTAAAAAGACTACTAGGAGTAAAGATCATGACCTTTACTTCGCGTCCCCTCAGCTTTGTGCCCCCCAATTCATCCCCCCCTGCCCTTTGTCCCTACATTCCCACTCAGAATCTACATTTTCTGGGGCGCAGGGGAGGCTCAGTTGGTTGAGCTTCTGCCTTCTGTTGGGGTCATGATCCGGAAGCCCGGGGATCCGGCCCCACGTTGGGCTCCCTGCTCAGCGGGGAGTTGGCTTTTCCCTTTGCCCCTCGCACAGCTCTTGCTCTCTGTCTCTCTCTCTAATAAATAAAATCTTCTTTTAAAAATTAGAATCTGTGGGGCGCCTGGGTGGCACAGCGGTTAAGCGTCTGCCTTCGGCTCAGGGCATGATCCCGGCGTTGTGGGATCGAGCCCCACGTCAGGCTCTTCCGCTATGAGCCTGCTTCTTCCTCTCCCACTCCCCCTGCTTGTGTTCCCCCTCTCACTGGTTGTCTCTGTCTCTGTCGAATAAATAAATAAAATCTTAAAAATAAAAATAAAAATAAAAATTAGAATCTCAATTGTCACCTTGCAATTTCAACCGAAAAATGTGTTTCCTTCCCCCATCTTTACCAGCTACTAATGAAACATAGAAGAAAAGCAGGCAGGGACAAGGGAACCCCCGGCCCTAGGAGGAAACCACCCTTAAAAGGATTTTACACCACCCTGGAAGGAGCCCTCCACCCTTTCCCATGTGATAGGTAGATGACAAAAACCTGATTGGGTGACAGGTGCGGGGAGGGTTAATCAGATTAAAACAGCCTGCCAACAAGCCCATAGAAACCCCTAGATCCAAAAGCCAAATTGGCAACCCTCTCTGGTCCCCTCCCTCTTGGGGAGCTTTGTACTATCGCTCAATAAACTTTACTATCCTTCAGTAAACTTTGCTTGGCTGCCCACCACTCTTCGTCTGGTCTACCTCTTCATTCTTCAAAGTGTTTTGACCAAGACCCGCAGGCACTGAAGGAGAAGAAATCCTGTAACACTACGGTTAGATGAAGAGAATTATGTTACGTACCGGGTTTACTTAATGTGAATTTAGGAGGTTTTCCTGTTATAATCCTGCCTCCAAGCATATTTTTCTTTTCTTTTTTTTTTTCCTTTTTTAAATAAAGATGTTTGAGAGAGAGAGAGAGAGCATGGGGGGAGTGAGGAGAAGGAGAGGGAGAGGCAGGCTTCCTGCTGAGCAGAGACCCTGATGTGAGACTCCATCCCAGGACCCTGCGATTATGACCTGAGCTGAAGGCAGTTGGTTAACTCGCTGAGCCACCCAGGTGCCCTCCAAGCATATTTTTCTTTTCCTTTTTTTTTTTCCCTCCAAGCATATTTTTCAAGTGACATTTCCTTTATCTACCTTTTCTACCCCTATACCATTTGCTAAATAATGATTATTTAAGTATCTTGCTGTCATCTATTCACTCAGTGCTGGCCCAAATAACAGAGATACCCAGTCCAGGTACTATGATAACACAAATGCACTAGTTTGACCCAAGGCCTCTTCAAACCGTCTTCTTTCTTCCACTGGGACCTGTTCGATTTCCAGTGATCTCTATCTAGGTCAATGGTGCCACCCTGCCCACTTTGGCCCAAGCCAATGAAGTGGTATTCTGGATTCCTTTCTCTCAACTTTCACATTCAGGTAGTCCATTTCTTCAATCCATCCACTTCACTCTATCCCATTACCACTAACTTACTTCACGCTACAATCTCTTCCCTGGATGACCTTAACAGCTCAAAAAACAGTCACTGTCTTCATTCTTGACCCACTTGAAGCCATTTTCATACTGCAGCCAGAGTAATGTTACTAAATCACAAATACGATCTCACTCCAATCTTTAAAATCCTTCAAGTTCTCCCTTGGTCTTTTATTTAGACACTCTAATTACAGAAAATTTGAAACATATGTCAAAGTAGAAGAAATATTATAATAAACCTTCCTGTACTTGGGGTGCCTGGGTGGCTCAGTCAGTAGAGCATCTGACTCTGGATCTCAGGGTGGTGTGTTCAAGGCCCACACTGGGTATGGAGCCTACTTAAAAACAATAAATAAATAAATAAATAAAAATAAACCCTCCTGTACACATTACCCAGCTTCAGCAGTTATAGATATCTTGCCAGTCTTATTTCATTTCTCACCCTCCACCCCACCTCTGTAGGAGTGAATCTCAAAGAATCTCAAACATCATTTTTTTCTATAAAAAATAGATATATTATTATTATGTACTATACTGAGCCACCCAGGCACCCCCCCCATTTACTTTTTTATGTTATTCCATTTATATACAATTCTAAAAGACACAAACTTAGTAATAGAAGATAAGTGATCAGTTGGGATAGGGAGAATGGGGATAGGCCAGAGGGAGGGATTCCAGAGGGACAAGTAGAAACTCTTGGCGCTGAAGAATATGATCATAATTTTGATTGTGCTGATGGTATGCTCTCTTTGGTAGCACATATACTAAGATTGGAATGATTGTTATGATGGTTTCACAGGTGTATGCAGCATATATCAAAATTTATCAAACAGTACAATTTGAATACATGCAATTTATTGTATGTCAATTATACCTTAATAAACTGCTGAAAGACAAAAGTTGTTGTTTTGCTTTGTCTTACAGTGGCTTTTTTTCAAATCAAGATCCAAACAAAGTCCAGACATTGCATTTGGTTGCTCTATGTCAAATAAAGGGTCAGCTCAGCAGGCTTGGGATGTACAAACTCCATACCTTGCAAAGACTGGCTCTTAAGTGGCCCCTGGGAGATAATCTCTGAGCCCTTGGAGGATCCAGACTGATAAGAGTATCATTGTGTAAGTGGGGTTTACAAAGAACTTCTCAAGATACCCGAAGATTGTCTGATTCTCCAAGCCCTCTCTAAACCCTTAGATCAATTACCCAAGGAAGAGTCTCTACTCCCCCATGTACTCCCTGCTTCCCCAAATTATATCTCCTGATCTTACTGTTTACTCTCAACTTCCCAAGGAAAAACTCCCAGATTGGCTGTTGTACTCCAAATCTCAAAAACCACAGTCCCCTTTCCCTTCATTCCTGAAGGTTATTTTCCCTGGATGGAGAGTTCTGGGTCAACAGTTTTTTCCTTCAGCACGTGAAAAGTGTTTTGCCACTTCCTTCTGGCCCACATGGTTTCAATGAGAAATTTGCTATCATTCACATTGTTTTTACCCTACCCATAATGTAGTATTTACCCTACCCATAATGTAAGCAGTCTTTGGCTGCTTTCAGGATTTTGTGTGTGTGTGTGTGTGTGTGTGTGTGTGTGTGTGTGTGTGTGTCTGGAAGTTTGACTAGGACTAGGATTTGTCTTGTGTGGATTTCGTTGGATTTGTACTATGAAGAAGTCACTCAACTTCTCGAATCTCTAGATTTTTGCTAAATACAGGAATTTCTCAGCCATTACTTGTTTGAATACCTTTTCTGCTCTGCCTTCTTTCTCCTTTCCATCTAGGAGATAAAGGCACTGGTGTGTTCTTGCTGCTTTGTGACCTGGCAGCCAGAAGCAGGAGAGGTAATGTAGCTCCTGCTGCTCAAGAAAGTATGAAATAAAAAGTACTTAATGGCTTTTGCAGCACAGAGTGGGTATCTGAGTGCATTTACATACCCAAATGAATCTTGTCCTTTAAATTCTGGAATAAGTTTATACTTTTATTCCAAAGTTATGCCATTAATTCCAAGTCAGACTATGAGTAATAGTATCTTATAGTCATATCTCATCTTTTAGCAAAGAAGATGTTACTATCTTGATCACTTAATTCATCAGAATTGGTCCTAAGTAACTTTTGACTCTTTGCAGAAAAAAAAATCAAATTTATTCATAAAGGACATATTTATTATGATCAGGGATATGGAAAAGAATGTACCAGCTTCTGAAGTCACAAAAAATGTTGGAGTCACAAAAAGATGTTGAGGAATCATGATATTGTTCAACAGCTAAACAGCTTCCCAAAGTGATTCCTTTAAAGGTGATCATACTCATGGTATTTTAATTTTGGCATATTTGCTATTAAAAAATTAGTCAGGTTGTTTTATGACCACTATGTTTATGTCCTCATATGTTGAGACTATTGAGGGTGTGCTTGGGTGGCTCAGTTGTTAAGCATCTGCCCTTGGTTCAGGTCATGATCCCAGGGTCCTGGGATTAAGCCCCACATCAGGCTCCCTGCTCAGTGGGAAGCCTGCTTCTCCCTCTCCCACTCCCCCTGCTTGTGTTCCCTCTCTTGCTGTGTCTCTGTCAAATGAATAAATAAAATTAAAAAAAAAAAAGACTATTGAGGGTCCCTGGGGGAGGGGAATATTAAACCTTGTACCTCCTAAATATTCTTGATGAATTTAATAGCAATTCATAGGTGCAAAGACTATTACAAATGGGAAAACTGAAAAAGGACATATATTCATAGATTCATATCAGAAGGAAACTATATCCCAATCCACATATTGAGATAATTTGGAATACATGGGAAGACTATGTTAGTATCTTTTAAACAGATTATTGCTTTGATGGTAACTTAGTTCTTAGTAAAAACTTAGTAAAACTAAGAACCACAAAGTAAACATAGTGAGCCCAATAATGTAAAAGCCAAATTCTGGACTTCTAAATCTTCAAGTAAAATTTTCCATAAACCATGTTGTCCTTTGCTAATGGCAAATTAAGTCGTTCTTACACATTTTTTTGAAATACGAGGCTTGTTAGGCAGTATTTTATTTAAATATACAGAAAATTCTTTTTTTTTTTTTTTAGATTTTATTTATTTGACAGAGATAGAGACAGTCAGCGAGAAGAGGGAACACAAGCAGGGGGAGTGGGAGAGGAAGAAGCAGGCTCCTAGCGGAGGAGCCTGACGTGGGGCTCGATCCCAGAACACCGGGATCACGCCCTGAGCCGAAGGCAGACGCTCAGAGAATTCTTTGTTGAAAGGTGAAACTTTTTCCACTTTGATGTTTGTTTTCTTTAAGTGTAAATAAACAGAAATGGATCGTATACAGTTACCTTTTATGGATTTCCTACAATGTGCCAGGTACTGTTAGAGGTTTTCTTTTTTCTTTTCTTTTTTTTAAAGATTTTATTTATTTATTTGAGAGGTGGGGGAGAGGCAGAGGGAGAAGCAGATTCCCTGCTGAACAGGGAACCCCACGCAGGGCTCCATTCTAGGACCCTGGGATCATGACCTAAGCCGAAGGCAGATGCTTACCCAACTGAGGCCCACTATTAGAACTTTTCATGACTTCAATATGTTATTGTCCTCAAAATAACCTTACAAAATAGGTATTTTTTTATTATTTTATTATTTTTTTAAACGATTTTATTTATTTCTCTGACAGAGAGAGAGCACAAGCTGGGGGAGTGGCAGAGGGAGAGGTAGATTCCCAGCCTAGCAGGGAGCCTGAGCAGGGAGCCTGATGTGGGGCTTGTTTCCAGGACCCTGGGATCATGACCTGAGCTGATCGCAGATGCTTAACCAACGGAGCCACCCAGGTAACCCAGACATCTTTTTTTTTGAAGTAAATCCCTATACACCTGGAGATCAAGACTTACATGTTCTACCAACTGAGCCAGCCAGATGCCCTCCAAATAGGCATTTTTATTCCTATTTGGTAGAGGAGGAAACTAAGAGAGGTCGTGTGACTGCACAGTGTTGCAAATGGAAATGGTGGAGCAGGCATGCAAACCCAGGTCCCACTGACTCCAACGTTCATGCTGTCCCCTTTGCCCCCTGCTATACTAGAACCTTTTACCTTGAGGGAGTTGGTAGGTTTGCCAATGTAAAGAGACAATCTGGTTTCTAGGAAAAAAAGAAATAGGTTATCACTTATGCTAAGCTTAAGTACTCTCCAAAAAAGCCATTTACATGACATAAATTTATCAAAGGCTAGTATGGTTTTTTTTAAAGATTTTATTTATTTACTTTGTCAGAGAGAGAGAGTGAGCACAAGCAGAGGGAGCGGCAGACAGAGGGAGAGGGAGAGGCAGGCTCCCCACTGAGCAGGGAGCCTGATGAAGGACTGATTCCAGGACTCTGGGATCATGACCTGAGCCAAAGGCAGACACTTAACCAACTGAGCCACACAGGTGTCCTAAGGCCAATATGTTTTTGGACATGAAAAAGACCTAGAATTCAACTCAGAGAGCTTTATTATCAGCCACCATTTTTATTTTCCAAGGATCTAGGATATCTTTATTGCCACTACCAATACACACAAAGATTTTTAAAAGTCCTGACTCAATACCTTCCATTCCCCAGAAATGAAGTCAAATCTGTACTTTTTCTTTCTTTCTTTCTTTCCTTTTTTTTTTAAATGGGGCACTTCATGAATGTGCATGTTAGCCTTGCGCAGGGGCCATGCTAATCTTCTCTGTATCGTTCCAGTTTTAGTATATGTGCTGCTAAAGCAAAAACAGGTCTGGTTTCTTAAATATACAGGCCCCAGTTTTTATAATTACATCTGGCAGGATAGTCTGGTTTATGCTGTGATAATGAGCAGCTCCAAAAATCTTGGTTGTTTAGTACTATCAAGGTTTATTTCTTGCTCATACGAAATTTGTTGTGGGTCTGGGTAGCTCACCAGGACTTCCCTCCCTTCCCTCCTCCTACCCCAATCTGCTATGGTGACTCAGAAACATAGCCTACTTCTGAGTCCATGTTTCAGCTCTTTCAGTCCAACCCAAGGTGCCTTCCACCGTTGCAGTGACAGGGAGAGACTTGAGAATCACAAACAGCTTTATGCTGCCACAGCCCAGAAATGATTTGTCACTTTTGCCCACATATCATTAGTCATGATAGTCACATGACCCTGCCCACTTGCAAGGGCATCTGAGATAAAGTCTTCTGTGCATCTGGAAGAAGAATACAAGATATTGTTGAACGCTAATAATAGCTACATAATAAATCTGCATTATCTGTGTCTTATATAGGTGTAGAAATAGCCTTTTGAAAATAGAACCTCTTGTTCCAGATGGGTAACCGGGGGCCATAAGCACCCAGCTTCCCTCAACATGGTGCTGCTCGGGCTTACCAATGCAAAATACTCCCATTTCTCCAGCTTTTCACTTCTCTTTGCCTTTAGTGAGAGGCCACACAGGAGCATGTGAGAGGGTGGAGTAGGGGACAGGAAGGAGGAGGAGGAGACCCTCAATGAAGAAAGGAAAGAAGGAAGGGAGAAATAAAACCCAGAGGCTCCTCTTCACTCCCCCCACTTTGGGCTTTGCAATTATCCTAAATCCTATTCCATTTCTTCTTCCCCCTACTCAAGCCCCCTCCTGCTCTTTAATAAATGCTCATAAAGGTTGGAATCTGGGACTTCTTTTGAACATAGATTAATCCTATTATAGTCTATAAATATTGAAAGACTTGATATTAGCACCTACATGCAAATTTTGCCGATCACTCTACCACAATAATATAACAGAAAAACAAAGAGAAGATAATAGCCTTTTAAAAATTACCTCTTACCTTTTCATTTTTTAAATTTTTTTTTAAGATTTTATTTATTTATTCGACAGAGATAGAGACAGCCAGCGAGAGAGGGAACACAAGCAGGGGGAGTGGGAGAGGAAGAAGCAGGCTCTCAGCAGAGGAGCCTGATGTGGGGCTCGATCCCATAACGCCGGGATCACGCCCTGAGCCGAAGGCAGACGCTTAACCACTGTGCCACCCAGGCGCCCCTACCTTTTCATTTTAGTCCAACTTCAACTAATTGGATGAAACCTGCCCACAGTAAGGAAGGGAATCTTCTTTACTCAGTCTGCAGATTCAAATGTTAATCTCATCCAGAAATACCTTCATAGAAAAACCTAGAATAGTGTTTGGCCAAATATCTGAGCAACTCAAGTGGCTTAGTCAAGTTGACACATAAAATTAACCATCAAATCTATTTCCCCATGGTTACAATAAAAGAAAATCCCTAAGCAAATCCCAGTAGGTATATGATTAGAAGTGATTGGAGAAAGCTATGAGAATCTGTTCTATTCCACCCTACTGTATTCCTGCCTTCCCAACACAAAGGCATTAACCTTTGTTAAATGGGTGAATTACTGGCATAAGAAAAGTAGCTCTTTTAAATGCTGTGGAGACTGAAAGAGGCAGACCTAAAGACTAAGTAGGACCTCCCTGGGAGTCCTTAATCCCCAGAGAATCTCACTCTCTCTGTCCCCACTCTGCCTGAGAACCCTATCGTCATATTTATTATTTCAATAAGAAAATAGTCCCCGACTGCTAAAAAATGATTTAAAAACTTTGGGAACACAGGTGTTTTTAAATTGGGAGAATGCTTTCCTACGTTATTCATTATGGGAAAGGAACGTTACCTGTAACAGCATTTTCTTTTTAAAAAAATTTTTTAAAAAAAGATTTTATTTATTCATAGAGAGAGAGGCAGGTAGAGGGAGAGGGAGAAGCAGACTCCCCACCGAGCAGGGATCCCAATGTGGGACTCAGTACCAGGCCCCTGGGATCATGACCTGAGCTGAAGGCAGACGCCCAACTGTCTGAGCCACCCCGATGTCCCTGTAACAGCATTTTCTAAGAGCCAGAGGTTGCTTATTTTCTACTCCATTTCCCATTGAGACAGGGAAATTGAAGGACCCCATAAAAGTTGGCTTTTTTTTTTTTTGCTACCTCTACTTTTTCTTTTCTTTTTTTTTAAAGATTTTATTTATTTATTTGACAGAGAGACAGCCAGTGAGAGAGGGAACACAAGCAGGGGGAGTGGGGAGAGGAAGAAGCAGGCTCCCAGCGGAGAAGCCTGATGTGGGGCTCAATCCCAGAACACCAGGATTACACCCTGAGCCGAAGGCAGACACTTAAAGACTGCGCTACCCAGGCGCCCCATCTTTTCTTTTTTTTAAGATTTATTTATTTATTTGAGAGACAGAGGGAAAGAGAGTGTGCATGAGTTGAGGGGGTGGGGTGAGAGGTGGGGGGTGGGCAAAGAGAGAGGGAGCGAGAACCCCAAGCAGACTCACATGATGCTGTGATCACAACCTGAGCTGAAGCGAAGAATCAGACACCCAATAGACTGCCACACCCAGGTGCCCGTTGCTGCCTCTAGTCTTGCTAGGACCTGCACCCTGCCTCACACATGCCTTACTGTATTTCCTCCTTGAAAAGGTCAAGGAGTTAATGATTACTTTGGGGGCTTCCAGCACAATAGAAAGCATCTAAGGTGCCTGNCAACCTGAGCTGAAGCGAAGAATCAAGACACCCAATAGACTGCCACACCCAGGTGCCCGTTGCTGCCTCTAGTCTTGCTAGGACCTGCACCCTGCCTCACACATGCCTTACTGTATTTCCTCCTTGAAAAGGTCAAGGAGTTAATGATTACTTTGGGGGCTTCCAGCACAATAGAAAGCATCTAAGGTGCCTGGGTGAAGTCATCATGAAAGTTTTCCAAGACCACTGACTCCTTACCCCTTGATGCCAAGACCCCTAGCTCCAGGGCATAAGTAACTTACGGAGGACACTTGAGCACTAGTCCTTGTTTTGCCCAGGGCTTGGATGGCTGGGAGGACACATACAGCAGACCCCCATCCTTAATTAAAAAAAAAAAAAGTCCCTAAACAAAGACAAGACTCTCTTTTCTGAGTCTCCCAGAAATTCTACTTATATCTTCTCTCTATATATGTATCTCTTCAATAAACTCTGCCCTCACTTCCCTTCGGCTCATGTTTGATTTCCATCCTGCACAAAACCAAGGATCCTCCTGGCTGGTCCTGTGGGAATCCCCCTGGGTCCTCAGACTCAGCCAGTCTGCATCATCATTACCTTTTACTGTAGTTTCAGGAATTTTGGGATAAAAATTAGCTAGCACATCAATGCAGGTTGGTAGTACTATCGCCTGCCTTTATCTATGGCTATGTACCTGATTGTTGTCTGGTATTAATATATATATTTTAAAGATTTTATTTATTTATTTGACAGAGAGAGAAACAGCCAGTGAGAGAGGTAACATAAGCAGGGGGAGTGGGAGAGGAAGAAGCAGGCTACCAGCTGAGGAGCCTGATGCGGGGCTCGAAACCAGAATGCTGGGAACACGCCCTGAACCATAGGCAGATGCTTAACAACTGCACCATCGAGGCGCCCCTGTCTGGTATTAATATTGACCAGCTCATAAACACATAACACCTGTACATGGTAATTAACTGGAGCAGACTCCAATTAATTTTTTTTTTTAAGATTTTATTTCTATATTTGACTGAAAAAGAGAGAGACCACAAGCAGAGGGAGCAGCAGGCAGCGGGAGAGGGAGAAGCAGGCTCCCCATGAGCAGGGAGCCCAGCATACAGCTTGATTTACCTTTCCAGGTTTAATTTCAGGAAAAAATATATCTAAAATGGGACCTTTTGAAGGACTTCTTTTTTTCTTTTGGACAAAAGTAAAACAGGCATTCTAGCAGATTATATTTTCCTTAAGTGACTGTAATATCTCTCATTCCACATGCTCTTCTTACAATGTAACTGGTANTTTTTTTTTTTTTTTAAGATTTTATTTATTTATTTGACAGAGAGAGAGAGAGAGCACAAGCAGGGAGAGCAGCAGGCAGAGGGAGAGGGAGAAGCAGGCTTCCTGCTGAGCAGGGAGGCCTACGTGAGGCTTGATCCCAGAACCCTGGGATCATGACCTGAGCCGAAGGCAGCCACTTAACCGACTGAGCCACCCAGGTGCCCCAAATGTGGTGCTTTTTTTGTTTTTGTTTTTGTTTTTACTGCTTCAACAAATAGTTGAAATGATCCTATGTGACTTCTGAGATTAGGGCATGGAAGTCAATACAACCCCTCCATTTGAAAGAGGACTTCAACTATCCCCATGTTGACATCAACCTTTCTAAATGGTTCTCCTTTCTAGCTTATTTTTTAACTCAGGCAAAAGACCCTATGGGCAGAGCATCCCCTGACAGAAACTGAAACTACCCCCTCAAGCAATAAGGACTGCCCTGAGCCAGCATGACCCTGCCCGTGACTGATTTCAAGACAATGGTTGACCTGACCTTCACTGCCCACCAGCACATACCCAGTGTTGGCCTCACTGAAATAAATTCTTTTCTTGGTTCACCCCCACTCACTTCTCTGCCTTAGGATTTGGTGAGTGGTGAGTCGCTGGTTTGTTTGGGAGCCCTGGAGCCAGGTGCTCTTGTACCCCTGTGCCCCAGCTACACCTTGTCCTCCTGGAACTCTCTTGGAATACTCCCTTTTGGAACATAGCTGCCAGGCAGTGAGGAAGCCAAGAAGCCACACGGAGGGGCCACCTGTAGGTACTCCAGCTCACAGTCCCAGCTGAAGCCCCAACAGCTAGCATCAACTGCCAGACATGTGAATGAACAAGCCTTCAGATTCCAGATCCTGGCCTTGATGTTGAAATGCCCCAGCTTAAGTCATGTGGTGCAGACAAGCTGTCCTGTTGAGCCTTGATCAAACTGCGTATCTGTGGGCAAAATAAATGATTGTTGTTTTTTAGGCTACTAAGTTTGCAATGACCAGATGAGTATAAATAACACTACCATAGACACTTAACATATATTTAAGTTATATCCAATCTCTTATATCAGTCTTAAATTCTACTGTAACTGGTGAAAATGAGTAAGGGACAGGCAGGGCTATGTAGGGAAGAGATAGATAGGGGACTCTGTGATCAGGCTCACAGAAATCCCAAAAATGCAGAGATGTAAGGAAACCAGAGATAAGGGAACAAACCAGAACACCCTGCCCTAGGCGTGTGTGTGTGTGTGTGTGTGTGTGTGTGTGTGTGTGTGTGTGTATCTTTTTTATGATAGTCACCTGTGACCAACAAAGAATAACCAGACCCTAAAAAAAGAAGTAAGGCATTAAAGATGTTATCACCAGTCCTTACTCCAGCCAAGACACCACAAGAGTGATAAGGACATAAGCTCCCTGGTCAGTTTTATTTATTTATTTATTTATTTTATTTATTTATTTATTTTTTTTTAAAGATTTTATTTATTTATTTGACAGAGAGACAGCCAGTGAGAGAGAGAACACAAGCAGGGAGAGTGGGAGAGGGAGAAGCAGGCTCCCAGCAGAGGAGCCTGATGTGGGGCTCGATCCCATAACGCCGAGATCACGCCCTGAGTCGAAGGCAGACGCCCAACCGCTGTGCCACCCAGGCGCCCCCCTGGTCAGTTTTAAATAAAAGACTGCCAGTGGAGGCCCATGTTGGCAACCCTGTCCAGACCCCTCTCACTCCTGAGATCTTTATTTCCCCCATATCCTTGCTTAATAAACTTTTTTTTTAAAGATTTTGTTTATTTATTTGACAGAGAGAGTATGAACAAGCAGGGCCAGCAGCAAAGGGAGAGAGAAGCAGGCTCTCTACTGAGCAGGGAGCCCGATGTGGGGCTTGATCCCAGGAATCTGGGAATCGTGACCTGAGCCCAGGGCAGACACTTAACGACTGAGCCACCCAGGTGCCCCTGCTTCATAAACTTCTATCATTTTACTCACTCTCCTTTGTCTGTGAGATTCATTCTTCGACTCCATGAGACAAGAACCTAGCTCTCCCGCTTCAAAAAGTTCACATAGCACATAGGGGCGCATGCGTGGAGGGGGACGCTCAACCAACTGAGCCACCCAGGCGCCCTTAAACTACACCTTTTAGATCTGTACATTGCATTGTATAGATATTGCACAATACATAATATGCAAAAAATAAAATAATAATAAAATGTAAGAGGGACAAAAAGATTATTTATTTATTTATTTGAGAGAGAGAGAGAGAGAGAGAGAGAGAAGAAGAGAGGGAGAGGGACAAGCAGACTCCTCACCTGAGCATGGAACCCTGAGTGTGGAACCTGATGCGGGACTGGATCTCAGGACCTTGAAATCATGACCTGAGCCCAAATTGTGCCACCCAGGCTTCCCTCAACTCTAACTGAGCCACCCAGGCATCCCTCATGTTAATTCTTGATTCTAATAACCCTATACCCTAACACTGTCATCAGCTAGATCCCAAGACCTGATCTTTACTGTTCACCTGCTTGTACCCACCAGTCTTTGTCCTACAGTTTTCCTTAAGCTCTTAACTCAGGCAAAAGACCCTACATACACAGCATCCTGTGATGGAAACCGAAACTACCCCTCAAGCAATAATAACTGCCCTGACGAAGACCCGGTCTAGACCATCCAGACCAGTCTGAGCTTAACCCCTGACTCATTCCTGCACAAATGGACCATGATGTGACCCGCAGATAGACCAACAGTTACCCTTACCTCATTATAATACTAAAATCTTCACCAAGGAGAAGCACAAGCCTCATTTACAGAACATACAATGTATGTATAGGTATGTTTCCTTAAGGCACTTGTGAGATCTTAAGCCCACCTCTACATATAACACTAAGGCTCCCTTATCTAAATATTCATCCTAACCCTAGATAAAAGGAACCCATTCTTCCTTGCTCGGGGGTCATGGCTTTGGAAGTTACTTCCTATGATCTTCTTATTTGCTGCAAATAAAGTTACCTTTGTGTGACAACTCACCTGGTGTAGTTCCTGATGTAGGAAAGAACCTTAGGATTTGAAGCTGACGGCCAAGAGAGAATTCTTGAGACATTTTTGGTGCAAAAAGGTGGTTTTAGCATGGGGACAGGACCTGTAAAGGACCTGAAAGAGCTGTACTGGGGTCATGAGGAGTGGCCCATTATAAACTTTCAAGTTGGGAGGGGGTTAGGGCTAGCTAAGTCTCTAAGGAATTTGGAAGCAAGGTTTCCAGGGCCCTGAGGGGGTTAGCTATTATTGCGAAATAATACCGTGTAATAAAACTTTAGTCATGAGACCTTTTAGATGCATATCAGTGGGCCATATGCTTGGGGGATGATGGCCATCAGGTATCTTGGGGGGGGGGTTAGAGATAAATGAAATTTTCAAAGGAATTTTTATGTGTTAAAGTAGACGTATAAGATGGGGGGGGGTTGGGCTAGGATCATCTTTTACCCTTGGCAAAGTCGGAAGGTCACCCTGCCTGTTTCAAGGACTTGTCAATGGGCTGTAGGTAGTAAGGAAATTTAATAATTTTTCTTCTACCTTTGTTTCCCACATCAGTTCCTATCTGTGACTCACCAAGGAGCTAACTCAGGTTAGTCTGGTTACAATACCAATCTAGGGGTTGTAGAGAATTTACTGGTTATCTTTTCGGAATAAAAAAATGAGAGGTTTCTTGCTTTGTTAAACCCCTTATATCTACAAAATTGACTCTTTTCTACATCTTTTTTTTTTTTTTTAAGATTTTATTTATTTATTTGTCAGGGCTGGGGGGTAGAATATACAAGCAGGGGGAGCAAAAGGCAGAGGGAAAAGCAGGCTCCCCGCCCAGCAAAGGAGCCTGATGTGGGTCCTGAGCCAAAGGTAGACGCTATGGACTAAGCCACCCAGGCGTCTCTCTTTCCTACATCCTTATCATCCTTTTTAGCAGTTTTGAGTAGGGAGTGGCAGGTAAAGGAGGTATTTTTACAACTGCTATTAAACGAGTCATTTACACACATTCTTCCTCAACCTTTTAAAGGAATGTGCTGGTTGTTACTGAATGACTACTACATTTTGTTTTGCAATGATTATAGTGCAAGGGGTTTAAAAAATATGTTTGGAGGCTAAGAACTAATTTTAACTACTGGAAATGGCTTTTTTTAAAAAAACAAAATACACAATTGATCAGTAATTTTGCTGTGGGAAACAAAGGCAGAAGGAAATGTAGATAAAATTCAATGTCCTTATAACCTGCAGCCCATTTACAAATACTTGAGGCAGGTACAGTATAAAGTTCCTCCAGGAACCTCCCAACTATCTTAATGTTAACACCCTGGTAGAGGGAAAAGTAACTTTGGTTTGACAATAGCAAGGCCTTGGGTATCCTGTGAGTCTTCTTTAGCATAAGAAAATCCTTTTGGAACTTCCTTTACCTTTACTCCCCCAACCTCAAAGTACATATCAGTTGCTCCTCCCAATCCTGGGGCAGTAGCCCAAGGTCCTGTCCTTAAGCTTTAATAAAACCACCTTTTGCAGTGAAGCCATCTTAAAAATTCTTGGCGGTGGGCCCTGGACCCCAACAACACTAACATTCCAAAACGACATTATTTTTGCCTCTTCTCTTTTTATGGTCTCTGAAATGTTTAAAATAACTGCTGGGGCGCCTGGGTGGCACAGCGGTTAAGCGTCCGCCTTCGGCTCAGGGTGTGATCCCGGCGTTATGGGATCGAGCCCCACATCAGGCTTCTCTGCTATGAGCCTGCTTCTTCCTCTCCCACTCCCCTTGCTTGCGTTCCCTCTCTCGCTGGCTGTCTATCTCTGTCAAATAAATAAAATCTTTAAAAAAAAATAAAATAACTGCTTACATGGAGGATTATTACGTGCAGATATTGTGAGAACACAATAATGTACAAGATATGGAGGGCTTTTTTTGCCCTTTAAAGACTTCATGTCTTGTACAGTGTAAGTGAAATGGTCACATTGTAGCAGGATCACCCTTGAGACCACCCAGAATTTCGGTAATTTTTTTTTTTTTAAGTTATCTCCACACCCAACATGAGGCTGGAACTCACAAGCCCAAGATTAACAAGAGTCCCATGTTCTACCGCCTGAGCCAGCCAGGTGCCCCAGCAAATTCTGTAATTCTAACACATTCTTAAGAGCTAGTATTCAGGGACCTAACGCTATCAGTAATATTTTAAAGCCCTCTACCAGCTCCTTCACTAATTAAAAAGAAACCAGTTTCCATAACGTCAAAGCAGCACCTTTGTCTTTTCCTGTCTCATTTCTCCTTTTCTCCAGATCCTTTCGCTGGATGCGGTACATGTTCGTTTTACTACTCAGCTACTCTACCGTTTCTTGTTCACTTGGTTATCTGAGCTTCCCAACTTTTAGCATCAGCTGCAGGAAGTTGCTCCCTTCCCAAATACTCATTCTTCGGATTGCACCAGACTTGGGCTGTTCTGTATACCTTTTATAAATGAGACTCAGTAAAAAGCTCCAGGAAACCTTGCACGGGATTCCTAAATTTTATCTTTCATCTTCAGCTACACCCAAGGTGTCACTGAGGGGCCAAAAACTGGGACACCTGCTCAGGTGACAGCGTAGTGTAATTATGAGCCTCTCAGGCAGCCCCTGCTGAAGAGAAAAGGCGCAGTAACCACAGGAAAAAATAAAGCGAAGCAGGGAAAGCGCCTTGAAAGCATCCACCGCCGCCAAATTAGGACCCTCCGCGCCTCCCACGCTTCAGCCTAGGCAGCCACCCTTGGAAGGGCCAACATGGCGCCATCCCCGCGGCCCCCTCGGCGTGGGGGGCGGGGCCGCGCGCGTCACGTGACCGCCACCCCACCCACTCCTCCCTCCGCCGGCCGTGCTCCCTTCCCCTGCTCCTGTAGCGCGCCCAGAGTCCGGCGGTGCGCAGACCGTGCCCTGCCCGTTTAGGGGAGTCCTCCCTTTGTCACGGCGCGTCCGCGAGCATCTCTCCTGGCAGCAAAGGCAGGAGTGGTAGCAGGAAAGGGGGCGCTAGGCCGTGCAGAAGCAAATGGGCTGCAGAACGGTGACCCTGTCGCTGACACCAAGGCAGGAGGTCGGAGCCCCGGACTCGGGGCTGGGCCAGAGGACACCGCGCCGGCGTCCTGGGGGACGGCTAGGCGCGTGAGGGCGAGGTCGTTGGAGAGATTCAGGGCATTCCTCCCAGACCGCAGGTGCCGTCGGGGACTTCGGGGTCCCCTCGGAGCTCCGGGCACTTGGCTTGAGCATTTCACAGGTTTCCCATCGCCATCCAGCCCCTCAAAGCCGGCAGGATTGAAGAACGGCTTCAGCCAAATGTTCTCTTCCTTCTGAGGAGAGGGGTAGAGCCCGTCAGCCGGAGGCGACTCGAGAGGGATGGCCCGGCCCTTGAGGGGTGGAAGGAGCAGAGGCTGAAGAGGGCGGCGGGAGCGGGGAGCGCCCTCCTTGACTATCAGATGCCTCCTGTGTTTCCATCTCTGCCGAGTGGGCTTGGCGGCACTGACTACCCGAGAGGAGGGACGGACGCGGCTCGGCGGGCTCTGACCGTGCCGCCTCCATGTGGCTGCTGACGGGGACCCAGGGGGGAACCGGCTTGGGGCGCAGCCTCGCCCTCCTCCCTCCCCGCCTCCCAGGCTCCGGGGCTGGCGATGTGGAGACGTGAGGGGACCCGCGGCTGCCCCGGGTTCTCCAGGACTCCACCAGGCGCCCGCGCGTTCCACCGCACCCGGGGCAGGAGCGATCCAGGCGGAGCTCCGTGGTGGGCGGACGGGCTGGCGACGAGCGGAGCCGGAACCCCTTCCTCGCCATGGGGCACAACGGCAGCTGGATCTCCCGGAACGCCAGCGAGCAGCGCAACGCGTCGGGCGCGGAGGCTGGGGGCGCCAACCGCAGCGCGCTCGGGGAGTTCGGCGAGGCTCAGCTGTACCGCCAGTTCACCACCACCGTGCAGGTCGTCATCTTCATAGGCTCGCTGCTCGGTAAGCCGCCCGCGGGGGCGCCTCCAGGGTGGGCTTGCCCGAGCGCACAGGCTCGGAGAGGGCACGGGATCGGGGGCCGCCGGAGCCGCGGTGTGCCTGGCAAAGTGGAGAGAGTGGGGTTTAAGAATGCGGGGGTAGCTGCTGGGAAGTTAAGCAGGGACGGTCGACTCCAGCCCCCGAGCTGGAAACGGAAGAGTTCTCGTAGGGCTTTGTCACGGTCCGAGGACCGTGCCTGGTACAGGCAGAGGTCCGCCTCCCGGGCAGCTCTTGCGGAATGCTTCGGGATGGGCACAACCCTGCCCAAAATTATTCCTCACCTCTTGTGCGCCAGGTCGGAGCGCTGGCCCGAGCTCCTGTTTATAAAAAGCGAGGAACAAAGATGCTGTTTTGTTGCTGATGACTGATGTCTTTTGCACTCCCATCTATTCCCTATACACAAAATTATTTTGAAAGAGCTTTATTTTGCGCTTGTTTTATGACTTGCTTCTTCGGAACATCGACCTGCTTGCTGGTAAACAATCCTGTGGAGTTAAACTCTATGTTGCCTTCTGATATTTTTAGAAACCCCAAAGAAAATAAATCCCAGCATATTTCTTTACTATGTTTAGTTTGAAGTACAAAATACACGGATTTAGGTATACTTGTTCAACGAACTGAAATGAGTGGTTAGTTAAAAACGTTTGTATACTAGCATGAGAATTACCTGTACTTCTGGTAGGTACTCTTTAAATGATAAATAACAATATTCATTTCTGTTGAGGTTAGTTGAACATGTTGCATATTACTTGTAAATATGTAACTTCCCTTCAAATGTAAATTTTCTGATGTGGCTTTTAAATGAATGTAAAAAGATAGGATTATGTGTTCTGTGGTCAAGAGCAGTCTTAAAGTTTCTAAGTAGGAATAGATATTTTGCAGACACCTGTGAATTTCCGTGGAAATCAAGATAAGTGACCTCGAAAAGACTGTGGAAAAATTTTAAATGTTTGGCATTTCCCTTCATCATTTCTCTAATTGTCATCATCCTGTCCCACTGTGTATTTATTTTCCACTTTTTGTCATGAGGGCATTTTCAGGAGTAGGCATAAATGTGGCTATGTCTAAGTGTGTGTGTGTTGTGTTTTTATGAGTAGAATGGTAAATGCACATTAAGAAAGCAAATGCTTGTGTATCAAATATTTTCAGTATTCATTTAACAAACGAACACAGAACACCTCATGCACAATGAGTTGTAGATCATTAGTAGTTAAATTCTAGTGTTGTCACGTTCACTTTAAGTGTAGATTTTGGGGAGAGTAGAAGTGGCTGCATTTTTATTTCTGCAAGGTTTTTTACCCCGTATATATATATGTATATATTTTGTTTTGTTTTCTCCATTGGGAACTCTAACCACGAAGAAAGATGATGTTGGGGGAAATTTTCCCATAGTTTAACTCCAAAATTTTGAGTACTGTTGAAATAGAAAACGGAGCATGTATGTAAAGGGCATAGCAAAATAGTGCACACTTAATGTTAGTTCTGCTTCCAGTGTACCATCTATTTTTGTAAATTGCATTGGATTCAAGAATTGCTAGGTAGGGATGTCCAGGTGGCTCAGTCGGTTAAGCATGGACACTTGATCTCAGCTCATCAGCTCGGGTATTGGTATCAGGGTGGTGAGTTAAAGCCCCATGTTGGTGGGCATAGAGCCTTCTTTTTTAATTTTTATTTTAAAAAATTAAAAATTTATTTATGTATTTGACTGAGAGAGATCATGAGCAGGGGGGAAAGGTAGAGGGAAGAAGCAGACTCCCTGCTGAGCAGATAGCCTGATAGGGCACTGGATCCCAAGACGCCAGGGCTGGAATAGGACTTGAGCCACAGGCAGACACTTAAAGACTGAGCCACCCAGCCGCCCCCCACATAGAGCCTTCTTAAAAATAAATGAAAAAAAAAAAGAATTCCTAGGTAATTCTGCTTATTTCAACTCTTTTTCCCCACAGTGGTTTAATTGACAGGCAAGAACTATTGTGGATTTCTCCCACGAGGAGACTGATTTTCCTCTTGATCTTTTAGTTATGCCTGGCTTGGCTAAGGAGGACATAATTTTCTCCCTTCCACATTACTTGGCCCGCCTAAGAGAGAATTCCATTTGCTCCTTTTTCTTTTCAGAAAAAGTATAAATATGGTTAAATTTCTTGAAATCAAAAGCCAGGGAACTTGGGCAAAAGGAAAGACAGCGTGGGGCACCTGGGTGGCTGTCAGTTAAGGGTCTGACTCCGCGTTTCTGCTCAGGTTGTGATCTCAGGGTCCTGGGATTGAGCGCCACCTCCAGCTCTGCACTCGTGCGGAGTCTGCTAGTCCCTTTCCATATGCTCCTCTCCACTCCTCAAACAAACAAACAAATAAAAAAAAAATCTTCAAAAGGAAAGGCATTTCAGGTTTCCTTTTTTTAAAGATTTTATTTATTTATTTGACAGAGAGAGACAGCCAGTGAGAGAGGGAACACAAGCAGGGGGAGTGGGAGAGGAAGAAGCAGGCTCCCAGCAGAGAAGCCTGATGCAGGGCTCGATCCCAGAACGCCCCCTGAGCCAAAGGCAGACGCTCAACGACTGAGCCACCCAGGCGCCCAACATTTCAGGTTTCCTTGACGTTTTCACTGAATCATAACATTGCCTTGTGTATTTACTTACTGGTATTCTTAATTCATTGTTTTTGAGGATTTGACCTGTATAAACATATCTGTGTAATTGAATCCTCCTGGTGTTGCCAGCTGAGGCTCAGAGCTTAAGTTGCAAAGCCGTGTACAGTCAGTTGCAAGGAAAGTAAACTTGGGAAGCATAGTTTCATGAAAGCTCCCTCCCCCCCCCCAGAGAAAACTCACAGATGAAGAATAAAAGAAAAGCATTTATTATGGAAGAATATTTAAGGGTGAAAAGTAAATGGAGGATGGAAATCTAGAATAGCATGTGATGCTGACTTAATCTGCTTGTTTCTCCTATCTGCAAACAGACAAATGAGTTTTTCTTTTATTTTTTTTCCTTAAACTCAGAAATGCTTCCTAGATTGTCTAAATAGATTTTTTTCATTAGAATTTTTAAAGGCCCACTGTTACGTGAAAATAATTCCTTTGTACTATTGCTGTTTTACGGTCTCTTTGGAAACTTTTAGTGCCCTGTATGAGGAAAAAAACCGAACTTGGAATGACTGTAATATTCAAGCCACAGGGAACATTAATTGCTTTCAGAATGAACTCTTGAATTATGTATAATACTTTTCAAATAATGCTTTTTGAGGCTTTGTATAAACTGGTGTTTCTCAGCCTTTAAAAAAATTTTTTTAAATTTATTTGAGAGAGAGAGCACAGAGGGAGCGTGAGGGGGAGGAGCAGACTCCTTGCTGAGTAGGGAGCCCAACATGGCGGCCCAACCCCAGGACCATGACCCAAGCCAAAGGCAGACGCTCAGCCAACTGAGCCATCTAGGCACCCCTCTCAGCCTTCTTTATGCAACATCTTGGGTTATCTAAAGATATGTTCTAGATCTTGAAAGAGTCAGATAATGTATTTTATATTTTTATTTTAAAGATTTTATTTATTTGACAGAGAGTGAGAGAGCACAAACGGGGAGCAGCAGGGAGAGGCAGAAGCAGGCTTACCGCTGATCAAGGAGCCTGATGCGATGCGTGGGGCTCCATCCCAGGACCCTGGGATCATGACCTGAGCCGAAGGCAGACGCTTAACCAAATGAGCCACCCAGGTGCCCAGAAGGAGTCAAAATAATTTAGATTTCCTTTTACTAAATACATGGCACACAACACTTCTAATAGGAACAGTATAAAATCAAAGATTCAAAAAGAAGGAATCACCATTTCCAATAACTGCTTTGGATCTAACTCCTCAGAGTCGATCCCTCCCTTTTTTCACTCCTCTGTGATTCACAGTCCAGAAGCATGGAAAGCTAGGCCCCTCTCTGGTGCTTTCACTTGACAAAGGTCAGTGGCTGTTTTGAAGCCTGTTACCTCTAGGCTCCCCCCTTGCATAAATTGCCTCTCATCTGTGCTTGTTATCATTGGAGGCATTTAGGAGGTTTTTGTAAATGAACTTGCTCTTATTTAAAGAAAATGAGCATTGTAGACAACAGCCAACAAATTGTTTATCTTTCCTCACCAATGGTCTATAGTATGAAATTGATGGCCGTAAATAAATCCATCTTGTCTGTGGCCTGAGTCCTTGAGGTGGGTTATTGAAGTATTCAGTATTCATTTCAAAGGAAATACAGGGAATTGTTTTACTGAATTGATCTGACAGATGATATGGATAAATACCATTTTTGCTCATGATTTTTTTTTAAAGGATTTTATTTATTTTAGAGAGCATGTGTGAGAGAGAGCACGAGCAGGTGGGAGAGGGAGAAGCTGGCTCCCTGTTGAGCCAGGAGACTGGCATGGGGCTTGATCCCAGGACCCTGGGATCATGACCTGAGCCAAAGGCAGAGGCTTAACCGACTGAGCCACCCAGGCGCCCCTGCTCATGATTGTTTATAGTCTTTCCACAAAACCATATTGGGCACCAACAATGTTTATAGAACTTGTTTGACAGAGAAATATTCTTGTGTTTTTGATAGTAGCTGAAATTAACCAAATAATAGCTGGCTAATTCTTGGAGTTCCTTAGTTAAATGTTTTTTGTGTTTGTTTTTTTATTTAAAGATTTTACTTATTTGTCAGAGAGCGAGTGAGCGCACGCACAAGCAGGGGGAGCTGCAGACTCATCCCAGGAGCCTGGGATCGTGACCTGCGCCAAAGGCAGAAGCTTAAGTGACTGAGCCACCCAAGCATCCCCTTTAGTTAAATGTTTGATAGAAATAGTGTTAATACTAGTTTGTGCTTATGAGTCATAATTATACAGGATGACTTTTAGTTAACCATAATTATGAGCAATAATAATGTAGTATTATCAGCCTGATTTTACCTGCTTTTAGGTATGTCTGGAAACCTAAGTAGACTAAATCAAGAATATGATGTCTTGGATTGACCTAAGAAGTTTGAAATAGTGAAGTCAGTAGTTATCAGCTGTGTAGGTGAACTCCTATTGTATTGACTCAAGTTCTTTCACATTGTCTTTGGTTTCCGTGTGATATGTGCACCCCCTCCCCTATTCTTTTATACTGTAGTATGTTAGGTGTGGAAAAAAATTTAACTTCCATCTGAATGAAGCACTGCTGTTAACACTGTGCTTCTCATTACTAAGTCTTCAGTGTATGTAGCCTTCCACTTTTTAATTCCTTCAGGAAATTAAATTCTACTGTGAAAACTTAAAATAGTAGCTTTATTGAGATAAATAAAATTCCTGTACTACACAATTCACTCAATTATAGTATATAGTTCAGTGGTTTTAAGTATATTCACAGCTAAGCAATGATTACCACTATCAAATTCCAGAACTTTTTTTATCATCCCGAAAGAAACCATGTACCCATTAGTAGTTGCTTCCTATTCCCCCTCAAAACCCTGAACCCTAGGCAACTACTAATCTACTTTCTGTGTCAGTGGATTTGTTCTGGACATTTCGTATGTATGGAGTCATACAATATGTGGTTCTTTGAAATTGGCTTCTTTCAGCTAACATCATGTTCTCAAGGTTCTTCTGTGTTGTAGCATATTTTTTATTCCTTCTATTACTAGTAGTAATCCATTTTATGGGTGTATCACCTTTTCTTTATCCATTCATCAGTTGATGGACATTTGAGTTGTTTTCACTTTGTGGTCGTTATGAGTAATGCTACTCTGAGCATTTGTGTGGACATAATGTTTTTAATTCTCCTGGGAATATAGCAAGAGTGAAATTTCTGGGTCATAAGGTAATCCTAAGTTTATTCTTTTAGAAATTGCCAGACTGCTTTCCAAAATGGCTGCGTCATTTTACATTCCCACCAGCAGTGTACAAAGGTTCTAATTTCTCCACATCTTTGCCAACATTGGGTTTTTTGTTTGTTTTATTTGGTTATAGCTGTGCTAGTGGGTATTAAATGGTATCTCATTATGGTTATAATTTGCATTTTTTAAAAAAAGATTTATTTTAGAGAGAGAGAGCATGAGCTGGGGAGGAGCAGAGAGAGAGAGAAAGAGAGAAGCAGACTCCCCACTGATCGCAGAGCCTGACGTGGGGCTTGATCTCATGACCCCTGAGATCATGACCTGAGCCGAAATCAAGAGTCGGATGCTTAGCTGACTGAGCCGCCCAGGCGCCTGATTTGCATTTTTATAAAATACTTTATTTATTTATTTGAGAGAGAGCATGAGTGGGGAGGGGCAGAGGGAGAAGAAGGCTCCCTGCTGAGCAAGAAGCCTGTTGCTGGACTTGAATCAGGACCTGAGCCAAAAGCAGACGCTTAATGGACTGAGCCACCCAGGCACCCCAAGTTGTAAGCATTCTTTATATATTTTGAACACTAGATTCTTCTTGATATGTGATTGGCAAAAATGTTCTCCCATTCTGTGGATCGTCTTTTCATTTCATTATTGGTGTCCTTTTTAAAACCACAAAGGTTTTAAATTTTGATAAGTCCAATTTATCTAAACTTTTTTGTTGTCACTTGTGCTTTCGGTGTCCTAAGAAACCATTGCCTAATTCAAGATCATGAAGATACATTCTTATGTTTTCTTCTAAGAGATTTATAGTTTTAGTTCTTACAGTTAGGTCTTTGATCCATGTATGTTAATTTTTGGATATAGTGTGAACTAGGGGCCTAAATTGATTATTTTATCTGTGGATATACAGGTGTCTCAGCATCATTTGTTGATAATACTTTTCTTCCCCATTGAATTGTCTTGGCACTCTTGTCGATCCTGGGAAAACTTTTGACACTGTTGTTCCATTGAAGGATTTTCATAAACCTTTGACAAGGAATAAATAAACGGAAAATGAATCTTTTTCCCCACTGGTAATTTACTTTATGTGCTTTAAAAACAATCTGGAAACAGACTTTCCCAGAGGCATGGAGGTGAATGACCTATCTAATGTATTAATAGAGACTTATTTGCAGTATAATCAGGTAATTGCTTTTTTCTGGGTTTCTTAGATTCTTCCACCTAGACTAGCAATTAGGTCCCTTTTCATGTGTGCTCATATGCCTTGTCTCTGTTAAGGCACAGTCATTTGTAATTTCTGGGGTGTTAATTATCTGGCTTTATTGTAACTCTGCTACATTAATGTTGTTTCTAACAGGAATTGCTGTCACCTAAAAAAACTAACCCCAGAAATATTTACAACAATTTCACCTTTACAAATGTTTCAACAGCAGTGAGCCCACTGGGGCAAGAAGACGGATTTAAAGTTCAGTCCATTGTTTTGTTTTTCTTTAATTTTTAAAATTCTTTTATTTATTTATTAATTTAAGATTTTACTTATTTGATAGAGAGAGCACAAGCAGGAGGAGTGGCAGGCAGGGGGAGAGGGGAAAAGCAGGCTCCGTGCTGAGCAAGGATGCCAGGACTCTGGGATTATGACCTGAGCTGAGGGCAGATGTTTAACCGACTGAGCCACCCAGGCACCCTTTTAATTTCTATTTTTTAGTAATCACTGTACCCAGCATGGGGCTCGAATTCTTGATCCCAAGATGTAGTGTCATATGCTTTACTGACTGAGCCAGCCAGGTGCCCCTGTTATGTTTTAATTTTACCTGTTCCTATTTTATTCTGGATCTTAGTCTGCGGTCTTGTGCTACTCAAGTGCAGAATTGCTTTGCTTAGAATTAGAAATGGAACCTTTGCAAGGACCCCGTTCCCAATCAGAGCAGTATTTATTTGGTGTTAAAGTCTTAAATATGTTGATAGTTAAGGTATAGTAGTAGAATTTTTTGATGCTGGGAGACAAAGCAACTAATTTATTGCCTGGAATTTTCATATTTAGTTCCTTTTTTTTTGGTTCCCTGTTCTTGGCCCTAAACAAACGTGGTTCTGCTAGAAATACTCTCTTACTTTATCGGGTGAGATTTTGTAGAATGGGAGGAAATTTGTCTCACAATGGAAACAAACTTACATGGCTCTGTTTTTTTTCTGGGATGCCCGAGTTTGTGAAAGTATCTCTTCTGTAGAGTTCACCAAAGAGTTTCTCTATATGTCATATTTCTGAACAAGCCATTTAGATTGGGTAGTGACTGGAAGTTGTTGTGAAAATGATTTTATTGTCCAGGAACTTCCACACTGGCTGGTTGAAAAATCTTTATTGGTTATATAGCACAAAACCCGAGAGGAGTTTTTGGCTAGACTTGAAGATACAAGTGACTTGAGGTAAAATCTGGAAGTAAGGATTTAGCCCAGGCAAAACTAAAAAGTAAGAAAACTATCCTCAGAAAATCAACCCCCTATTTTTAAAAGCTTTATGTTCTTGTGTTCATTCCATCTCTTCTCAGATACCTCAGATTTTCTCTTTGTCCTTTTAGATGCCTAGTGACCGCCTTATTTTGAGTTGCTTACTTGAATTCTCTCTTGTGAGCTTAATAGTATCTGTATTCCATTCCCTTCTGGTGGAAAGCTAAACAAGCAGCAAATCACTTTAGATGTAGATATTAACAGATGTAAATGTGTGAATATATTGACCTTTAAGGTATTCTTTTTTTTTTTTTAAGAAGTTCACTATCTTAAGCAAAAAGAGTGACTAAATTGAGCATTTCATAGACTTGACAGATGATGAAAAATGGGTGAGGCAGATCTTTTAGGAACCTCCAGTCACATCATATAGACAAGCCTGTTGCACATAAGTCATTTAGAGAAGTTGAGGGTGTAAGCTAAGCACACATCTGGTGCATAAAGGAGTAGTTTCAGTTGATAACTAGTGTCTCGTTTCATGAGTGTGAACATGCTGGTTTGGATGTTACTTTGAGGTGTTTATTGTGTCTGCGGATTGTCTCTTGTGGTGGATCATTTCCTTCTGTGTTGCTAAGTTTTTGATTGGGATTCCATCTCCTTTTTCTGCAGCATTCTGTGAGATCTTGGCTGTAGAAGTGGCCTCCAGACCAGTTTCACATTGGCTTTTTTTTTTTTTTTTTAAAGATTGTATTTATTTATTTGTCAGAGAGAGAGAGGCAGGCAGGGGGAGAAGCAGATTCTCCGCTGAGCAGGGAGCCCGATGCGGGACTCGATCCCAGGACTCTGGGATCATGACCTGAGCTGAAGGCAGATGCTTAACTGACTGAGCCACCCAGGCATCCCTCACACTGGCTCTTGCCGTCATAGGGTCATCACTGGCCCAAGACCTCAACTGCAGGAAAAGACATTTCCTTGTCATCTCTCTGAGATAGAGGATACTTTTTTACCCTCTCTTTCATTGAGGTGGCCACGCTTTGAGGATTCTTGCTTTATGCAGGGGTTTCCATTGCGCTGTCTGCATGAGGTGTGTTCAAGGTCAGTTCGGTGCCTGTGTGGGGATTGACACTCAAAGTTAGCTGTGAGGGCCTATTTCCTTTTCTGAAATCATCCCTCAATGCAAGCACTCTGGTCACTGTTTCAGGTACCTGGGAATTTCCTTTTACGTTTCAGTTGTGCATTCACAGATGTCTTCTATTTCATCCAGCCTTCTAGGTGTTTGCAGCAGTCTTCCAAGTTCTGCCCTGTCACCGGAATCCGAAGTTGGAGAATAAGCAGAACAAAATAGAAGCAGAACTTGCAGTGATGGCTAGACATGATTCTAGGAGATAGGTAGCCAGAAGTTAGGTCACTGTCAAGTGGGGTGGTGGCATCTGCTCAGAGGAAGAATACCTTAGAACATTAAGGAAAATAACTTAGTAAATGGAATGAGAGGGCAGGGAGCTCAAAGTTTAGGAAGCTAGTCCATCAAACATTAAGAATGTGTATATCTGTTTATATATTGCCACTATTTGATCATTTTGACGTTTGAACATGTATTAACTGTAGTTTCATCTGATTCAGACTTAGTTTTTTTTTTTAAGGCAGGCAAATTTTTTTTGAAATAAATTTAGGGTTCATGGTAGCATTTTTTTTCCTAAGATTTTATTTATTTATTTATTTGACAGAGATAGAGATAGCCAGTGAGAGAGGGAACACAAACAGGTGGAGTGGGAGAGGAAGAAGCAGGCTCACAGCGGAGGAGCCTGACATGGGGCTCGATCCCATAACGCCGGGATCACGCCCTGAGCCAAAGGCAGACGCAACCGCTTGCTGTGCCACCCAGGCGCCCCCATGGGCATATTTTATTTATTTATTTATTTATTTAAAAAAAGATTTTATTTATTTATTCGACAGAGATAGAGACAGCCAGCAAGAGAGGGAGCACAAGCAGGGGGAGTGGGAGAGGAAGAAGCAGGCTCATAGCGGAGGAGTCCGATGTGGGGCTCGATCCCATAATGCCCGGATCACGCCCTGAGCCGAAGGCAGGCGCTTAACCGCTGTGCCACCCAGGTGCCCCATAGTAGCATATTTTAAAACAATTTTCTGTACAACTACCTGATTACAAAATACTGGACAATCGATCGTACACAGATTTGAACTGGGTATGAAGAAAGGAGCCCCCTGTCTTTTTTTTTTTTTTAAATTTAAGTTCAATTAGGAGCCCCCTGTCTTTTGAAGGTATCTGTAAAGCAGTCTAAGGTGAAGTTTGGGAGGTTTGGAAAGAAGAGTGTTGAAGTCCATATGTATTGGGGTGCCTGTGTGCCACAGTCAGTTGAGCATCCGACTTTCGGTTTTGGCTTAGGTACTGATCTCAGGGTCTTGGATCGAGTCCCTACGTAGGGCTCCATGCTTAGCATAGAGTCTGCTTAAAGACTTCTCCCTTTCCCTCTCCCGTTCCCCGCACCCCCACCACTCTCTTGCATGTGTGCTCTCTCTCTCAAATAAATCTTTTAAAAAAGGAGAGAAACCCATATGTATCTAAGTACCTGTTTCTGATATACTACTTTTGCATTTGCAAGCATTTTCCAGGGAAGTGCCTTCAAATGGACTCAAGCAGTATTTTTTTTAAGATTAAAAAAAATTTTTTTTAAAAGATTTTATTTATTTGACAGAGAGAGAATGAGCACAGGTAGGTGGAGCGGCAGGCAGAGGGAGAAGCAGGCTCCCTGCTGAGCAGAGAGCCTGAGGCAGGGCTTGGTCCCACTGAGCCTAAGGCAGATACTTAACCCACTGAGCCACCCAGGCGCCCCAGGATTTTACTTTTAAGTAATCTCCACACCCAATGTGCAGCCTGAACCCACAACCCTGAAATTAAGAGTTGGATGCTTTACCAGCTGAGCCAGCCAGGCGACCCGGACTCATACAGTATTTTGATTGGTGGACGTATTTGATTCCGAAGAATTCTGGGAAATGTTTTTTTCTGGCCCGCAGTGAAATTTTGCTTCACCAGATCTGAGATGCTCTGAAAAACTACCAAATTAAGCCACAAGTGTCTAGGCACCTTAGCACTTTAAATAACTTCTAACAATGTTTTATTAAAAGTTTTGGAATTCAGTTTTTTAAAAAAATTATTTCTGGTGAAAGTTTCCGCCTGAGGGGCAGAGTTATAGAGGTAGAGGCAGAGCCTGAAACCATATAATCTTTCTGGTTACCTGACTTTTTTGAGGGTTTTTAAAAACATAGAAAAATTATTAACAAATTATCGTAAACCCACAACTCAGAAATAACAGATGTTAGCATTTTGTCATGTTTGTATAAAAATAAAATGTTCAGGTACATTTGACACTCCTCTGATGCCTCTCCTCATTCCATTCTCCCCCACATTTTCCAGATCTGATGGCTACCCGGAATTGGGTGTCCAGTTTAAACTTCCTTCCTGTCTGTGCCCTGTTGGTGCTGCCTGTTGCTGGCTGGCCTGTGATCATGAGGTTTTTGTCAGTAGTGCTTACTCAGTGCCTAGTTCCTGGACACATGACTTCGTGTATGCAGTGTTGATTTACAACTAAAGGTCACCTTGTCTAGGAAGACTGCATGTGGGCAGTTCAGGAAACTCACAGGGGTCTCTAATGAGGAAAGACAGGACAAGGAAGGTTTTGCTAATGGGAGCTGGGTGCTTCCTGTGTAATGGAGGTATACCCTTGACTTACGTGCCATTGTGGTATCTACCGGTCAAGAACATTCCTTTTATTTTACATTTACATTGGGTTTTATGGTGTATAACATACCACGTTGTTCCATTCGATCATAATAACATTATGAAATAATATGGGGACATTTTCTGTTCCCCCCCCAACATACTCCTTTACCCTAAAGCACTGCCCCATGCACACCTATGGGTGAGCCTCCTTTCCAGTATTCATCAGGGATTTTAGTTGCAAACAACAGAGCCTGTTGTCAAAAGAAGACATAGTTACAGAAGCATTCAGTAAAGAAAAACATTTTACTTGCAAAGATTGATTGCAAGGGAGTTCACGTTGTAGAAGGAGTGGTTTGCCAATTGAAATGTACAACAGATATTTAAAAGAAGGCAACCACAAGATTACCATATTTACAGTTACTGTGTGTGTTGTGGGGAAAAAAGCAGTTGTCTCATGTGAGTGTTACAACCTCAAAGATTGTGTCATGCCTTCAGATATCAGCATTGTAAAAGCCAACAAAGTTGCAAATCAGTAAGGTTGTTTTTATTAGGAGTCACTTAAAGGAAAGTTTCAAGATTTCATTTATTTTGTGGACCAGAACTAGACAGTGGATCTTGAGTTGTTTTTTTTTTTTTTAAGATTTTTAATTTCTTCATTTGAGAGAGAGAGAGCATGAGCAGATGGAGAGGCAGGCTCCCCGAGCAGGGAGCCCGTTGCAGGACTCAATCCCAGGCCCTGGGATCATGACCTGAGCCGAAGGCAAACGCTTCACCGACTGAGCCACCCAGGCGTCCAGATCCTGAGTCTTTCAGTGTTTTTATTTTTGGGGAGGGAATGGGGCTTAGGAAGCAAGTGTTTGCTTTCTCATGGTGGGACAGAATGGGCACATTATTGCACAATGTGTCAGGGAAGGTGTGTTACTTCTATACCAAACTAGCCAATTTATGAAGAAGGAAATTTATTACAGAGTACTAGATTACTTTCAGAATTTATGGGAGAGTCTGGGAACCAGGGACACTCAAGAAATATGCACAGTCATAGCACTGGTCCTAGCAGAAATCATGACGCTCTTGTCATACGCTACCGGTGATGTGAGGGATTAGACTCTAGAACCCTAGGGCACAGGTGACGCAGGTGGCCCAGATCTGGAACCAAGCAACTGTCGTTGTGTTTTTGTTTTGTTGGTTTTTTTTTGTATTTACAAGAACCCGATGACTGCACCCAGCCACCTCCTCACATAAATCATGTTTGGTTTTCTTGGGAACATCTTCTGGACAGGATATAGATCATAAGCCTGCATCACAACTGCAAGGCTGTCTGAGAAGTAGTATTTTTAGCCTTCCAGCCTTTATAACAGAGGGTAGCAGCTGGTTGAAAGATTATGGAATGACTATTTAGTGAATCAAACTAGTATCTGCTGCCTTACACTTCTTGTGGTTCCTTATGTGACTGCCCCTCACAGTGCTTGACGGAGCCCCACTTCCGCCCTGCGAGAGAGTGGTGGCCACATGATCCCAGCCTTGCTGGTCCCAGGATCCTATTTCCCTGTCCTCAGTGATTAGTTCAGGGATGGTTGTGGGATCCAAGCTTGGTCAAAGTACTTGACATAGAGATGCTGGTAAGAAAGCCTTTTTCCCCCCACAAGGGCTGCTAAGCAGGGATAAAGGAAGCAAGGAGCTGTCTGCTTAGGAGTGAGTGAGGGCAGAGAGACAAGCAGGGGTGAGGATGAGCGAAGAGAAGGGGAGGAGGAGGGGGAGAGAAGAGAGCAACCATCCTGATGATACTGTGTGAGCCCTGGAAGTGCTGAGCCTGTATTTTCCAATTACAACGAAAAAACCCAAAGTCTCTTTTTGCCTAAACTTATATGACCTAGGTTCCTGTCACACACAACAAAAACATCCGGATACATATAGTATTTCTCTTACCAGGCATATCCATCATTTGGTTAAACAAAACATTCAGAGGGATAGTGACCTGCTCATTAGCGCCCTCACAGCCAGGCAGGACCTGATGCAATGGAAGTCTGATGCCCGGGAAAGAGGAGTGACTGAAAGCCCTGGAGCCCCCAGAATTGAACAGGAGCAGGATCCTAAATCTGGTGGTGCATGAGGTCCACAGTGGAAGGCTGTGTTCAGGCCCAAGGGTGGAAAGGAGGCTGAAAGCCAGGGGTGTCGGAGGCCTGTGCGTGTGCAGAGGCAGAAGCCCAGAGAATTTACTGGACCAGGAAGTACTCTGCCAACTATCCCACATCAACATCTAGCCTCCAGTTCTTTTTCTCTCTCAGTGAAACATCATTTTTAAAAAAGAAATCAACAGTTACTTACACATAGATATTGGTCATTAATTGATACAAGCCGTAGTAGCAAGAAAAACCGTAGGTGTGTTAGAAGAGGGAAATGTCACCAAGGTTAGGTGTAACTGCCGGAGATAATGAGCTCAAGTCGTTGGGTTGTAAACTGGCTCTCGCTTTTCTGAGTTGTTCATAGGGTTTCTGGGGGGCAAGGCTGTGGGTGAGTCCTGGGAGACAGCCCTCACTGGTCACTTGCAGGGTGTGGGCCAAGTGCTGGACATCTGGCAGATATATGGTTGAGGGAACGAACTGTTCTGTGTTTTCTGCTTTACTTTGACCTTGGCCACTGTTTGGCTCTCAGGACTGTCGAAGCAGAATCCTTCGGGGGTGAAATGCGTGTCCTCAGCTGATCCAAGCCCAGGGTGTGGAGGGGAGAGTGGGAGCTTTCCTAACACGAGGTCCAGGCATCCAAGTGCAAGGAAGAACCTGGGCCAGACTCACATGGGCCTTGTTGAGCTAAACAGATAATATAAAGGCAGAAGACTCCTAGCAAGTGGCAAAAGGCAGAGAGGAGCAAAGCAGAGATAACCCACGCAGCTTCCAAACCATGTTTCAGTTTCTTTGTCGTGTCAGTTTTAATACCACTGAAGGCCACTGTCTTTGCTGTTTTTCTGACCCAGAATGTTCTTCCCTAGGTGTTTTCTGTGGCTGGTGTGTGTTCCTACTTGAAACTGTTATCTCCAAGACAACTTCCCCTCGAGAAGTCTCCCCTCCACTTTTTTTTTTTTTTTTAAGATTTTATTTATTTGTTCGACAGAGATAGAGACAGCCACCGAGAGAGGGAACACAAGCAGGGGGAGTGGGAGAGGAAGAAGCAGGCTCATAGCGGAGGAGCCTGATGTGGGGCTTGATCCCAGAACGCTGGGATCACGCCCTGAGCCGAAGGCAGATGCTTAACCGCTGTGCCACCCAGGCACCCCTCCCCTCCACTTTTATCACATCATCCTGTTTATTTTTCTGTGGTAGTTATAACCCCAGGGATTATCTCCTTTGTTTGGGGTCCTACCCCTTCCATTAGAAACAGCTTGAGGACAGAGAGTGTTTCATTTACTGTCGTGTCTCCAGCATCTAGAACAGTGCCTGGCATGTAGTTGGTGCTCAGTAAATACTGATTAGTTAATTGAATGAAATGCTTAGGGACAGTTAAACAGAACAAATAATTAAATAGGCACTATCTTGATTTGCGCAAAGCTTAGGAGCATTCAGGAAAGGAGCATGGATTTTGTCCAGAGCCAGGACTCAGACATACATGGTCATATCCAGGGACTTGTAGGGTGCTCAGAAAAGCCAGATATTTGGAGGGACAGCAGGTCTCTTGACAGGAAATCCACAAGGACAGGTGTTCCAGCCTGATTTAAGAGTGAGTCTATGAAATAAGACAGGCAGCATTTTGAGCCAGGCAGCGTAATGTGTGTGGGGATGTCACTCTAGCTTTTAAAAGCTTTTGGTTCCTGGATGGAGTCAGAATTACCGTTTGAAGGAGCTGGGGGCAATGACCCTGCCTATGGGAGAGTGGCTGAGAGTCAGTGCTGTCCTCAGGGAGCTACAGGTGGCGTTTGGCTGCTTATACTGAGACAGATGGCTCCTACATGTGTGAGATCAGAGTGGTGCCCGTGAGTTTCTACCAACTGTTAGGAAATACTCCTTCCTCCTATCTGTCTGGGAAGCTCAGTGGCGGGAATGGGAATGTTGAATTAAGTCTGAAAACAACAAACAGAATATTTTCACTCTAGCGAAGTGTTACGGGTTGAATTGTGTGGCTCTCCCCATCAAAAAAGAAAAAAAGAAAGATACATAGAAGTGTGTAAGTGTTAACCTCTAGTACCTCAGAATGTGACCATATTTGGAAAGAGGGTTTTTGTAGATGTGATGACTTAAGATGAGGTCATACTGGAGTCGGGTGGGGCCTTCTAAGGAGAACACTATGTGATGAAGACAGAGATTGCAGTTCCAGGGCTGCAAAGCCAAGGGACACTGAAGAGCCACTGGAAGTGGGGAAGAGGTGAGGAAGGGCCCCCTACAGGTGTCAGAGGCAGCATTCTCTGCCAGCACCTTCGTTTCAGACTTCTGGCTTTTCCTAACTGCAAGACAATAAGTTTCTGTTGTGTTAAGCCGTCTGTCTGTGGTACTTTCTAATGGCAGCCCTGGTAACTACCACACAAAGGCAAGGAACAGACCTGATTTTTGCACAGCTGTATGCAGTGAGTTTGACAAAAGAGTCAGAGCATCTTCAGCCGGTAGAATATGAGAGCGTGTGTCCCTACCACCCCATTCTAGGCCTATTGCCTAGGAAAAGCTTGAAGTTGGGGAAGAGAGTCTGGTTGGCTTCTTTCCCCATCTTGAGCTTCTGGACAAAGTTTCTTGGCCCTCCAGGATTGGTGCTGAGGTGGGGCTTGGTGGTACAGGGAGAGAGGGACAGAAAAGGCCGTGAAGACTGATCTGGTATAGGTGGCTTCATACTCTCTGGACGGTCACCTGTCCCCTGATGGTGGTGATGCCCTCCCATATTCTTGGTTGTTAGTGTAGTCTGTCCTGAGTCCCTTGAATGCTGCTGGACCTCTAGCTTCTGTCTTTTGAGGGCTGTTTGCCCCTGCAGGTGACCCTCTTGGACAAGCCTCAACATGACCCTATGCTATTGCTCCTACTCCTTGGACCATACCTAGTAAAAGGGAACACATACATCCTTGGTCCTGATGAATTCTGGGAGTGCAGGCTGCCCCCTATAGCCTCTTTGAGCAGCTCATCAGCCCATCTCTGGCCCTTTAAGTTTCTCAGAGAGGAACCAGTTTTCTTCACTATAAACCCCAGTTGCGAGGATGACACACATCAAACTGTCTGCATGGGTTTGTTGAAACCCACTTACTAGGCTTGGGGAGAGATGGGCACCCCCTCCTTTCTTTTCTGGGTGGGTAAGACTCGGTGCACACCCACAGCTCTCTGTCTATTCCTGTGTTCCCTCCAGGTGAGTAGGGGTTCAGGTGTTCTAAGTATTTAACCATAACTTTTAAAAATATGCATCGTTTTTAAAAAATTTATTTATTCATGAGAAGCAGAGGCAGAGGGAGAAGCAGGCTCCCTGTGGAGCAGGGAGCCCGATGCGGGGCTTGATCCCAGGACCCTGGGATCACAACTTAAGCCGAAGGCAGATGCTTAACTGACTGAGCCACCTAGATGCCCTGAAAAATACGCATCTTGATTTGACACTTTACTTTGGTATTTATTGTATCTTGATGCCTTGGTAAAATTTTCCAATTCCAGTGACTAAATAGTATGTTCATTTAGAAATACTTTTTTCCTACTTAAAATTTATGAAGCAGTTTTATTCAAATTTTCCACATACCTCTTTGACTCTGCCACTGTTTTTGTTGGAAACATCTTGGAGCTACCTCATCCAGTTTTTCAGGGCCCCTCACTGTTACTTGGAAGCTCTGTGAATGAGACACTGTGCTTTGTTTTTTTTAACTCATCCTTGACACGGCCGCTGAGATAAATTTCAACCCAAGCCACAAGTAACCATTGTGGTTTCTTTAGGGCAGGAATGAAGAGTGATACTGTTGACTTCTTTTTTACTTACCCTATCAGATGACCTTCATAGGAAGCCCAAGGTAACATTGGTTGAGGTAATTTCAAGTCTTTGTGCCTTCTCCAAACAAAATTCCAAATAAAGTCATTTATTACTTGTTCCAAATAAAGTAATTGAAGGAGTGCCTTGTATTAAGAGTGATTCTGTGTTTTCTGAGCAAGAATGTTGGAGGACACCTCTGCGTTGTGTTAGAGGGTATGAGAGATTTACTCCCTGGTTCCCTGGGCATCCCTGTGTGTGCTCATTTGCACCTTTAATTACAGCTGCATTTTTGGGGGGCTTCCTGTGCAGTTTCTTAGGACGAGAAACACTTCCAACGGCTGCTAAATGGAAAGGAAAGAATAACTCCCTGAAGTCTACCTAAGTGTGAATTTAATTTCCAGGAACACAGAGTTCAAGCAAGACTCAAGCTGAGACAAAATAATCAAATTTTGGTTTTCAGACCTTCTCATTGATTGATGCGAATAGCACCTTTTGTATTTGGGCTGTTGTGTCTGTGGCCTTCTCCTAAGGCTGCAAATCTTTAGCAGCAATGAGTCTACAAATTACCAGAAGCCCTAAAATGAAGCCCACATGAAGATCCGGATTAGGGACTCGAGCGTTAACTAAGCCTGTTTCTCTGTGGGATGCTGTTACTGTTAAAATTACACGGGACTTTAAAGAGTACATGGGACTTTTCTCTAAAGAGTACCACATTTTTTCTTATTAGTAACAAGTCATTGGGCTCTAGCTGGTGGGGATCACACCAGGTGCTTAGGAAGGTGGATTCTAGCCTGGCCCTGCTGTCGAGTGGTGGGTTTACTGTTGGTAAATCATTTTGCCTCTTTGTGATTGTTACTGTGAGGCAGAGATGATTCTTCTTCTTCCTCTTTTTTTAAAGATTTTACTTATTTATTTGAAGGAGAGAATGCAGGCAAGAGCCTGAGGAGGGAGGAAGAGGGACAAGCAGACTGGCACTGAGCACAGAGCCCCCAGTGTGAAGCTTGATCTCAGGACACTGAGATCATGACCTGAGCTGAAATCAAGAGTCAGAGGCTTAACTGACTGAGACCCCAGGTGCCCTTTGAGGCAGAGATTCTTTTTTTTTTTTTTTTTAAAGATTTTATTTATTTATTTGACAGAGATAGAGACAGCCAGCGAGAGAGGGAACACAAGCAGGGGGAGTGGGAGAGGAAGAAGCAGGCTCATAGCGGAGGAGCCTGATGTGGGGCTCGATCCCATAACGCCGGGATCACGCCCTGAGCCGAAGGCAGACGCTTAACCGCTGTGCCACCCAGGCGCCCCTAAAGATTTTATTTCTTTACTCGACAGAGATAGAGACAGCCAGCGAGAGAGGGAACACAAGCAGAGGGAGTGGGAGAGGAAGAAGCAGGCTCATAGTGGAGGAGCCTGATGTGGGGCTCGATCCCATAACGCCGGGATCATGCCCTGAGCCGAAGGCAGACGCTTTAACCGCTATGCCACCCAGGCGCCCCTATTATTTTATTTTTAAAAAAGATTTTATTTATTTGTTTGACAGAGCGAGCACAAGCAGGGGGAGGGGCAGAGGGAGGTGCAGGCTCCCCACTGAGCAGGGAGTCCGATGTGGGGCTCCATCCCAGGACCCCTGTGATCATGACCTGAGCTGAAGGCAAATGCTTAACCGACTGAGCCACCCAGGCGCCCCTCTTTGCAGAATTTAAAACATTTTTTCAAAATTTTCATTGAGATTGAAATTAAGAATTTAGACAATATGCACCGTCTCACACCCAATGTCTTGGGCTCCTTTTGCCTTCAGCCTTTTTGGTCACGCTGTGCTCCAGCTTCTGGGACTTCTTGATATCTCAATAATTAAGGCCTTGAAATTCTACCCAGCTGCCACCAGTCTGGACTTCCCAGTGTCCCTGATATGTTTTAAGCCTAAGTGTGTCCTCCAAATGCCCAGTATATATGCGGTGACAGTCCCAAACTAGGAAACTAAGTCTTTATCAAAAGAGCCAGGGGCAGTGTAGCTATGGCAACACACATAGTTAAGTGTCATTTTCAGCTTGGCACAAAGGACAGCAGAGAGGGCAAGTGAGTGATCAGAAAGACCAGTAAGGGCTAGTTGGCTTTGGGGAGAATTGTGACTGCTTTAGCATGCAAATCTCTTGTGAGTATGAACAAGGGAGCAGGTGGGCAGCTTTTAAATTAGTACATTCGAAACCAGTTTGGGGTGCTTATTAGGGCTTATTGTTAATATCAAGTATATTTTGACTCTGGGATCATCGTGTACTATCTCAAGTTATAGAATGCAAAAGATAGTTTAAATCTCTCCTGCCCCTTTTTAATCTTAGCGTGTGTCTTGTGTTGTCGGGGAGTTCAGCACGTAGGTTGAGCTGAACTCACATATTATCTCGTTGACCTCAGGTTAACGTCAGTATGTTGACTCATACTGAATTTAGCATCTCCTAAAACTCCCAAGCTTTTATTTCATGTACTGCTGTTGTGATTCTTTCTCATCATCCTTGTTTGATTCGGTTTAGGAGCCCAGATCAGTACTTTCATTTTATCATCATTTTAATTCATTTTAATTTAACTAAAATGTTTTAGTTTTTTTATCAGTCTGTTAATTTTTTTGGGGGGGGGAGAAGGATCCCGATTATGCCACATAACATTATTGCCTTCCATGATATTAACTATGTATCTTTTGTATTTCCATCTAAATTCTCAAAAACAGTATTAAATGGTACAGGGAGAGAAGAAGGTTGGAGATCTTGTTTCTAGCGATCTGGTAATTGAGGTTAATTTAATTTACTAGTCAAAACCCTTTTGAAATAATTGTTAAACTAAGTTAGTAACTAGAATTCTCACCCAGGTCATCGTTTCTTTATCTTGTTTCCAGAAACTTTGGAGATGTCTTATAGGCTATTTTACTGAAAGTCAGATATGTTGTGTCTACTACATCTCCTAGGCTTACTGATACAAAAAAATAAGGAGAATCTGACATGATTTATTCTTAATGCATCCGTGCTGTCTTCTAGTAATTACCTCTGGCCTTCCTGTCAATAATTAATTCTAGTGTCAGATTGACCAATATGAATTTTGCTGTATTTTTCTTCTTCCTCTTTTCTGTGTCTCCAGTCTTCTGGTTCCTTTCCTGTTCTACATAATTCCTTAAAGTTCTCTAGAGATGGTCCAGGACAGTGCTTCCACACTTCAGGTGTAAGTGAATCTGCTGGGGGTCTTACTACAATGCAGGTTCTGATTCAGGAGATCTGGGATGGGGCCTAAGATGCTACATTTTTTTTTTAAGATTTTATTTTTATTTATTTGTCGGAGGAGGGGAGAGCACAAGTAGGGGGAGCGACAGGCAGAGGGAGAAGCAGCCTCCTTCAGCAAGGAGCCCAACGCGAAACTAGATCTCAGGACCCTGGATCATGACCTGAGCTGAAGGCAGATGCTTAACTGACTGAGCCACCCAGGTGCCCCAGATTCTGCATTTCTAACAACTACTAGATGATATTGGTCTTCAGGCTACTCACATGGGGAAGCTAGGAGCTAGAAGACTTGGTGTTCTGGTAAGAGTTCTAGATTTTAGTGCTTCTCTAGAGCAGAAAGGTGGTGTCTGGTGGAGGTCTCTTGTGTCAGTAATTATACACTCATCAGCATCTGTATCCTCCAACAGTTAACCATCCTCGTTCCTTTATTTTCAGTGTCTCTTGATCCCAGTGGCTCCTTGGCCGCCTCCTTTTTGCATTTCTTGCCCTATATTGCCTTTCTTCCTTCTCGGTTCACAGTCAGGCTTCTTGGAAGAATAGTCTTAAATTTCATTCTTCCGTTTTATCATCTGCTGATTATTCCTCAGTCAATAACTGATCATGTCACTCTCCTCTTTGAGCCCTTTCCTAGGTCTCCATTCCTTCTGGCTCCTTATAGTGACATTCCACAACCTGGCTCCTGTTTCCCTCTCAGCTCACTCATCTTACACTCCAGAAATTCCAATGTACTTATGGTTCCCAGGCTAATTATTCTGTTTCCAGTCTCCTTGCCTTAGCTTTTATTATTCCTTTGTCCGTAAAAGCTCTTCCCTGCCTTATTACCTGGCTAATTTCTCTCATTTTTAGATATTCCTTTCACTCTGTCTCTCCTAAGAAACTGAAGATAGTATTTCTATGTTTATTACTTGTATGATTCAAGAATGATTGAAATGAGGGGTACTGGTGTTTTCCCTCTTTAAGCTGCGGCTATAGCTGTAGAATTACTGGAAGGAGATATTATCTTGTATTGAAGGATTTTAAGGATACAAAGTCACTTGGTAAAGTCACCATAAATCTTTTATTTATTTTTAAGTAGGCTCCTCACCCACGACCCTGAGATCAAGACCTGAGCTGAGATCAAGGGTTGGACGCTTAACTGACTGAGTCAGTTAACTGAGGCACCCTACCATAAATCTTATTTTTAAAGATTTTATTTATTTATTTGATGGAGAGAGAGATAGCCAGTGAGAGAGGGAACACAAGCAGGGAAAGTGGGAGAGGAGGAAGCAGGCTCCCAGCAGAGGAGCCTGATGCGGGGCTCGATCCCAGAACGCCAGGATCATGCCCTGAGCCGAAGGCAGACGCTTAACGACTGAGCCACCCAGGCATGCCAATAAACCTTATTTTTAAAAAGGGGAATATTTAATCATCACTCTGTAAATGAAGAGGGAAAAACATTTTTAATTAGTTTATCATCGTGTGAATTAGTCTAGCTGACCTATACAATGTTCATTGACATAGCTTCACAGGAATGAAGCAGTAAAATAAAAATGATAAGATTTATCTGATGAAACTATTTCACTAATGTGATCTGCAGAGACAGTGTGAATGGTAAGGTTTTCGATGCTAATTCAGAACTTTGACATCTTGCATTGTCCCGCTCTTGGGAGCAGAGTGACAGACAGGGTCACTTGCTGGCTTAGAGAGTGGCCTTTTGCAAAACACTAAACTAATTGGGGTTACTTGACAGTAACAAGAAATAGAGGTGGAGAGCTGCCTGAAAAGGTGCAAACACTGAGGATGTGATGGATTATTAGCTGGTTATTCAAACTAGAGGCTCAGGACTTGAAATAAGTCCCAAAGAAACTAGACTCTCACCAGATAAAAATTTTTAATAAAATTTAAAAATATTTCCTATAGCTGTGGTCATGATCTCTCAAGCAACAAATGCAGTTTGCCACCAGATGTGTTGTTGCTGTGACACTTGCAGATATAAGAGGGGATGGTGAAAGGTGGAGATTGAAGTGTTAATAGATTTGAAACCTTATTTGCAGAATGATCTTAATGTGTGTGTTTCAGAGGTAAGTCTTAATCCTTTGTACATAATAGTTATTCTGTAAATGTGTGTGGAGCAAATATAAAATATGTGAAATATTTAAAATTAAATGAAGGAAATAACCTTTGCCTTTCTTAAGGGATTGTTCTTTATAGTGTGGTTTTGTGCTTGCTGGATTAATTGCATCCTAGATTTCTGTGACTATAGAGAAAGGCATGCAAAAGAGAAAAGAATTGTCA
>NC_048222.1:64684028-64739188 GCF_002007445.2 Ailuropoda melanoleuca
AACCGCTGTGCCACCCAGGCGCCCCTAAAGATTTTATTTCTTTACTCGACAGAGATAGAGACAGCCAGCGAGAGAGGGAACACAAGCAGAGGGAGTGGGAGAGGAAGAAGCAGGCTCATAGTGGAGGAGCCTGATGTGGGGCTCGATCCCATAACGCCGGGATCATGCCCTGAGCCGAAGGCAGACGCTTTAACCGCTATGCCACCCAGGCGCCCCTATTTTTTATTTTTAAAAAAGATTTTATTTATTTGTTTGACAGAGCGAGCACAAGCAGGGGGAGGGGCAGAGGGAGGTGCAGGCTCCCCACTGAGCAGGGAGTCCGATGTGGGGCTCCATCCCAGGACCCCTGTGATCATGACCTGAGCTGAAGGCAAATGCTTAACCGACTGAGCCACCCAGGCGCCCCTCTTTGCAGAATTTAAAACATTTTTTCAAAATTTTCATTGAGATTGAAATTAAGAATTTAGACAATATGCACCGTCTCACACCCAATGTCTTGGGCTCCTTTTGCCTTCAGCCTTTTTGGTCACGCTGTGCTCCAGCTTCTGGGACTTCTTGATATCTCAATAATTAAGGCCTTGAAATTCTACCCAGCTGCCACCAGTCTGGACTTCCCAGTGTCCCTGATATGTTTTAAGCCTAAGTGTGTCCTCCAAATGCCCAGTATATATGCGGTGACAGTCCCAAACTAGGAAACTAAGTCTTTATCAAAAAAGCCAGGGGCAGTGTAGCTATGGCAACACACATAGTTAAGTGTCATTTTCAGCTTGGCACAAAGGACAGCAGAGAGGGCAAGTGAGTGATCAGAAAGACCAGTAAGGGCTAGTTGGCTTTGGGGAGAATTGTGACTGCTTTAGCATGCAAATCTCTTGTGAGTATGAACAAGGGAGCAGGTGGGCAGCTTTTAAATTAGTACATTCGAAACCAGTTTGGGGTGCTTATTAGGGCTTATTGTTAATATCAAGTATATTTTGACTCTGGGATCATCGTGTACTATCTCAAGTTATAGAATGCAAAAGATAGTTTAAATCTCTCCTGCCCCTTTTTAATCTTAGCGTGTGTCTTGTGTTGTCGGGGAGTTCAGCACGTAGGTTGAGCTGAACTCACATATTATCTCGTTGACCTCAGGTTAACGTCAGTATGTTGACTCATACTGAATTTAGCATCTCCTAAAACTCCCAAGCTTTTATTTCATGTACTGCTGTTGTGATTCTTTCTCATCATCCTTGTTTGATTCAGTTTAGGAGCCCAGATCAGTACTTTCATTTTATCATCATTTTAATTCATTTTAATTTAACTAAAATGTTTTAGTTTTTTTATCAGTCTGTTAATTTTTTGGGGGGGGGAGAAGGATCCCGATTATGCCACATAACATTATTGCCTTCCATGATATTAACTATGTATCTTTTGTATTTCCATCTAAATTCTCAAAAACAGTATTAAATGGTACAGGGAGAGAAGAAGGTTGGAGATCTTGTTTCTAGCGATCTGGTAATTGAGGTTAATTTAATTTACTAGTCAAAACCCTTTTGAAATAATTGTTAAACTAAGTTAGTAACTAGAATTCTCACCCAGGTCATCGTTTCTTTATCTTGTTTCCAGAAACTTTGGAGATGTCTTATAGGCTATTTTACTGAAAGTCAGATATGTTGTGTCTACTACATCTCCTAGGCTTACTGATACAAAAAAATAAGGAGAATCTGACATGATTTATTCTTAATGCATCCGTGCTGTCTCCTAGTAATTACCTCTGGCCTTCCTGTCAATAATTAATTCTAGTGTCAGATTGACCAATATGAATTTTGCTGTATTTTTCTTCTTCCTCTTTTCTGTGTCTCCAGTCTTCTGGTTCCTTTCCTGTTCTACATAATTCCTTAAAGTTCTCTAGAGATGGTCCAGGACAGTGCTTCCACACTTCAGGTGTAAGTGAATCTGCTGGGGGTCTTACTACAATGCAGGTTCTGATTCAGGAGATCTGGGATGGGGCCTAAGATGCTACATTTTTTTTTTAAGATTTTATTTTTATTTATTTGTCGGAGGAGGGGAGAGCACAAGTAGGGGGAGCGACAGGCAGAGGGAGAAGCAGCCTCCTTCAGCAAGGAGCCCAACGCGAAACTAGATCCCAGGACCCTGGATCATGACCTGAGCTGAAGGCAGATGCTTAACTGACTGAGCCACCCAGGTGCCCCAGATTCTGCATTTCTAACAACTACTAGATGATATTGGTCTTCAGGCTACTCACATGGGGAAGCTAGGAGCTAGAAGACTTGGTGTTCTGGTAAGAGTTCTAGATTTTAGTGCTTCTCTAGAGCAGAAAGGTGGTGTCTGGTGGAGGTCTCTTGTGTCAGTAATTATACACTCATCAGCATCTGTATCCTCCAACAGTTAACCATCCTTGTTCCTTTATTTTCAGTGTCTCTTGATCCCAGTGGCTCCTTGGCCGCCTCCTTTTTGCATTTCTTGCCCTATATTGCCTTTCTTCCTTCTCGGTTCACAGTCAGGCTTCTTGGAAGAATAGTCTTAAATTTCATTCTTCCGTTTTATCATCTGCTGATTATTCCTCAGTCAATAACTGATCATGTCACTCTCCTCTTTGAGCCCTTTCCTAGGTCTCCATTCCTTCTGGCTCCTTATAGTGACATTCCACAACCTGGCTCCTGTTTCCCTCTCAGCTCACTCATCTTACACTCCAGAAATTCCAATGTACTTATGGTTCCCAGGCTAATTATTCTGTTTCCAGTCTCCTTGCCTTAGCTTTTATTATTCCTTTGTCCGTAAAAGCTCTTCCCTGCCTTATTACCTGGCTAATTTCTCTCATTTTTAGATATTCCTTTCACTCTGTCTCTCCTAAGAAACTGAAGATAGTATTTCTATGTTTATTACTTGTATGATTCAAGAATGATTGAAATGAGGGGTACTGGTGTTTTCCCTCTTTAAGCTGCGGCTATAGCTGTAGAATTACTGGAAGGAGATATTATCTTGTATTGAAGGATTTTAAGGATACAAAGTCACTTGGTAAAGTCACCATAAATCTTTTATTTATTTTTAAGTAGGCTCCTCACCCACGACCCTGAGATCAAGACCTGAGCTGAGATCAAGGGTTGGACGCTTAACTGACTGAGTCAGTTAACTGAGGCACCCTACCATAAATCTTATTTTTAAAGATTTTATTTATTTATTTGATGGAGAGAGAGATAGCCAGTGAGAGAGGGAACACAAGCAGGGAAAGTGGGAGAGGAGGAAGCAGGCTCCCAGCAGAGGAGCCTGATGCGGGGCTCGATCCCAGAACGCCAGGATCATGCCCTGAGCCGAAGGCAGACGCTTAACGACTGAGCCACCCAGGCATGCCAATAAACCTTATTTTTAAAAAGGGGAATATTTAATCATCACTCTGTAAATGAAGAGGGAAAAACATTTTTAATTAGTTTATCATCGTGTGAATTAGTCTAGCTGACCTATACAATGTTCATTGACATAGCTTCACAGGAATGAAGCAGTAAAATAAAAATGATAAGATTTATCTGATGAAACTATTTCACTAATGTGATCTGCAGAGACAGTGTGAATGGTAAGGTTTTCGATGCTAATTCAGAACTTTGACATCTTGCATTGTCCCGCTCTTGGGAGCAGAGTGACAGACAGGGTCACTTGCTGGCTTAGAGAGTGGCCTTTTGCAAAACACTAAACTAATTGGGGTTACTTGACAGTAACAAGAAATAGAGGTGGAGAGCTGCCTGAAAAGGTGCAAACACTGAGGATGTGATGGATTATTAGCTGGTTATTCAAACTAGAGGCTCAGGACTTGAAATAAGTCCCAAAGAAACTAGACTCTCACCAGATAAAAATTTTTAATAAAATTTAAAAATATTTCCTATAGCTGTGGTCATGATCTCTCAAGCAACAAATGCAGTTTGCCACCAGATGTGTTGTTGCTGTGACACTTGCAGATATAAGAGGGGATGGTGAAAGGTGGAGATTGAAGTGTTAATAGATTTGAAACCTTATTTGCAGAATGATCTTAATGTGTGTGTTTCAGAGGTAAGTCTTAATCCTTTGTACATAATAGTTATTCTGTAAATGTGTGTGGAGCAAATATAAAATATGTGAAATATTTAAAATTAAATGAAGGAAATAACCTTTGCCTTTCTTAAGGGATTGTTCTTTATAGTGTGGTTTTGTGCTTGCTGGATTAATTGCATCCTAGATTTCTGTGACTATAGAGAAAGGCATGCAAAAGAGAAAAGAATTGTCATATAGCATGTGCTGATACAATTTCCTTTTCCCCAGGGATGTGGAACTCTTGATGAATTCCTTTCTAGCTGAAATGCCTGGGTGGGACCTCTGGTCTCCATTCTTTTCACTGATTTCCTGGCCAGCTTGTCTGTGGGTAATGACTCTCTCAGTTTATGTTGCCTTTCAGCATAATACATTTATTCAAACTAAACTGTGTGTCTGGTGGGTTGTATCACAAAACCAAGAACCCACAGCCAGAGCTGGAGGCAATTTAAATTATGAAAGCTCATAGTCATAATAGTCTATTTTGTGAAATAGTACTTGGCCATGCCAAACCTGTTTCTCTTTTGAGAATAATGTTCCTGGGATAAAAATAGGACTTTAGGTAAGATCAGTAGTGGGTGTTTTGAGTGTAAGTCCTAGTTCAGCCACTTGCTAGCATTTTGTCCTTGGGCCAGCTTTTATTATTATTTTTTCCAAACATTTTATTTATTTATTTATTTACAATTTTATTTATTTATTTGCCAGAGAGAGAGAGCTCACAAGCCGGGAGAGCAGCAGGCAGAGGGAGAAGCAGGCACCCCGCTGAGCCAGGAGCTTTGATACAGGGCTCGATCCTGGGACCCTGAGATCATGACCTGAGCCAAAACCAAGAGTCAGGCACTGAACCGACTGAGCCACCTAGGTGTACCTATTTGTACATTTTTTAAAAAAAAGATTTTATTTGAGAGAGAGAGTGCGAGCACACATGAGAAGGGAGGAGGGGTAGTAGGAGAAGCAGACTCCTCACTGAGCAGGGAGCCCAGTGTGGGGCTCAATCCCAGGACCCTCGGATTATGATGTGAGCCGAAGGCAGATGCTTAACCGACTGAGCCACCCATGTGCCCCTGTTTGTACATTTTTAACAGTAGCTTTTGAAGCTCATGATAACCAAAAGCAGAGTAAAGGGTAAGTAATTTAACTGAGCTTCAGTTTTCTTATTTATCTGTATCCTGATGGTGGGAGGATATGGGCTAACATGCAAAACACAATGCCTGGCAAATATTGTTAATGTTTTTAGTCTGCTTTAACGTATCTGTTGTCCATACCATATCATTAAGTGCTCAACCACCTTCATTATCTGTTTTAAAAAAAGGGAAAATAAACCTCTACTGAGTTGTATGTGTTTATTGTGAGACAAAATTTGTATGTGTGAATATCTAGCCTAATGCTCTTTTTTTTTTTTGAAAATTGCCTTAAAAATGTATGTATGAAAGTGAAAGATAGAGGGGGAAGACAGTGTTGTGTTATTAAAAGTATTTCCTTGAATTAAATAACAAATGAGCAGGAAGTTACTGCGGTCCAATGAAAGCTTGGCTCAACTGGCTCATTGTATCTCTGTTGGTTTTAATGTAGTGTCAGAGCTTGTAATCGACAACTGTGTGAATTTTATGTGTGTTTCAGTTATATGAGTATTGGCTGATGAGAGAAGCAAGAGACACAGAGTGAATCAATATTCTTGATACCCCAAATTGTCAGTGTAATGAATATAATTTGAGGGCTGTGAGCCATCTCAAAAGAAGGCATAAAATGCTAATTTGAATAAATGAGGAATAATGAAACCTCACGTCTGATGTTTTCCAGTTGCACACAGTTGGTGCACAGAGCACGGCTGCATTAGTTTCTTAGGGCTGCTGTCACAGATGAGCACACGCTGAGTGGTTTAAAAGAAGAGAAATTCCTTCTCTCACAGTTCAGGATGCCAGATGTCTGAAATCAAGGTGTCCACAGGGCGGGTTCTTTCTGGAGGCCCTGAGGGCGACCTGGTCCATGCCTCTCTTCTTCCTCGTGATGGCTCCCACATTCTTGGAATTTCTTGGCTTGTAGCAACAACACTCCGGTTTCTGTCTCTGCCTTCGTAGGGCCTTCTTCCCTGTGTCTCTTCTGTGTGTTTGCTCCTAAAAAGAACACTAGTCATTGGATTTGAGGCCCGCTCTAATCTAGTATGGCCTCACTGTATCTTGATGACAACTGCAAAGATTCTGTTTCTAAATAAAGTCACATCCATTGCCGGGAAGAGCTGGGGTTAGGCCTTGAACATATATTTTAAGGGGGACATAGTTTAACCCACTACAGTGGCAAATTCACAAAGTTCAAATAGAAACTCACCATCTCCTTCCTCCCCGTACCCTGCTAACTTCTTTAACCACAACTTTATCAAGTTGTTTTACTTAACTAACTGGTTTCCCCTTACCTCTTGGATTCATTTTAACTTTTCTGCTCGGCTCTACCCTGCCTACCCAAGATGATATTTTCCTGTAAGAAACTGGACCCTTTGACCTTCTCTCATAACCTTAATTCCCCTCTCTGTGCTGTTACTCCTACATGGAAGACCTCTCTCTTCATCTAAGTAAACCTCTCTCTCTCTCTCTATTTTTCAAGAGATGGAGGAGAGGGGCAGGGGGAGAGAAAATCTTAAGCAGGCTCCACACCCAGCGTGGAGCCCAATGAGGGCCTCAGTCTCACAACCCTGAGATCATGACCTGAGCCAAAATCAAGAGTTGGGCACCTAACTGACTGAGCCACCCAGGTGTCCCAGTAAATCTCATTTCTAAGGGCAGGGAGCGTGCTTTATACTTTATTTTCGCCTGTGGCACTTAGCCCATTGGTAACACGTAGTATGTGCTCCATAGACATTCTGATTAACTTTCTGATAAAGTTGAAGGCTATCGACTCTGGTTTGGAAAGAAAACCAAATAATGGTTTTATGTGCTTGAATTCCGAAAGTCAAGCTGCTTGAGAATCACTCTCTCTTGATAGCTTAAATGATTTGGGTTGACTGTTGTTTTCTCTTTGACTTAAAACTTCCACCTGATATTGTATTTTAGTCTCATTCTGGTTCTGTAGCCCATTTTAGCTCAAAAATAGCCTAAGGAGATGCTTCTGGCATATCATTTCATCTGTGAGATGATTTTGGTGTTTATTGTCAATACCGAGTTCAGGGTTTAGAAGATAATATTTCATCAGTGGTGTAATCTCTGAACACATAAATAAAACCAGCTTTGTAGTTTTGTTTTCTCATTATCATCATTGTTACGGAGCTGGGGAAGATCTAAAAGGTTTCCTAATTTAGTCTTCTACCTCTTCAAAAAGGGGAAGGCCTGTGGCAACACTGACTGCTTCCTCTCCCTTGTGTTCTGTCTTACTCCAGTAAACTCCATAGTTGTAAACCTGAAGGGATATATATGTCAGGTGTAGTCTGGGGCCCCTGAGGAGGTCCAGTCAAACACATCCATGGTCTGGTGGACCTCTGTTCCAATTCAGTTTTCTTAACATTAACAAGCCCAGAGCCATTAAGTGGGTCAAGAGCAGATCTGTGTTCCTGGTTTTTCATGAACAAAAGGGTGAGGGTCAGTAGAGTTTCTTTTGTCTGGGTTACACTGAATACTCCTGTATGTGTGGTATTCATGGCTAGAATAATGAGTAGATATTTGCGAAGCAAATTGACCAGTGCCTGGCACATAGAATGCTATGAATATGTTTGAAAAGAAAATAAAGGGGCGCCTGGGTGGCTCAGTCGGTAAGCTTCTGCCTTCGGCTCAGGGCGTGATCCTGGGGTCCTGGGATTGAGCCCCACATCAGGCTCCCTGCTCCACTGGGAGCCTGCTTCTTCCTCTCCCACTCCTTCTGCTGTGTTCCCTCTCTCGCTGGCTGTCTCTCTCTCTGTCAAATAAATAAATAAAATCTTTAAAAAAAAATGAAAAGAAAATAAGAACTGTAAATTGCAGTCACAGGCAGAGTGTATCATTCCATACTGCTCCACTCCAAAGAGTTCTATGCTTAGCATTTCTACGGGCTCTCAGCAGGCTGGGTCTCCTCTCCCCAGCCTTCCATTCACTCCTATTGTCAGATTTTTGTCTCAGGTCAGTTAACTTTCATTAACTTTTGCAAATGGGGACTGTCGTCACAGAGGAGCCCCTCGGTTTCAGTGCGGTTTCTCCGTAGAGACCTGCAAACCCCCATATCAGATACTGGTGTGAATCGATACTCTTACAAAATAAGTTGACAAATACTGCTTTATTTTCTAGCTTGGAGCCCCCCAAAACTGAGCTTAATTCTTTATTGCCTCTGTATTTACAGAAAAGAGACCTTGTAAGCCTTTTTTTTTTTTTTAAGATTTTAAATATTTATTCACTTGAGAGAGAAAGCGAGAGCATGAGAAGGGGGGATGTTCAGAGGGCGAGGGAGAAGCAGACACCCCGCTGAGTGAGGAGCCTGACACGGGGCTTGATCCCAGAACCCCAGGATCATGACCTGAGCTGAAGGCAGATGCTAAACCCACTGAACCACCCAGGTGCCAAGACCTTGTAAGTCTTAAGGGCAGTGGTGTGCTGGTAAATGTTTAACAACTGGCTTTTTCTGGAAAAAAGCCCTGGTTTGTTTTTTGCAGTTTTTGGGGTATAGATCCTCCCACCGTGGCCAAGCTACCAGTGAAGTGGAGTTGGGAAGGGGTGTGTACATTCAGCTCTCCCGAGCTGGGAGCTGGGAGCTGGGAGCTGGGAGCTGGGAGCTGGCAGCAAGCTCTTGCTGCCATTGTAAATGAAGGACTGAGGGGATGTGCCTTAGGGCTCCCTATGGAAAGTGTGTGTGGATGCTGAGGAACTCTCTTTACTGTCATTTGTTCACCGGCCACGGACAAGTACTGTTGTATGTATGTGCTGTATGTGCTGTATGATTCACTGTAGGAGTGAATCATATGAAGTCTGCCTTCATGGAGCCTACATCCTATTAAAAGCTATTCAGGGGGCGCCTGAGTGGCTCAGCCGTTAAGTGTCTGCCTTCGGCTCAGGTCATGATCCGAGGGTCCTGGGATCGAGCCCCGCATCAGGCTCCCTGCTTGGTGGAAAGCCTGCTTCTCCCTCTCCCACTCCCTTTGCTTGTGTTCCCTCTCTTGCTGTCTCACTCTCTGTCAAATAAATAAATAAAATCTTTAAAAAAAAAAAGGCTATTCAGAAGTTTCCAGTTTTAGCGTTTTGGGACCTTAGCATTCTCATGTTTGGGGACAATTTGAGTCAAGGTCCCATACCACTTAAATTTATTTATTTATTTATTTATTTATTTATTTATTCATTTAAAAGACTTTATTTATTTGAGAGAGAAAGGGAGGGAGGAAGTACACAAGCAGGGGGAGAGGCAGAGGGAGAAGGAGAACCAGACTCCCCGCTGAGCAGGGAGCCTGATACGGATGAGCGAAGGCAGACATTTACCCATCTGAGCGAGCCAGGCATCCCACCACTTACATTTTTAAATGAGGAAAATAGCCTGGGCTCATTGTAGCTTTCCTGGGTGTGAAGCAGGTTGTGCTCTCTGGGTTGTCTCTATCTTGGAGGTGCAGAGACCCTAAACCTTGCAATGCCCAAACATTGGCAGTGTGCCATGAGGGTTGGAAATTAAAGAGCAGAGAAGATAAGGGTCTTGTTTGGAGTTCTACTAGTTCCCTAACTAATCCAGAGGAGGTGACTGTTGATTACTATTAATTGCCTCATTAATAGATACTTAGCTGGAAGCTTAACAGAGTGGACAAGCTTCTGGCAATAGAAAGCATGCCAAAGAATTGCAAAGGTCTAGATCCTCAAGAAGGGTAAGAAAGGGGTTGGAGAAGCTACTCATGGCAGAGCTCAGAGAGAAGAATGTTATACAGGTTGTTTGGAAGAGGGTTTAGAATTCTTGGTAAAGAACCTTGGACCTTTGCTATGGAAAATCACTGACCCAGGTTTACTAACAGGTGGTGTGATTTGAGGGGGTGAGGTTTTCCTTTAGGAAGGTAGGTCCTCAGGAAACTCAGAAGCTTTATATGAGCAAAAGCAGAAAGAAAAGAGAAATTTTTTACTTTGAAATTAGATGTTTGATGCTGCTTAAGTCCTGCTCAGGGTTGCAGGGCTCTCCAGAACCTCTGCCCTCACTGTTTCTTGCCCATTGAGTGAACTTCCGAGTTCCCTGGGATCCAACCTCCTTGCCGTTGGAAAAGATGCAGACTGCCTGACCCTGCAGGTAAGCCTGGGAAACGTCTGGAGCCTTATTTTTCGATTTAAATTAGGATAACCATACAATCTGGTAGGCCAGTAAGGACAAATCCCCTTCCCAAGGGTCACCATTATGTGATATGCTGCTGCTCTCAGACCCAGGTCAATTAGCTGAGGGTGAATATAATTAATTATTTTGTTTACAGCAGCTAAAGTTTCATTCTCTGATTATGATTCTGTTATGAAACCCAGACATTTGCATGATGGTTGACAAAAAGGAAGTCAGTATGAGTAAACACTTTTTATTCCCTTGACTCCTGCTGTCATCCTAGTGTTTATGTGCCATCGGTGGCTTTTCTCAACTTGGTCACATTTTTTAAGTTTTCATTTAAATTCCAGTTAGTTAGCATACGTTGTAATATTAGTTTAGGTGTACAATGTAGTGATTCAGCACTTCCATACATCACCCAGTGCTCATCATGCCAAGTGCGCTCCTTAATCCCCATCAGCTTTTTCACCCATCCCCCCACCGACCTCCCCTCTGGTAAGCACCTGTTTGTTCTCGATAATTAAGAATCTGTTTCTTCAGGATGCCTGGGTGGCTCAGTTGGTTAAGCATCTGCCTTTGGCTCAGGTCATGATCCCAGGTCCAGGGATCGAGCCCCACATTGGGCTCTCTGCTCAGTGGGAGCCTGCTTTTCCCTCTCCCTGCCGCTCCCATTTCTTGTATACACACACACACTCTCTCTCTGTGTCAAATAAATAAATAAAATCTTAAAAAAAGGTAAATGAAAATAAAAAATAATTAAAAAAAAAAGAGTCTGTTTCTTCAAATTGAGAGTTACGAGGGGACCGGGGTGGGGAGGATGGGGTAACTGGGTGATGGAAATTAAGGAAGGCATGGGATGTAATGAGCACTGGGTGTTATAAGACTGATGAATCATTGAACTCTACCTCTGAAACTGGTGATACACTATATGTTAATTAACTGAATTTGAATTAAAAAATATATATACAATAAAGATTAAAGAGATTCATAAAAAAATCTGTTTCTTGGTTTGTCTCTCATTTTTCCTTTGCTTATTGGTTTTGTTTCTTAAATTCCACATATAAGTAGGATAATACAGTATTTGTCTTTGACTTCACTTAGCACAATGCTCTCTAGCTCTATGTCATTACAAATCACAGGATTTCATTTTTTTTATGACTGAATAATATTCCATTGTGTGTATATGTATATGTGTCCACCTCTTTATCCATTCATCAGTCGATGGATAGTTGGGTAGTTTCTGTATCTTGGCTATAGTAGCTAATGCTGCTATAAACATAGGGGTGCATGTATCCATTTGTTTTAGTATTTTTGCATTCTTTGGGTAGATACTTAGTAGTGCAATTGCTGAATTGTAGGGTGGTTCTATTCTTAACTCTTCGAGGAACCTCTGTACTCTTTTCCAGAGTGGCTGCTCCAGTTTGCATTCCCACCAACAGTGCAAGACGGTTCCCTATCTCCACATCCTTAGCAACACCTTTTTCTTGTGTTGTTGTCAGCCATTCTGACAGGTGTGAGGTAATATCCCATTGTGGTTTTGATTTGCATTTCCCTGATGATGAGTGATGTTGGGCATCTTTTCATCTGTCTGTTGGCCATCTGCATGTCTTTGGAAAAATGTCTATTTCTGCCCGTTTTTAAATTGGATTATTTGCTTTTTCTCTGTTGAGTTTTATAAGTTATTTATTTTGGATACTAACCCTTTATTGGATATGTCATTTACAAATATCTTCTCCCATTCAGTAGTTTGTCTTTTAGGTTTGTTGATTGTTTTCTTTGCTGTTCAGAAGCTTTTTTTTTTTTTTTTTGGTAGTCCCAGTAGTTCATTTTTGCTTTTATTTTCCTTGTCTCAGGAGCCATATCAGAAAGAAGTTGCTACAGCCAATGTCAAGGGAATTACTGCCTGTGCTCTCTTCTAGGATTTTTACAGTTTCAGGTCTCACATTTAGGTCTTTAATCCATTTTGAAATTATTTTTGTGTATGGTATAAGAAAGTGGTCCAGTTTCATTCTTTTGCATGTAGCTGTCCAGTTTTCCCAGAACCATTTATTGAAGAGACTGTCTTTTTCCCTTCGGATATTCTTTCCTGCTTTGTTGAAGATTAATTGACCATATAATTGTGGATTCATTTCTGGGTTTTCTATCCTGTTCCATTGATCTATGTGTCTATTTTTGTGCCAATACCATACTGTGTTGATCACTATAGCTTTGTAATATGACTTGAAGTCCAGAATTGTGATGCCTCCAGCTTTGCTTCGCTTTTCGAGGTTTCTTTGAGTATTCAGGGTCTTTTGTGATTCCATACTAATTTTAGGGTAGTTTGTTTTACCTCTGTGAAAATGGTGTTGGTGTTTTGATAAGGATTGCAATTAAATGTGTAGACTGCTTTGGATGGTGTAGACATTTTAACAGTATTTGTTCTTCCAATCCATGAGCAGGCAATGTCTTTCCATTTCTTTTTGTCATCTTCAGTTTCTTTCTTTGTTTAATTATTTTTTTTATAGTTTTCAGAGAACTGGTCTTTTACCTCTTTGGTTAGGTTTATCCCTAGGTATTTTATGGTTTTTGATGCAGTTGTAAATGGGATTAGTTCCTTAATTTCTCTTTCTGCTGCTTAATGATTAGTGTATAGAAATGCAATAGATTTCTTACATTGATTTTTTATCTTGCAACTTTACTGAATTCATTTATCAGTTNATTTATTTATTTATTTATTTATTTATTTATTTATTTATTTAAAAGACTTTATTTATTTGAGAGAGAAAGGGAGGGAGGAAGTACACAAGCAGGGGGAGAGGCAGAGGGAGAAGGAGAACCAGACTCCCCGCTGAGCAGGGAGCCTGATACGGATGAGCGAAGGCAGACATTTACCCATCTGAGCGAGCCAGGCATCCCACCACTTACATTTTTAAATGAGGAAAATAGCCTGGGCTCATTGTAGCTTTCCTGGGTGTGAAGCAGGTTGTGCTCTCTGGGTTGTCTCTATCTTGGAGGTGCAGAGACCCTAAACCTTGCAATGCCCAAACATTGGCAGTGTGCCATGAGGGTTGGAAATTAAAGAGCAGAGAAGATAAGGGTCTTGTTTGGAGTTCTACTAGTTCCCTAACTAATCCAGAGGAGGTGACTGTTGATTACTATTAATTGCCTCATTAATAGATACTTAGCTGGAAGCTTAACAGAGTGGACAAGCTTCTGGCAATAGAAAGCATGCCAAAGAATTGCAAAGGTCTAGATCCTCAAGAAGGGTAAGAAAGGGGTTGGAGAAGCTACTCATGGCAGAGCTCAGAGAGAAGAATGTTATACAGGTTGTTTGGAAGAGGGTTTAGAATTCTTGGTAAAGAACCTTGGACCTTTGCTATGGAAAATCACTGACCCAGGTTTACTAACAGGTGGTGTGATTTGAGGGGGTGAGGTTTTCCTTTAGGAAGGTAGGTCCTCAGGAAACTCAGAAGCTTTATATGAGCAAAAGCAGAAAGAAAAGAGAAATTTTTTACTTTGAAATTAGATGTTTGATGCTGCTTAAGTCCTGCTCAGGGTTGCAGGGCTCTCCAGAACCTCTGCCCTCACTGTTTCTTGCCCATTGAGTGAACTTCCGAGTTCCCTGGGATCCAACCTCCTTGCCGTTGGAAAAGATGCAGACTGCCTGACCCTGCAGGTAAGCCTGGGAAACGTCTGGAGCCTTATTTTTCGATTTAAATTAGGATAACCATACAATCTGGTAGGCCAGTAAGGACAAATCCCCTTCCCAAGGGTCACCATTATGTGATATGCTGCTGCTCTCAGACCCAGGTCAATTAGCTGAGGGTGAATATAATTAATTATTTTGTTTACAGCAGCTAAAGTTTCATTCTCTGATTATGATTCTGTTATGAAACCCAGACATTTGCATGATGGTTGACAAAAAGGAAGTCAGTATGAGTAAACACTTTTTATTCCCTTGACTCCTGCTGTCATCCTAGTGTTTATGTGCCGTGGGTGGCTTTTCTCAACTTGGTCACATTTTTTAAGTTTTCATTTAAATTCCAGTTAGTTAGCATACGTTGTAATATTAGTTTAGGTGTACAATGTAGTGATTCAGCACTTCCATACATCACCCAGTGCTCATCACGCCAAGTGCGCTCCTTAATCCCCATCAGCTTTTTCACCCATCCCCCCACCGACCTCCCCTCTGGTAAGCACCTGTTTGTTCTCGATAATTAAGAATCTGTTTCTTCAGGATGCCTGGGTGGCTCAGTTGGTTAAGCATCTGCCTTTGGCTCAGGTCATGATCCCAGGTCCAGGGATCGAGCCCCACATTGGGCTCTCTGCTCAGTGGGAGCCTGCTTTTCCCTCTCCCTGTCGCTCCCATTTCTTGTATACACACACACACTCTCTCTCTGTGTCAAATAAATAAATAAAATCTTAAAAAAAGGTAAATGAAAATAAAAAATAATTAAAAAAAAAAAAGAGTCTGTTTCTTCAAATTGAGAGTTACGAGGGGACCGGGGTGGGGAGGATGGGGTAACTGGGTGATGGAAATTAAGGAAGGCATGGGATGTAATGAGCACTGGGTGTTATAAGACTGATGAATCATTGAACTCTACCTCTGAAACTGGTGATACACTATATGTTAATTAACTGAATTTGAATTAAAAAATATATATACAATAAAGATTAAAGAGATTCATAAAAAAATCTGTTTCTTGGTTTGTCTCTCATTTTTCCTTTGCTTATTGGTTTTGTTTCTTAAATTCCACATATAAGTAGGATAATACAGTATTTGTCTTTGACTTCACTTAGCACAATACTCTCTAGCTCTATGTCATTACAAATCACAGGATTTCATTTTTTTTATGACTGAATAATATTCCATTGTGTGTATATGTATATGTGTCCACCTCTTTATCCATTCATCAGTCGATGGATAGTTGGGTAGTTTCTGTATCTTGGCTATAGTAGCTAATGCTGCTATAAACATAGGGGTGCATGTATCCATTTGTTTTAGTATTTTTGCATTCTTTGGGTAGATACTTAGTAGTGCAATTGCTGAATTGTAGGGTGGTTCTATTCTTAACTCTTCGAGGAACCTCTGTACTCTTTTCCAGAGTGGCTGCTCCAGTTTGCATTCCCACCAACAGTGCAAGACGGTTCCCTATCTCCACATCCTTAGCAACACCTTTTTCTTGTGTTGTTGTCAGCCATTCTGACAGGTGTGAGGTAATATCCCATTGTGGTTTTGATTTGCATTTCCCTGATGATGAGTGATGTTGGGCATCTTTTCATCTGTCTGTTGGCCATCTGCATGTCTTTGGAAAAATGTCTATTTCTGCCCGTTTTTAAATTGGATTATTTGCTTTTTCTCTGTTGAGTTTTATAAGTTATTTATTTTGGATACTAACCCTTTATTGGATATGTCATTTACAAATATCTTCTCCCATTCAGTAGTTTGTCTTTTAGGTTTGTTGATTGTTTTCTTTGCTGTTCAGAATTTTTTTTTTTTTTTTTTTTGGTAGTCCCAGTAGTTCATTTTTGCTTTTATTTTCCTTGTCTCAGGAGCCATATCAGAAAGAAGTTGCTACAGCCAATGTCAAGGGAATTACTGCCTGTGCTCTCTTCTAGGATTTTTACAGTTTCAGGTCTCACATTTAGGTCTTTAATCCATTTTGAAATTATTTTTGTGTATGGTATAAGAAAGTGGTCCAGTTTCATTCTTTTGCATGTAGCTGTCCAGTTTTCCCAGAACCATTTATTGAAGAGACTGTCTTTTTCCCTTCGGATATTCTTTCCTGCTTTGTTGAAGATTAATTGACCATATAATTGTGGATTCATTTCTGGGTTTTCTATCCTGTTCCATTGATCTATGTGTCTATTTTTGTGCCAATACCATACTGTGTTGATCACTATAGCTTTGTAATATGACTTGAAGTCCAGAATTGTGATGCCTCCAGCTTTGCTTCGCTTTTCGAGGTTTCTTTGAGTATTCAGGGTCTTTTGTGATTCCATACTAATTTTAGGGTAGTTTGTTTTACCTCTGTGAAAATGGTGTTGGTGTTTTGATAAGGATTGCAATTAAATGTGTAGACTGCTTTGGATGGTGTAGACATTTTAACAGTATTTGTTCTTCCAATCCATGAGCAGGGAATGTCTTTCCATTTCTTTTTGTCATCTTCAGTTTCTTTCTTTGTTTAATTATTTTTTTAATAGTTTTCAGAGAACTGGTCTTTTACCTCTTTGGTTAGGTTTATCCCTAGGTATTTTATGGTTTTTGATGCAGTTGTAAATGGGATTAGTTCCTTAATTTCTCTTTCTGCTGCTTAATGATTAGTGTATAGAAATGCAATAGATTTCTTACATTGATTTTTTATCTTGCAACTTTACTGAATTCATTTATCAGTTCTAGCAGTTTTTTGGTGGAGTCTTTTGGGTGTTCTATATATAGCATCCTGTCATCTGCAGATAGTGAAAATTTTACTTCTTTGCCAATTTGGATGTCTTTTATTTCTTTTTGTTGTCTGATTTCTGTGGTAGGACTTCCAGTACATGTTAAATAAGAGTGGTGAGAGTAGATATCCTTTTCTTTTTCCTGACCATAGAAGAAAAGCTCTGTTTTTCCCCATTTAGGATGATGTTAGCTGTGGGTTTTTCATATATGGCTTTTATTATGTTGAGGTATGTTCCCTCTAAACCTACTTTGCTGAGGATTTTTATCATGTATGTTGTCAGATGCTTTTTCTGCATCTATTGAAATGGTCATATGGTTCTTATCCTTTCTTTTGTTAATGTGGAATATCTGTTGAATATTTGTAAATATTGAACTACCCTTGCAACCCAAGAATAAATCCCACTTGATTGTGGTGAATGCTTTTTTAAAATGTATTGTTGAATTCGGTTTGCTAGTATTTTATTGAGGATTTTTGCATCTGTGGTCATCAGGGATATTGGCCTGTAGTTCTCTTTCTTAGTGTTGTCTTTATCTGGTTTTGGTATCTGGATAATGCTGGCCTCATAGAATAAATTTGGAAGTTTCCTTCCTTTTCTATTTTTTTTAGAATAGTTTGAGAAGAATAGGTATTAACTCTTCTTTAAATGTTTGGTAGAATTTGCTTGTGAAGCCATCTGGTCCTGGACTTTTGTTTCTTGGGAGCTTTTTGGTTATTAATTCAATTTTTTTGCAGGTTATTGGTTTGTTCAAGTTTCCTATTTCTTCCTGTTTCAGTTTTGGTAGTTTATATATTTCTAGGAATTTATCCTTTTTTTCTAGGTTGTTCAGTTTGTTGGCATATAGTTTTTCATAATATTCTCTTAAAATTGTTTGTATTTCTGTGGCGTTGGTTGTTATTTCTCTTCTCTCATTTATGATTTTATTTGAGTCCTTTCTCTTTTCTTTTTGATAAGTCTGGCTAGGGGTTTATCAATTTTTTTAATGTTTTTTTATTATATTATGTTAGTCACCATACAGTACATCCCTGGTTATCAATTTTTTAAAATAATTTCAAAGAACTAGCTCCTGATTTTCTTGATCTGTTCTATTGTTATTATTATTTTAGTTTCTATATCATTTATTTCTGCTCTAATCTTTATTATTTCCTTCCCTCTGCTGGCTTTAGGCTTTGTTGTTCTTTCTCTAGCTCCTTAGGTGTAAGGTTAGGTTGTTTATATGAGATTTTTCTTGCTTCTTGTATTGCTCTAAACTTCTCTTTTAGGATTGCTTTTGGTGCATCCCAAAGGTTTTGGACTGTTGCGTTTTCATTTTCATCATCCCCATCTATTTCTTTTACTTCTTTTTTTGATTTCCTGGTTGACCCATTCATTGTTTAGTAGCATGTTGTTTAACTTCCATGGATTTGTAGGTCTTTGCCGATTTTTTCTTGTGGTTTACTTCTAGTTTCATAGTGTTGTGGTCACAAATGTGCATGGTATGATTTCAGTCTTTTTGTATTAGTTGAGGCCTGTTTCGTGACCTAATATGTGATCTATTCTGGAAAATGTTAATGAGCACTTGAACAGAAAGTGTATTTAGGATGGAATGTTCTGGATATATCTGTTAAGTCCATCTGGTCAAGTGTGTCATTCAAAGCCACGGTTTCCTTGTTGATTTTCTGTTTAGATGATCTCTGTTGATGTAAATGGGGTATTAAAGTCCCCTACTATTATTGTATTATTATCTATTAGTTCCTTTATGTTTGTTTAATGTTTCATGTATTTGAGTGCTCCCATGTTGAGTGCATAAATGTATACAATTGTTATATCTTCTTGTTGGATTGTCCCCCTTATGATTATATAGTGTTCTTTTGTTTCTTGTTACAATCTGTTTTATTTATGTATTTTAAAATTATTTTAATTTTTTGAAGATTTTATTTATTTGAGAGAGAGAGCGAGCATGAGATGAGGGAGGAGCAGAGGGAGAAACAGACTCCCTGTTGAGCACGGAGCCTGTTGTGGGGCTCATCCCAGGATCCTGGGATCATGACCTGAGCCGAGTGGAGATGCTTAACTGATTGAGACGCCCAGGTGCCCCTACAATCTTTGTTTTAAAGTCTAGTTTGTCTGATACAAGTACTGCTACTCTGGTTTTCTTTTGACATCCATTTGCATGATAAATGTTTCTCCATCCCCTCATTTTTCAATCTGCAGGTGTCTAGGTCTAAAATGAGTCTCTTGTAGGCAGCATATAGATGGGTCTTGTTTTTTATGCATTCTGTTACCCTATGTCCTTTGGAGCATTTAGTTCACTTTACATTCAAAATAATTATTGATAGATACATATTTATTGCCATTTTATTACTTGTTTTGTTATTGTGTCTGGAGATTTTCTTTGATCCTTTCTTGTCTTTGTCACTTTTGGTCTCTCCTTTCCATTCAAAGAATGCCTTTAATATTTCTTGCAGGGCAGGTGTAGTGGTCGTAAACTCCTTTAGTTTTTGTCTGGGAATCTCCTTCTATTCTGAATGATAACCTTGCTGGGTAGACTATTCTTGGCTGCAGATGTTTCCCATTCAGCACTTTGAATATATCGTGCCACTTTCTTCTGGCTTGCCAAGTTTCTGTTGAGAAATCTCCCACTAGTGCTGTGGGTTTTCCCTTGTAAGTTAAAGACTTCCTTGTCTTGCTGCTTTTAGGATTTATTTTTTTCCTTATCACTGTATTTTGGAAATTTAATTACAGTATGAACTGGTGTTGACCTGCATTTGTTGATTTTGATGGGAGTTCTCTGTGCCTCCTGGATCTGGATGTCTGTTTTGTTCCCCAGATTAGGGAAGTTTTCTGCTATTCTTGAAATAAATTCTCTGCCCCCTTTTCTCTCTCTTCTTCTGGGACTCGTATAATACAAATGTTACTGCATTTGATGAAGTCACTGAGTTCCCTAAGTCTAATTCTGTTGCCTAATTCTTTCTCTCTTTTGTTAAGTTGCATTACTTTCCATTACTTTGTCTTCTAGGTCACTAATTCATTCCTCTGCTTCTTCTAGCCTGCTGTTCATTGCATCAGGCCTGTTTCTAATCTTGTTTATTGCACTCTTCATCTCTGATTGTTCTTTTTTTAACTCTTTAATCACTGTGGTAAGGGTCTTACTGATGTCTTCTATTCTTTTCTCCAGCCCATTGAGTTTCCTTAAGATTTGTTGCTTTAAATTCTCCATTAAGCATGTTACTTTTGTCTGTTTCATTTAGCTCTCTGCCCATAGCATTATCTTGTTCTTTCATTTGGGATAAATTCCTGTGTGTTCACATTTTATCTAAGTCTCTGTCTTCTTATGGGGGTTAGAAAAGCCAGTTACAGGGGCGCCTGGGTGGCGCAGTCGTTTAGTGTCTGCCTATGGCTCAGGGCGTGATCCCAGCGTTCTGGGTTCGAGCCCCGCATCAGGCTCCTCGGCTGGTAGCCTGCTTCTTCCTCTCCCACTCCCCCTGCTTGTGTTCCCTCTCTCCCTGGCTGTCTCTCTGTCAAATAAATAAATAAAATCTTAAAAAAAAAAAAGGGAAGCCAGTTATATCTCCTGCTCCTGAAGGTAATGGTCTTATGAAAATGTCACATAGCGCCTGGGACCTGGTGCTTCAGGGAGGGTCTCTGGCATGTGCTGCATGTGCTCTGCTGTTGTGTTTTGGCTGCTCTGTCCCTCAGGCCAGTCATCTGCAGAGGCTCTCCTTGCTTGCTGTGGATAGTGTTTGGGCCCTGGCCTGAAAGTGGCAAATTTTAACTAGTGTGCTCTGGTCTGCTTATGAAATGAGACATGACACCAGCTCTGCCAGAACTGAGGCTGTGCAGAACTCTCTGGTTGAGAGACAGGGGTTTGTGTTGGTCTTTTGGGGATGGGGCCTGCTGCATTGGGACTGCGGCAAATGTGACTGAGAAGGGCGGTCCCAGCAAAGTGCAAGGGGGTGGGGCTTGGTATAGGCTAGTTAATCAGCCAGTGTTGGTGGTGTGCTGATTCCTGCTGGTGGCTTGCTGTTTATGTAAAGGGGCAGGGGAGAGAAATGGCACTGGCCTTCTTTGTCTGGAGATTGTGAAAGCTGCCTCTCAGGAACATCCTCCAAGGGAAGAGCTGATAATCTCTCCACTGTGTGCCCCAGGCATTTTTCAGATAGCTGTTTCCATGCTGTCTGCCACTGGATTGTTTCTCTGCCTTTTCTCTAGGAGTAGTGCAGTACCCTCTGAGCTGTAACCTATCCAAGCCTGCTGACCTTTATAAAACTCCAGCCTTTGGGGCACCTGGGTGGCTCAGTTGGTTAAGCATCTGCCTCCCGCTCAGGTCATGATCCCAGGGTCCTGGGATCTTCTCTGCCCAGTGGAGAGCCTGCTTCTCCCACTCCCCCTGCTTGTGCTGGCTCTCTCTCTCTCTCTTTTTCTCTGTCAAATAAATAAATAAAATCTTAAAAACAAAAAACAAAACAAAAAACTCCAGGCTTTAAGCCCTGCTGGGTGTAAGAACCCATGAATTCAGCCCTTCTTGTTTTCCAAGCCAATGACTTTGGGAAACATTCGTCTTCTGCATCCCCCTGTGTGTTCCTCTCATTCTTACCTTTCTCTATGACCAGGGTTCCCTCACCTCCACAGCACCCGCCATCCGTTTCTCTCCCTTTAGTTGTGGAGTTTGTTCTGTCAGTCTTCAGGTCAGTTTCTGGGGTATTTAGGATGATTTGATAGTTCATGTAGTTGTGTTCATGGGATGAGCAGTGGTAGGACCCTCCTACTCTGCAGCTGTCTTTGTCTCCAGTCAGCTCGGTCACATTTAAAAAATCACTCAGCCCCTACGCTTAGATGCTTTTGACCATTTGGCCCACTGTTGAGGGAAAAACAACATGGATATCTTTAACTTGGTCCAATGCTGTCTTTTTATAGATACACTGAGATGGGAGGGGGGAATGAAGTGATTTCTTTGGGCATGTTGGGCTGCAGTGAGCCCCCAGGTCTTGCCACTTCTAGTTGAGTGTTCTTTCCTTCTCAGAGGCTGCCTCCCAGCGGAGGGAAGGGTTCTTTTACAGTACTCTGCTGAGTCTCACAGTTCTTGGCAGACAAAATCCACTATTCCCATTTCTAAAGACCCATATTGTTTAGTGTTCCCCTGTGAAAGCAGGGAAATTGCATTGAATTGTCTCTTTAGTTTGAGATTAGGAGAAATTGTGTCTTCCTCTCCGTGTTTTGTTCTGTGTCACTGAGTATTCACATTCTAGAGAAGAGGGATAGTGCTTGGCTTAAATAACCTAGGTCAGAGGACTGCCCTCAGTGCTTATGAGACCAGGTGCATTGTAATTACGAAGTTGTGTGATAATTATGCCACAGTTAATTAATTGAAAGACGTGTCTCTAATTTACTTTGGAGACCTACAGGTGATTCAGCTGTTGGGCTGGAACAGCTGTCCATGAGCAATGAAGTGGGGATGGCTTTGTTTTTATATTGCGTCCCCATTCTTCTATCTCCTTTTTACCTGATTTGTTTTAGAGACCTTCCTGGCTTTTCAAAAGAGCACAGATACATTTCTTGTGGAATCAGCAGGTAAAACATAAACAAACAGGAATGCTAGAGTATTTGCTTGATTTCTTCAGAGGATGCTGATGAGCCAGTGACTCTTCATGTCTTCTTTTCAAAGGCTCTTTGTGATTATTACGAAAGTGATATTTTCTAAGGTGTGGTCAGTCCTTCTGAAGGAGCAAGGTAACATAAGTCAGTCATGAAGAGTAAGTTTGACAGTAAAATGTCAGGAACTTAGAGCTGTTTCCTGGAGAAGAGAACTTCAAAGTCAGGAGATAGTTTGACATTCGGGTCAATGGCTTTTGACTCGTGCAATTTGAGCAAACACCTAAAATGCTCTTGACCATGTGGCATCCCTGCTTGTTCCCTGCTCAGAATTCATTTTCTTATTTTTTACTTTAAGGATCCTGATTTTGTTTAGGGCAACACCATGCCCAGATAAGAATACCTTCTAGACTCGCTTGCAGCTAGAAGTGCCAGTGTCACCTGGGTTTTACCAGTGAGTACTAAGTGAAAGTTTACTGAGTGGAGCCCAGAAATGCCATTTTTTCCTGGAAAGGGACACACTAGACTGGGGCATGCCTTTGCCCTTGGCCTTGGCCCTTTCCCCCTTCTGCCTAGTATATGAGTGCCATCCTAGAGATGGAATAACTGTTTTGCAACTCGGAGGACACAAGCTATGTGTTAAGAACGTCAGAGTAAGAAAATAGAAATTTGGGTCCTTGCCTTAATGACTTTTTTGAGTAGCTTCCCAGTCCTTTTCTGGACTTCAGGTTACTTGAGAGAAACAATCTTTTTTAGTTCAAGCTGTAGTTGGACATCTGTTAAGAAGTCAGATACAACTTTGAGAAATTGCTGGTTAGGTTGTCCTTATACATGGTATGTGTGATTATGGTCTAATACAAGGGACAATTCAACGTTTTGTATAGAGTTGGTAATTTTAGATATGGAGAGATTGCCATCTCTGCTACGCTTACTTTTTTGGAGGTTACAGGACACAAAGGTACAGAAACTTGCCAAATGTTCTGCCTAAGTGGTACCTTGCAGCAATCACGTATTATCCATATGGTTTGCAGTCCTTTGCTGAAGGAGGATTATGTCAAAACCCAGAGCAGTCAGGAGCGGTCACATTAGCGTGACTTCCTTGTCTTAAGGGGGTGGGCCCTGAGGGATTTGCCTAAGACCCGTGACGGCTCTGTGGACCTGATCTGGTGACTACTTCCAAGGGAGGGAGGTCTTTGGACCTCCTTTTATTTCCTCCTCTGGGGCAGAGATTCTTTGACCTTATTTGAGGCAGTTCCAATGAGCAAGTTCTCTCTAATAGATCCATTAAATAGCAAATAACCGTATTTCTTTTTTTTTTTTTTTTAAGTTTTTATTTATTTATTCGACAGAGATAGAGACAGCCAGCGAGAGAGGGAACACAAGCAGGGGGAGTGGGAGAGGAAGAAGCAGGCTCATAGCGGAGGAGCCTGATGTGGGGCTCGATCCCATAATGCCGGGATCACGCCCTGAGCCGAAGGCAGATGCTTAACCGCTGTGCCACCCAGGTGCCCCAAATAACCGTATTTCTGGGAAAAGATTTATCATAGGAAATTGGCAACCATTACATGTTCTCTTTTCTTGTCACTATGTGTACATCTTTTGGATCTTAATGTTACTTACATAAGAAAAATAGGTAAGAATTACAGATTGCTAATTCCATTTGTTTATGCCAAGAAAGGAAAATAATTATATAGTGAATATTTCTAGACATTAAGGCCTATGTGGAGGAAAATTGCCCATGGATCACTTAGAATATTGTATATAGTATTTATTTATATGCCATCATGATGTTTCTCAAACTTACAGCAACTACAGACCATGCTTTGTGCATGGATGGACAATAATTTGAGGTAATTTTTTTTAAAAGATAAAAAAATTTATTTTATTTTATTATTTTTTTAAAGATTTTATTTATTTGAGGGGTGCACAAGCCAGAGGAGAGGCGGAGAGAGAGGGAGAAGCAGGGAACCCGATGTGGGACTCGATCCCAGGACCCCGGGATCATGACCTAAGCCAAAGGCAGACACTTAGTGGACTGAGCCACCCAGGCACTCCGAAAAGATAAAAAATGTTAGTAATAAAAACCATGCTTCCCAACAGATAAGTAATAAATGTCTGTTAAGCTGAAAAGAAAACCATGCTTGAAAAATTCATAGTAAATGTTTTTCTTATCAGTGAAAAATGTTATTTGCATTTTTTTTAAAAAAGATTTTATTTATTTATTCAACAGAGATAGAGACAGCCAGCGAGAGAGGGAACACAAGCAGGGGGAGTGGGAGAGGAAGAAGCAGGCTCATAGCGGAGGAGCCTGATGTGGGGCTCGATCCCATTACGCTGGGATCACGCCCTGAGCTGAAGGCAGATGCTTAACCGCTGTGCCACCCAGGCGCCCCATTTGCATTTTCTAAATAAACTACGTAATCACTTAGCTAGATGATGAGTTCCATATCCAGTGTGTGTTTTTTCTTTCTCCTTCTTTTACTAAGACAACAAATACTTCATAATTAGAGTCTATTAGGAGTGGCAGCAAATGTGTGATGACTGTCATTTGGGTAAGTTGACTAATTCAGATGGAACATGTGTCCAGAAATGATGGCAAGCTTTTTCTCCTGAAGAACGGAGGCAGTGTGTCTTTAGAGGCTCAGTCTACAAGTTTACGAGGACATCTCCCTCAAATTGGCCATTCGGTCTTCTCGAAGAATCTCTGTAACTTATTTTCAGTATTTAAAATAAACATGTTTTGGTTCTGAATGAAAGGATGAGGAAAATCAGGATAACTAGTTATATTGCTGACATTTGCCACTTGAAATCCTGCAGTCTCTCCTCCCCGGTTGTTAGCTGTGTGGAACAGAACACTTGAGTTTCATTCCTCATTTCAAAAATTTGCATGAGCACCCCTGACAGCCAGAGCGCTTCTGGGGGAACAATCAGTCTGGGGCCCTCTGCCCATTTCTTTGCAGAGCATGCTGAGAAAATAAATGCTCAGGGGCTGTGATTTGATCTATTCACAGTTAAAAATATTTTCAACAATACTGGATTGACGTTAGGAGGCCTGTTGTTGTGTGTCACCTGGTTTAGTGAATCAAGCAGTGGGCGTCTGGCATAAAGGTAAAATTTCTTTCGTTTGTTTAGCACCTTCCGTTCTCGTTGTAAACGTAGCTGGATATTCCATCAGTACTGATCCTAATGTACCTTTTCCAATTTTCATAATAGGGAAAAAAGTTAGATGATACACCTCCTCTATAGTTTGGGGTTTCAGTGATATTCGGAACCCAGTGGTTTTTTTTTTTTTTTAAAGATTTATTTATTTATTAGAGAGATAGAGACAGCCAGCGAGAGAGGGAACACAAGCAGGGGGAGTGGGAGAGGAAGAAGCAGGCTCATAGCGGAGGAGCCTGATGTGGGGCTCAATCCCATAACGCCGGGATCACGCCCTGAGCCGAAGGCAGACGCTTAATGACTGCGCCACCCAGGCGCCCCCAGAACCAAGTGTTTTTAAGCACTTCTGCCTCAACTACATCCCACTCATGTGATAATTGATACACCTGCTCTCTGCATGGCTGGTTTCTCTTAACTGTGCAACACTCTACAAACTAGTGAGTGCATGTGTGACCGGAATTATTCTTCCGTGTTGCTTGCCGTTGATGTGCGATGCCCAACAGAGCCATTAATAATTTTTTCAATACATGTGTAGTCTGATTTTCCTTTGAGCATTTTGTCATTAACCTGGTGGCTGGCGCTCTGAGTTTCTAGGAAATAGAGTAATCTTTATTTGTTTTGTATGAGGAATGCAACTTGGACTACCACTTCTGTAGTTTTGGTGTATTTTCTGCCCTTCGTGACAAAACGAACCAATTTAATACTGAAAAGCATCATTTTGTACTTGTTTTGAAAAAACTTAGGAAGTTTAATAGGGATATTGGTGTGTAATTTTTGAACTTTAGTCTGACNTATTTGTTTTGTATGAGGAATGCAACTTGGACTACCACTTCTGTAGTTTTGGTGTATTTTCTGCCCTTCGTGGGGCAAAACGAACCAATTTAATACTGAAAAGCATCATTTTGTACTTGTTTTGAAAAAACTTAGGAAGTTGAATAGGGATATTGGTGTGTAATTTTTGAACTTTAGTCTGAAAGTGATGTGAAAGTTTTGACTGCCTCAGGTCAGTCTTGGGTAAATGTTTATGATAAAAACGTGCTTAGAAATGGAATAATTTTTTTTTTAAGATTTTATTTATTTATTTGACAGAGACAGAGACAGCCAGCGAGAGAGGGAACACAAGCAGGGGGAGTGGGAGAGGAAGAAGCAGGCTCATAGAGGAAGAGCCTGATGTGGGGCTCAATCCCACAACACCGGGATCACGCCCTGAGCCGAAGGCAGAAGCTTAACCGCTGTGCCACCCAGGCGCCCCAAGAAANCAGGGGGAGTGGGAGAGGAAGAAGCAGGCTCATAGAGGAAGAGCCTGATGTGGGGCTCAATCCCACAACACCAGGATCACGCCCTGAGCCGAAGGCAGAAGCTTAACCGCTGTGCCACCCAGGCGCCCCAAGAAATGGAATAATTTTTGTCCACTGTGATCTTATTCTTAGATATTCCTTGTAGTTGATTCCTTCGCTGATGTGAAATCATCCCTGTTATATATTCACATTCTTCGCTTGTACTGGAATGAAATTTACTATTTATATTTAAAATATTATTGTGAGTTCTAAATATTTTTATTGCTACTTTAATTATAAACTTAGGCCTTAATGAGCACTTGTGTACCATCCGTTCATTTGTGTGAACAGGGGATAAAAACACAATACATTAGTAACATAACANTTAATGAGCACTTGTGTACCATCCGTTCATTTGTGTGAACAGGGGATAAAAACACAATACATTAGTAACATAACACTATTAAGAACATAACAGGATGGCTGTGAAAAATCCTAATCAGTTTTGTATTTCAAATTTGTAAGGTATTGGGGAATAAAACTATTTCTTCCAAATTGCCATATTGCCACTGGACCACTTAACTGATTGTCTGTACTGACCTGTACTGTTATATATATGAGCGACTGTCACAGGCCAGCCAATGAGAAGCTGCTGTACCTCAAACTTCCAGTTTACCCCGATGGATTTTTGGTTTACAACAGCCTTCCCAACTCCCGCCTTTCCTCTATAAAAGAGAGAGCCTTCTCCCCCTGCTTCTTCAGACTCACCTGTGGTGCTGTCGCTGCTTGCCTGTCCCAGATGGCAGTTTTCTGCTATTTCCAAATCAACTGACTTTATACTGGTAAAAACAAACAAAAAAAAGACATATGTTATCTCATGCCTTTTATTTTATTTATGTATTCATTTACTTATTTATTTGAATTATAGTTGACACACAGTGTTACATTAGTTTCCGGTGTACAGCATAGTGATTTGACAAGTTCATACGTTATGCTATGCTATGCTCACAGTGCAGGTAGCTATCATCTGTATGTCATAACTTTAAAAAATATTTTTTTAAAATATTTTATTTTAAAAGATTTTAAAATATTTTAAAATATTAAAAAAATATTTTATTTTAAAAGATTTTATTACTTGAGAGAGCGAGCGAGAGAGAGCACAAGCAGGGTGGAGGGGCAGAGGGAGAGGGAGAAGCAGACTCCCCTCTGAGCAGGGAGCCTGATGCAGCTGACATGGGGCTCGATCCCAGAACTCTGGGATCACAACCTGAGCCAAAGGCAGACACTTATCCAACTGAGACACCCAGGCACCCCTGTTATGGCTTTTAATAGGAAGTTTCCAAATATGTACACTCATTCTTCAGCATTAATTGGATACTAAGTATATGCCAACCACTTCGTTAGATGCTGGAGATATAATGATGAATGAGATATACTCCCCTGCCCCTTAGGGAATCATCAGCTGGCAGTCTGTTGGGGAAGACAGAAACATAAACAAATAGTTATAATTCCTTGTGCTAAGTGCGATGCTGGAGATACTCCAGTGAGAGCTCACTATGGTACATGGAACTCATAGGTACTTTAGAGTGGCTAGAGCATAAATTAAAGGTCAGAGAGTGTTGAAAGGTGAGGCTGGAGTACTGGACAGATCAGATCCCACAATACTGAGCATGGCTGGTTAGGAAGCTTAGAATTTATCCTCTGAGCCTTGGAACCATAGAGTAGTTTATTTGTTTGCTTCCTTTTTTTTTTTTTTAAAGATTTTATTTATTTATTTATTTATTTGGCAGCACAAGCAGGGAGAGCAGGGAAAGGGAAAAGCAGGCTTGCCGCTGAGTAGGGAGCCTGATGCAGGGCTCCATCCCAGGACCCTGTGATCATGACTCGTGCCGAAGGCAGACACTCAACTAACTGACTGAGCCACCCAGGCGCCCCCGCAGAGTAGTTCCAGACAGGGCAGGACAAGGGCAGGTTTATATTTTCCCAAAATCATGCTGTTGACTGAAGGGTGGACTTGATGGAGATAATCTTATAGGCAGACAGACCAATTAGGGGGCTGTTGTAGAATTCAGGTAAGTTACGATGAGGGCTCAGAGCAAGTTGTGTCAGTAGGGGTGAAGAAATTCATAGCGGTGACAAATTCAAGAAGTACAGGGGACAGGATTGTCAGGATTTGGTGATTGACCAGATATGGGGGTGAAGGTTGGGTTAAGGTGAACTGGAGAAGGATAATTAATTCTTTAGACTGGGTATCTGTGGTGGTGCTATCAATAAAAAGAGATTGAGTTCAGGGGAGAAGCAGGTGGGATAAAGTAGGGCATATAGGAGGCAAGGTTTTAAGTTTGTTAAAGTTGAATTTGAGGTGCCTGTTGAATACCCAGTTAGGTCTAAGAATCTAAAGCTTGAGGGTATAAGTGTAGAATCATGAGAATAGATGAACAGTCCATGAAAGTATGGATAAGTTCACCCAATGAGAGTATTGAGAAGGCATTTTAAAAAGCAAGTGAAATGGGTCACATGAAGGAGACAGTGAAGGAACATTGTGGGAGTGGGATGAGCACTGTGGGAGGAGCACTGTGGTAGTGAAATACCCCGGAAGCCAAGGGAGCAGGGAATTTCCAGGAGGGAATGATCAGTGGCATCAAACCCGGCAAAGACTAGACAATGTCCATTGGATTGGCAAAGAGGAACGCATGATGACCTTGGGAGAGAACAGTTTCAAAAAAGTGGTCAGGTCAGTTGCTGTGGTATTAGAAGTGAGTGGGAGGTGAAAAAGTAGAGAGTGTTTCTCCCTTAAGCTATTGTGGTTAGTTTAAGATCTCCTAGCCAGAGAAGTTCTGAGGGATGACAAGTTTGAGGGTATTCATTGTGTGAGTGAGTGAAGGGAAGAGAAAATCAAGTTCATTGGAGTTGACAGGTGCAGGAATGTGGGTCTGGTCACCCACAGGAGACTTGAAAATCATAGTAGATAATGGTAAGGCCTGGGGCAGACTGAGGCTGTGAATCAGGTGCTAAGGTCTTCAGTAGGTAAGGAGTTATGCGGAGGCTTGCAAATTACAAAAATAAAGAGGGAGTAGAAGGAGATACAGCCAGATAGCATGAGCTGTAAGGAGCCAAGGTTTACATAAATTTAGAAGAACAATGTTCTAGATGTAGCAATGAGAAGTGAGGAATCTGATGACCCAGTTCCCAACCCTGAGGTGGAACGCATAGGAGAATGAACAGTATCCAACAGGGAAGCAGGGCACTTGGGTTTTAGTTAAGGCCCAAGGCTACAGGGAGCAGTCTGTGAGGTAGCCAGGACATTGTCAAGTGTTTGTCTTAAGGGTACAGTGTGAGGTAGGAGGAGGGAGAGAGAGAGGAGGAAAGCAAGGTCAGGGAGAAGCAGCCCTGAGCAATGTAGGGATGAACGTAAAAAGAGTACAATTTTGGACGTATGACAATGTGAAGTATGGTAGAATGAACTGGCCTCAGGATTTCAATAGGTATCTTTGGGATAAAGTTGCTTTAGGTGTCAATAGGCATCTAAAAATCAACTGATGACCTGTTCTAGTCAGGGATGCGTGACTCTGATCGTATTCTCCCACTGTCCCAGAATGAGGTGAGGCGGGCTCTGCTCTGAAGCAACACCATAATTGCTCAAGGTTTCAGCACTGGACAGAGAGTTGAAGACTGGGATTTAGTCCTGCCTCTGCCGCTAACCTGCTTTGTCATCTGGGACGAATCACTTAACCTTTTAAGACCTCATTTTCTTCACTTTCTAAGTGAAGGGTTAAGCCAGATAGTCTCTGAAATGGTAGGTTGATCCCATTTATTCTCTAGTTTTCTTCTATTGGATGTGGTGCTTTTGGTACCATTGTGGTACCATGTTAGCACTCAGTAACCTCTCACCGTAGTCTCCAACATGACCACCTCTCAGGGATAGACACATACGTGTACAGCAAGCCTGCCTGCGCGCATTATCCCACCCATGGTGTTCAGGAAAGATCACATCCTTGGAGCCTAAACACATAGAGGTTTCTTCAACATGCTTCTCACCTGACTTAAAAAAAAAAAAAAAAAAAGCCCTTCAGCCAGCTGACCCTCTCTCACTGTCATTCTGGTTATTATTATTATTTTTTGTCCCATTCTGTTCATCAGTATAATGATGAGGTCTATTATCCAAAGAGCTTTGAAGTGGTTTCATAACTAAAGGCAGGAAGTATATGTGATGAAGGAAAATGCACCTGTCTTCTTTTTTTGAACACTCCTTTCAGGAAATACTCCATGTGTAGTGGAAGTTGGGAACCAGGAGTTGGGAACCAGAGGCTTAGTGCATCTGTGACCTAGCTCATAGGTGGGTGCCAGTTTGATAAAGGGCAATGATATTTAGGAAAGTATTTGCTCACATTTGATGGGGCATCTGTTGTGTTTACAGCCTACGTCAGGATTTGGGGGTGGGTCTGGGTGAACATGATAGTAAATGAGTGTGTTCAGGGATGCTTACTTGAGCATATCTGTGTTGATGGGGAGAAGGGAGATCAACCTATTTGGTTCTTAAGCTTTCTTTCGTTCTCCATCTTGTTCTTATGTTTCCTGGCAACGGTAACTTTGATAAAAGAGACATCTCTAAGCCTAATGAGACAACAAGCTAAAGAATAAAAGAGGAGAGAATATAAATAGCCCCAGGGACTGACATGGATTTCCGTTAGGGGTTCTCAGAGCTGCTACACTCAGTAATTGGGTTTTCTTGTGAGACTTTTAATTCCTTTATTAAGAAAAATTGGATAAAATGAAATCAAGCAGATATGGCAGCCAAACTCCAGAACTGGAAAAGATAACTGGATTTGTGAGTTGGAGAGGTAACTATCTACCCCTCCACCCCTTCCACCCCCTGATTCTAAGACCACCTTAAGGGGACAAAAGATACCGTAGACCACTTAGAGCATCTGCCTGGCCACTGCAAAAATTTCTAAGCTAAGAAAAATGCTAGTTTTCCCGAGATACTGGATAGCGTATTCCGTAATAATGGCAATAGAAATTAAAGTACAAACATAAACATAACGCTGTTAGCATTATACCTCTACCACTGGAACAATTGGTAGGACACGATTGAGAACTGCAGCCCACACTGATATAGTGTTCCAGAAGATAAGAGAGAAGGTGTGTGAAATCCAATTTCATTGGGCCTAAATTCCCTGTGTACAAGAGGGTGCTAGCAAAGAGATTTGCTAAGTTCGAAGGGAAAAGAGATTCCTGTAATTCCCCCTTAATGCAGTGTGACATCCGTTACTTATTTTATATGTTTAATAATCAATTTTAAATGTATGTTATTGGGACAATGAAAGAGGTCATAGGTATATGAAAGCTGCAGAATGTTTTTTTTTATTCTGCCTAGTACTCTTCTTTTTTTAAAAAAATACATGTTCTTTTTTTTAAAAGGTATTATTATTTGTGAGAGAGAGGGAGAGAGTATGAGCCCTGAGGGGCAGAGGGAGAAGGAGAAGCTGGCTCCCCACTGAGCAGGGAGCCTGATGCAGGGCTCTATCCTAGGACCCCGAGATCATGATATGAGCTGAAGACAGACACTTAACTGACCGAGCCACCTAGGTGCCCCAAATACACACTGTTTGTAAAAAGTTAAACCTTCGGAGGAATATAGAATGGATTCAGATACCTGCAAAAAATTACACACCAGATAAACCATTTGATGACAGTTGATGATGTGCATGTGTGAGAAACTTCTATGAGTTCAGCAAGAGGGTTGAGACTACTTGACATTTTTATCATACTTCCTAGTTTTTAAAACATTTTCATATATTTTATTTCACTTTTTTCAAAAGGCCCATTAGGTAAAGAGGGTTGACATTATAATCCCATTTTATATGTGAAGAAGTTGAGCGTCAGGATTTGGCCAAGCGCATAGGACCAAAGTCCTAGATTTGGCCAAGCTCTTAGAGTGGCAGACTGGAGGAGAATCTGGTTGCTGACTCTTGATCTAGTAGTCTTCCTAATACTCTGTACTATCTACAGATACAGTGTTGAAAAACCCAGTATTTATGAGTGAGCCAAATTTGGTGGTGTGTAAGAACATGTGCATTTCCCCAGGAATGTCTTTAACATGTCAGCTCTAAGAGTGATATGAGAATATTTGTTTATCTAATGTGAATTACGCAAAGACAAGTATTTCTCTGAAGACAAATCTTACCAAATTATGATACCTTTGTAGTTAAAGAAACAGTAGACATTGAAATTTGTATTGTCTTGGTAATATGTTTTCAGAAGTGGTTGTTTTTACTTTTGTGAGGTTCAGAAAGTAAGATAGCATCTCCTATATTTAAGAATTTAGCATCTCCTATATTTAAGAATTTAAAAACCTCTGACTCGGGACAGATTCCTAACAGAAATGAGCCAGTTCTGACTGCTACCAATAGATGGCGGTATTGGTTGTACTGGCTTCCATTTTCAATTAAAGTCTGGTAGATTCATGTTTGCTGGGCTTGTACCTAATTTTGAGGGGTTTTATGAATGCTAATAACTTCATGTCTATGAAAGTGATAAGAAGGAGCATTCTATTACTTCAAATCTTACTAGCTCTTGGGAAAGATGATAGAACATGAAGAGATGGGGCTGTGGCTCAGTTGCTTAAGTGACCTTGATTTCGACTCAGGTCATGATCTCAGGGTCGTGAGATCGAGCCCCTAGTTGGGCTCTATGCTCAGTAGGGAGTCTGCTTGGGATTCTCTCTCTCCCTGTGCCTCCCTCACCCCCTGGCATACTCTGGCTCTCTCTCAAATAAGTATTTAAAAAAAACTTGAAGAGACAATGATGAATTCTGCATACATGTGAGAGAGGACTTACTTGACGCTAGGATGTTCCCAGAGGATGAGTACACATTATGTAACAACGCGAACCGTCCGTATGCAGCTAACAATACACAGCAAGAATGAAAGAAAAGTGATTGAAGAAATGGAAAAACTTTGGAGATTGTTACTCAAGGCGGGGTCAGGGGTCAGTCTATATTAAAAATGGATGACAGTTAGCCTAGTATTAATTGAGAGAGGTGAGGAGAAGCCTTGGTCTGGTGAAAATGGATGGTTTCACAAACTTGAGGACTGGTGTCAACAAATCATTTACATGCGGAGGCACTTATGAGTGCCTGAGGGGTCGTCAACTCTTGGGGAGCCATTAAGGAAGGAGGTTGATAATTTCTACTATAGGTAAGTGTTTTGGGAAAAGATAACAGTTCTAAGAAAGATTGAGGAAAAGAAGAGGAAGGTGACCGGTATTCATTGAAGTATTAACCACCTGTTTGTTGGACACACACATAGAGACTGCAAACTTAAGTCACTTGGGACTTATGAAAGCCTCGCGATACCTAGCTTTTTTTTTTTTAAGAGAGAAAGTGTGTGCGTGCATGCATGCATGAGAGCAGAGGGGAGGGGCAGAGGGAGAGAGAATCCTAAGCAGGCTCCACACCCGGCGTGGAGCTCCCGGTGGACTCAATCTCACGATGCTGAGATCGTGACCTGAGCCGAAATCAAGAGTTGGAAGCTTAGCTTACTGAGCCACCTGGGTGCCCCAGTACCTAGCTTTTATATAGTAAGTTTTGAGTCCATGTTGTGAGATTTGGAGAAAAGCATGGCAAGTTGATTTCATTTTACCCAGTAGCTTTAACATCTGGCCTGGAAAATCTTTAATCAGAACCATAAACAGGGGGTGATTATATCAGTTTAAATTTTACCATGTGGCCTTGCACATTTATGCTTGGTGATAAAGGTATAGTTAATGATTTGATTGGTCAAAAGGAGGACCAGGAAGACAATAAGATGAAAAGTAAGTGAACTGAATAGCAGTCGTGGGGGTTGACTGGCTGGTGGTGGCGGTGCAGGCCCAGAGTGCTGGTAGAATTATCAGTACGTAGCATGGTGTTAACATTAGATGAATGTAGGTGCTTTGAATTCAGACCTGGTTGGTCTCCTTGGAGGTAGACCCGCCCCTGAATATCCATTACCAAGGAGAACTTCAGCGCATGGCTGGTCAGTTTCTTATAGAGTGAAGTGCTGATGTACAAACAAAGGCCACTGATTCAGGAGTTCTGCATTTGCTACAGCCAGTGATGGAGTTTTCTGTCCTATTCTGTCATCTTTTTGGTAGTGACACTGCCACGTGTAGACACCTGGACTGGAAATCTTTCAGTATTTGATTTCTCTCTCTTGCCCATTCTAAAATCTAATCCGGCACCAAGTCCAATTGATTTTACACTCAAAATATTTCCCATACCACCTGCCATTGCCCTAGTCCTGACCTTGTCATCTGAGATAGAATGGAGGAAAAACTTGGCCTCAGGAGCCCGACCTGATTGGGGAACCTGGTATTGCCATCCACTAGATTTATGGCCTCAGGCGAGTGACTGAACTTTTCAAAGCCTCACCTTTCTTACCCAAGCAGTGAGGTTAGTACTAGTGTCTACCTTGTGAGATTGTCTTGAGATTAAATGAGGTATTACAGGTGCTCAGTGTTAGCTATCAGAACCTGCACCCCTGTAATGGATTCCTAACTGGTTTCAGGGCTCTTTTGCTTCTACAAACCATTTCCCTACTGTTGTTAGAGTTACTCTCTTAAAGCACTGTTTGGATTCTAGAACTCTTACGATAACACACACACACACACACACACACACACACACACACACACACACACACACACACACACACTAGCAGCAGCAACAACAGTAACAGAGTAGAAGTCCCTACCTGGCATTTCATTACCACGTGAAGTTTGTCTGTTACGACCTTGTACAGGTGGGTGTTCTCCTGCCTTGCTGGCTAGACTTCACGTCCTGCCCTGCCCAGTTGTCAGCTGATGCTCCCCCTTCTCACACGCTTCACCCTCTCTGCAGCTACTGTGCACTTTCGGCTTTCCCTCTGCCTTTCCATCCTCCTTCAATTTCAAGGAAAATTCCATCTGTCCTCATCTACTCATTGTCTAGTGCCCACTAAGGCAGACTTCATACCTTTCCCTTTCCCCCCTAAGGTTGTTGGTATCTCTATTATATAACGAATTTCTTCCTGCCTTAGAAGAGTTTACTGGCTGGTTTTCTTGCCTCTGCCACTGCCACATTCTCACCTTGGGAATGGACAAACTTGCTTTAAGAATCTTTGAATTCTCTGTAGGGCCTAACTCAGTGGATTGCGTATTTGCAAGTGCTCAGGAAATAATTATTGAATTGGATAAAATAATTATAGCTTCATTAGCCCTTGTCCATTTAACAGCAGTCTCATTTGCAGTGCTAATCCAGGGTTTATTTCTGAGCGTCTTTCCATTTTAGCTTTTGGATCACTCGATAGGGATCGGTACGTAGCATGGTGTTAACATTAGATGAATGTAGGTGCTTTGAATTCAGAGCAGTATAGGTTAGATTCCCAGGCAGGCTGACATTCTGTTGCTAGGAAATCATGTAATAAAAAGGTGTCACTCCACCAGGCATTGGGCATCTGAATGGGTTTGTGCAGTTACTCCTGAGATGAAGGGAAGCTTGCAGAAGGGTTTTAAAGCATTTATCTATAGAGCAACAAAGAACTGCAGTCGAGTGTTAGGGAAGGGGGCAAGGCGTGAGGTCAAGAGGACAGTCGGGGAAGGTAACCTGAGCATGTGGTGGGCACTGCCTGTTGTGTACTGGTACTGTTCAAGGCAGTGAGGCCTACATCGAAGGAGAGACATTCTACAATATTTTTCCCTACAGAAATCCTTTGCAGTGAAATACATTGCTACTTCTCCACTCTCTACTTTACCCCATGTGGTAAGAGATGGAAGAATATTAACGAAGAATGATTTATTAGTCCCTACTTGTTGTTTATAGAATCTCCCTATTCTTTGCTATTGTGCCAGATGTGGACCTCAAAAGAAACATCTCAAAAAATTATTTTTGGGGGCACCTGGGTGGCTCCATTGGTAAGCATCTGACTCTTGATTTGGGCTCAGGTCATGATCTCAGGATCATGAGATCCAGTTCCATGTTGGGATCCACACTCAGCAGGGAGTCTGCTTGAGATTTTCTCTCCATCTTCATCTCCTCCCTCCTTGGTCACTCTCTCTAAAATAAATAAATCAGTCTTTTTTTTAAAAAAAATTATCTTTTGACTGCTTCGTTAGACCCCTGATTTAGTGTTCTTCTGTGTATGGGCCACCAGCCTGTTGAGAGTCTGCTGCCAGTTTTGGGCCCATTCCTTAGTTCGATGCATGTATGTATGAGCACTCTACAATTTTCATGTAATTTCAGATAATTTGTTGACCCTCCCAAAGTCTCGCCATGTAACTAGTTGCCTGTTGAAATTCCGTATTTGCCAACTGTGTTAGTTTTCTAGTACTGCCGAACAAATTGCCACAAACTTAGTAGCTTAAAACAACACACATTTTTCTGTATTAGAGTTTTCGAGGGTCGGGAGTCTGAGCAAGGGGCAGCTGGGGCCTCTGCTCCAGGTGTCACCAGGCTAAAATCAAGATGAGAGCTGCAGCCGTGCTCTCATCCTGGTCTTGGTGTCCTCTTCCAAACTCACTCGGGTTGTTGGCAGAATTCATTTTCTTGCAGTTGTAGGACAGGGGTCCCCTTTTCCTACTGGCTGTCCCCTGGTAGTCACTGTCAGCTGCTCGAGGTTACTGTCAGATTGTAGTGACATGGCCCTCTCACAACACGGCTATTTGCTTCCTCAAAGTGAGCAGAAGGATTTCAGGCTCATGGGCTCTGACTTGGGTCTCATATGTTATGTAAGCAACCAAGGGGGTGACATCCCACCGTAGCCACAGGCCCCATCCACACCCAAAGGCAGAGGATTATATAGGGCACGTATAGTGGGAGTGGGGGAATTCTGCCTGTCACCCCAGCTCTCCATTTTGTTAGCTTTCTAGTTCTGGTGTTATGACACACTGATAATCAAAATCAGTTGTGAGCTGTCACAAATATTACATTATTAATAAAGTACTGGAATTTACCATATTTCCAAGTGGGAACAGATTCATGATTATTCCTGAAATGATGTCACTCACCTTCACTGGCTCTCTTGAAAGGAATAGAAATGGATGGAGTTACTTTAGTCCCCTGGGGTGGGCAGAGAAATGGCTCCCTAAGGTAGCGCCATCCTAATCCTGGGAATCTCTGAATATTACCTTCTGTGATAGAAGGGGTTCTACAGATGAGATTAAGTTAGGATCTCAAATGAGGAGGTTTTTCTGGGATTATCTGGGTGGGACCTGAATGTAATCACAGAAGGGATTTGCCTACAGAAGGAGATGTGACAATGGAAGCAGAGGTTGGAGTGACAGGAGGAAGGGCTGTCAACGAAAGAATGCAGACAACCTCCAGACGCTGGAAGGGTGGGGAAACAGATTTTCCCCAGGAGCTTTTGTAGGAACCAGCCCTGCTAACACCTTGACTAGCCCAATGAAACTGATTTTGGACTTCTGGTCTCTAGAACTGTGAGAGAATAAATTTGTGTCGTTTTAAGCCACTAAATGTGTAATTTGTTACTTTGTTAACAGTAGTCCTAAGTAACTCCTGTGTCCCCTAATAGCCCCAGAAGCTTCTAGATACACTAGTGGAACATCATCACCCCACCTGTTGGTTCATCAGTCATCTGCAATGTCTTTTTTTTTCCCCCTCCCTCAGTGCATTGATACTGGAGACAGGTTGGAAGAGGTGATGGGGAATATGTCTGAGACTTAAATGTAATTGGGGTGAAGAATTAATATTGTGCCTTAACAGGGGGGCAGTGGCGTTTGGAACAAGAATTGATTTTGATAATCAAAATAAATAATACAAGAAAGAAGGGATTAAAAAAGGGAAAAAAGATGGGGGTGGTGAAGACGAGGGAAGAGAGGAGCAAGGACTCAGAAGCACAGTTTGGCCGTGCACGCTTGCTCTGCGAAATAGCTTGTGACGAGTGGCTTCTGTTTGGGAGGATTGATGGCTCAAGGCTGGACCTCTGGGAGCCAGGAAACCTGCCAGAAGTTGACATCATGACAGCACTGTTCCTTCTCTAAAGCTCGGTACAGATGTCACATGTAAGATGAACTGCTGAGTGTCTGAGGCTCCAGAGCAAAGGGTCTCCATTTGCCCTTTAAACAATTTTATGGAGGAAAGGTATTGAGTATTTTTAGTTTACCAAACCTAAGTATTTTTCAAAATACCCCTGACAGAGTCCTATTGAAAGTAAAATTATGGGCCCTGCAAACTGCAGGGCCCATAAAAACTGCAAAATAAAACTGCAAAATGAAAAGCTCGCCAAAGGGTTCTTGACCTCTTTTTTTTTTTTAACTTGTAAAAATAAACAGTGCTGCTACTTCATGAAATAAAGAGGGGAGCGTATATACAGTATTTTTGGAACCTTGGCTGTGTAGGGCTAAGGTACTGATTCGAGGAACACTTAACTTCAGTAGCAAACTCATTCCCCATTTCTGGTGTGGTCAGACCTGGCGGAAGACAGGTCACTCAGGTCAAGGGCAAGTGTCTGAACAGAGCGACTCAGGCCTGGGCCCTCTTTCTCCTTCTGGTATGCACGCTGTCCAGCATTTAATGGGCTATACAGAGGACCATCAGGCTGATTGGTGAGTGAAATTTTGATCTAGTTCCCCTATTTAATTGTAACCACTGGGTTAATGGGCTTATATTAGCACTAATGAAGGATATATGTCCTGAATAAAGCCTCTGTCTTGAGAACCCACAAAAGTCCAATAAAAAAAACTCACAGCAATCCTCTTGGAAAAGTAGTTTTTATTTTTTTATTTTTTTTATTTTTTATTTTTTTAAAGATTTTATGTATTTATTTGACAGAGACAGCCAGTGAGAGAGGGAACACAAGCAGGAGTGGGAGAGGAAGAAGCAGGCTCCCAGCAGAAGAGCCTGTGGGGCTCGATCCCAGAACGCTGGGATCACACCCCCAGCCAAAGGCAGACGCTTAATGACTGTGCCACCCAGGCGCCCCGGAAAAGTAGTTTTTAAAATTCACTGTGTACATCAAGTGTTACTCTGCTCGGAGTGACCTCCTTGACTGCCCTACATAATAAGATGCTTACTTAGCTTTTATTTTGCTGTAGCAAAAATACCACAGACTGTCTTCAACAACAACAAATATTTATTTCTCACAGTTCTGGAGGCTGAGAAGTTCAGGATCAAAGTGCTGGCAGACTCGATTTCTGGTGAAGGTCCTCTTTCAACTTGGAGACAACCCCCTTCTTGCTGTGTGCTCTGGTGGCCTTCAGTGCAAACCCACTGAGAGAGAGTTCTCTCTCTCTCCTCTCCTAAAAGGGCACTAATCCCATCACGAAGGTCCCACCCTATTGACCTGATCTAAACCTAATTATTTCCCAAAGGCCCCGCCTCCTAATACTATCACCTTTGGGGGCTAGGGCTTCAACTTCTGGATTTGGGGTTGGGCACATTCAGTCCATAGCACTTAGCAATGTGCCAGTTCTGGGAGGTGCTCGAGTAGTTCATTCCCAGCGGGTGTTTGTATGTTCTGTTCCAATCCTCTGACCCCTCTCCCCATGGCTTTTCCTCCGTTAGGAAGCTCCCCTGCACCCACAGTCAGCTTTGGGTCCTGTTTGTTCTTAGGCTGGCTTCCAGATTGTTTTGGCCAAGAAGAAACCTCTATGGCCTGTGTTCTATTGCTCCCTGAGCGCTTCCTCCTAACCAATGGCCGGATTTGTCAAGAAAGTGATAAAGACTCTGAAAGACTCTGAGAGCCTGGAGAAGCCAATTGGTGGGCAGCTGTTCATTATCCTAGACTCTCTTTCGTGGTATTGTCCCTCACCAGCTTTCTCCTGGGCCAGTGTTGCCATTTCCAACCCCCTTTTGGCTTAGCAGTACCTCGCCCTCAAGCCTGACCCACTTCTCCAGAGACTGTCATTTATCCACTCAGAGGGTGGCATCATGACCTAAGTGTGGGCTGGCTCTGCCTGAGCAAATAGTTGGGATCCAGTTAATATTAAGATTGGAAGAGACTTCAGAGCTCATACAAATCTTGCCCCCAGGCACCCAAATTGTCTCCTATTCCGGAATTACTGGAGCACAGATGGCAGTTCTCATCACTGGTTGTAAATGGTGGTCAGGACCGTCAGTGCGCCTCCCTCTGCCGTAGCCCTACTTCCGCGCCTCTCTCTCAGTCTTTTCCCACTGTCAGTTCAACTCCATGAACACTCCTCTAGAACCTGTCTCTCGGCTGCCTTAGTCATCCCGCTGAAGGGATGCCAGCTGTGTTTCTGTGCCTCCCATCTTGTTCTTCTTCAGCCTTTCTAAAATCCACATGTGATTATTTCGCTCAGCTGCTTAAAATCCACATGTGATTATTTCGCTCAGCTGCTTAAAATCCACATGTGATTATTTCGCTCAGCAGCCTTCCACAGCCCCCAGGGTGAGTTTGAACTCCTCAGGCCTTTCATATCTGGCCCACCCCATCTCCCCTCTGACCTACTGTCTCCTAATAGGTCGTGCATTTCCAGACCTCCATGTCTGGGCACATGCTGTCATATCTCCCCATCCTCTGCCTCCTCACCCTCAAACCTCTGGCTTGAGTCTGATGCTGCTTTTCTGTTGTCCCATCCGTCGTACCTTCTACCAGAGCCCTTAAACCACACACAGCATACTGGTGGTGGTGGGTTCACCTGTCTTTGGCTCCTTCTGGACATCTGGCCCCTTATGAGAATGATTGGGGTCAGGTGCATGAGCACCTTCAAATAAGTTCTGTACTTCCTGCCTTCACCTGCCCCCTTTCTCCCCATTCTCAGAGTGAGAACCTTTCTTTCTTTCTTTTCTTCCTTCCTCCCTCCCTCCCTCCCTCCCTCCCTCCCTTCCTTCCTTCCTTCCTTCCTTCCTTCCTTCCTTTCCTTCCTTCCTTCTTCCTTCCTTCCTTCCTTCCTTTCTCTCCTTCCTCCCTTCCTTTCTCTCTTTCTCTCTCTCTCTTTTTTTTTTAAAGATTTTATTTATTTGACAGAGAGAGAGACAGCTAGCGAGAGAGGGAACACAAGCAGGGGGAGTGGGAGAGGAAGAAGCAGGCTCCCAGCAGAGGAGCCCAATGTGGGGCCCAATCCCAGAACGCTGGGATCACACCCTGAGCCGAAGGCAGACGCTTAACCACTGTGCCACCCAGGCGCCCCGTCTTTCTTTCTTTCTTTTTCTTTCTTTTCTTTTTCTCTTCCTTCCTTCCTTCCTTTCTCTCTCTCTTTCCTCTCCTTCTTCCTTCCTTCCTTCCTTTCCCCTTCCTTCCTCCCTCCCTCCCTCTCCTTTTCTTTCTTTTCTTTTCCTTTCTAAGATTTTATTTATTGGACAGAACAAGCACAAGCAGAGGGAGAAGCAGGCTTCCCACTGAGCAAGGAGGCCAATCCCAGGGCCCTGGGATCATGACCTGAGCCAAAGGCAGACGCTTAACCAACTGAGCCACCCAGGCGCCCCCCCCTTTCTTATATAAAAGGTAGCACACTCTATATACTCTACATTTTGCTTCTTCACTTAATAAAATATCTTGGAAACAATCCTTCTATATCATAGAGATTTTTCTCATCCTTTTTTATGATTCACAGTACTTCATTGTGTGGACATGGCTTATTCAATTGGTCCCTTATTGGTGGACATTTGTTTCCAATCTTTTACTTTTACAAATAATGCTGCAGTGAATAAATGGATGGATTTATAGAAGTGGGGTTGCTGGGTCAAAGGGTAAAACATACGTAAATTTGTTAGATGTTGCCATTGTATGTGTAAATTTGTAAGATATTCCTTCCATAGGTTTTAAAAAATTTTGCATCCCTGCCAGCAGTGTATAGAATTTGCCTATTTCTCAGGGTGCTTGTGGCTCAGTGTCCAACTCTTGGTTTGGGCTCAGGTCGTCATCTCAGAGTTGTGAAATAGAGCCCCTCATTGGGCTCTGTGCTGATCAGGCAGTCTGCTTGAGATTCTCTCTCTACCGCCCCCCCCCCGACCGCCGTACCTCCCCTTTGCTTACGTGCAGCACACACACACTCTCTTTGCAATAAATAAATCCTTTAAAAAATTTTGCCTATTTTTCTACAGCCTTGCCAGCACAATGTGTTGTCAGTGTGGTAGATGAGCAATGATACCTGAATGTTGTTTGCATTTCTTACTGTATATTAAGCATCCTCCCCATATTTTTAAGCGGTTTGCCTCTCTTTTCCTATGAACTGCCTGCCTTTATTTTTGGGGGGAGGAGATGGCACATTTTTTCTATTGGGTTTTGATCTTTTTCCTTCTCAGTTTTTAAGAACTCTTTATACATAGGGACATTAGTCTTTTGTATAAATTGCAGATATTTTCTCCCTGTTTGTGATTTCTCTTTTCATTTATGGTTTGTCATAAAGATGTTTCTTTTTTAAATTAAAATTAAATTAATTTAAATTAATTAAATTAAAATTAAAAATTTAAAAATTTTAAGTAGTCAGATGTATCATTCTTATCTTTAATTGTTTCTGGATTTTGAATGTTTCTCACTACAAAGGAACTCACTTTTTTTTTCCTCCTAGTACTTTTATACTTTCATTTTTTATATTTAAGTCTGATCTTTTTAGAATTATTATAATGTATGGTGTGAAGTGTGGAACTAAAATGATCTTTTCCACATGTTATCTAGTTGACCCAGCCCTGTTATTAAAAACTCCCTTTTTTGCCATCATTATCATATAAAATTTCCAAATGTACTTGGTCTATTGTTTCACTTTCTTTTCTGTTCCATTGGTTTTTTAAAATCTATTCATGCTCAGTACCACTGCTTTATTTTTTAAAAAGATTTATTTATTTATTTTAGAGAGAGAGTGTGAGCAAGTGTAGGGGAGAGGAGTAGAGGGAGGAGAAGAAAGAAACTCAAGCAGACTCCATGCTGAGCACAGAGCCTGACGTGGGGCTTGATCCCAGGACCCTGAGATTATGACCTGAGCCAAAACCAAGGGTCAGACGCTTAACCAACTGGGCCACCCAGGTGCCCCAGTACTNGCTGAGCACAGAGCCTGACGTGGGGCTTGATCCCAGGACCCTGAGATTATGACCTGAGCCAAAACCAAGGGTCAGACGCTTAACCAACTGGGCCACCCAGTTGCTTTAATCAGAGAAGCTTTATGGGTTGTTTTACTAACAGTAGGACACTTTTCCTCACATTTCTTCTCTTTTGTAGAGTTTTCCTAATTTTTCTGCATTGAGCATTTTTTTTCCTATGAAATTTAAAACCAGCTTATCAAATTACAGAGTAAAATAAGTTTGCTGTTTTTATTATTGGATTCCTGAGAGAGCTGCTGTCTTTCTGATGTCCAAGAGTCGTAGGTAAGAGCAGGCATGGTCTCTCTGGCTCAAGTTTTGGTTCAAAATTTTTAGGGATCTTTGAAAATTTAGATAATGGCAGCATTTTCAAAGATCAAAAATAAATTTTGGGAGTTGGGACTATTCATATCCTATCAAGAGTAGACATGGATATCAGGAATCTTATTCAAATATGGAAAAATTTACCAGTTCTCATTTGTTGATCACAAAGTGATTTCAGTGCCTTCAGTTTTACTGAGTAAACATAAGCAAATATGAATGATTTTACCCCAACAGCTGCTGTATCTACTTGGGGAGCAGATGGGTTTTTTTATGAATGGGTTTTGTAGTCTTGTTGCAAATGTGTGACTTGCAGCTAATTGTAGTGGTCCGTTGACTTTTGGAAGGATTCTTAGAATCTGTACGATTTTTACCTCTGTGATATTTATTTATATGAATCAGACAACGTGCCAGCAAACTTGTCAATGAGCTGCTTTTCCTAACAGAGAGAGCATCATCACTTATTTCATCAGGTAAGATAAATGTTTAAAAGTTCTTATCTTTTATGCCCGTAGAAAAGCTTTTTATATTTTAGCAAAATGACTGATAAAGCATGGAAATTTGATAAATTCTAGGTCTGTTTTTTATTTGGTTTTTGAGCTTTGGTTTTAATTTGTGCTAGCAAAAATTTATTTTCAGACAGTATGGAACAGAAAACTTCCAACCAAACCAAAAACTGTGGACATATGGAAATAGCTTAGTTTCAGATTGTGTGTGTGTGTGTGTGTGTGTGTGTGTGCGCGCTTGAAGGAGGTTAGCAGCTCTGTTTCTTTCTTTTGTTTTGTTTTTAAGCAGGTCTGTTTCTAAGAACAGGGATGGGGTTATCTAAAGAGCTAGGAACAGTAAGTGCTGATCCGAAGTGCCGAACACTGAGAGTCAGCCCAGGAGAAGTGAATTCTCACTGCAAAGGGAGAGGCAGGGCCAGAAATGGGGAGTAAACCAAGAGGGTCAGCAGTCAGTCGGTCTGTCTTAGTTCATTTAAGCTGCTATATCAGAATACCGTGCACTGGGTGGCTTAAAAACAATAGAAATTTATTTCTCATGGTTCTAGAGGTGGAAAAGTCCAAGATCAAGGCAACAGCAGATTTGGTATCTGATGAGGGCTTGCTTCCTGGTTTATAGACGCTTGTCTTGTCTTTTTTTTTTTTAGACAACCGTCTTTTCACTGTGCCTTTACATGAGTCTCTTTTATAAGGGCATTGATCCCATTCATGAAGGCTCCACCCTCACAACCGAATCACCCCGCAAAGGCCTACCTCCAAATACCATCACATTAGGGATTAGGTTTCAACATACCAATTTTGGAGGACACAAAACATTCCATCTACAGCCAAGCCACTAGAATGGCAAGTTCCTGAGGGGTCCCCAAGGGATTAAAATGGTCCTAAAGAATTACCTAGAACTGAGGGAGAACATCCTAGGGCCTCATCTATGATACTTGAGTAGTCTTGTTAAAAGGCACATGATTTGGGCTGATAGTTTAACACTGAATATAAAAATCTTTTTTTTTTTTAAGATTTTATTTATTTATTTGACAGAGAGAGAGAGAGAGCGAGAGAGGGAACACAAGCAAGGGGAGTGTGAGAGGGAGAAGCAGGCTTCCCGCTGAGCAGGGAGCCCAATGCGGGGTTTGATCCCAGGAGCCTGGGATCATGACCTGAGCCGAAAGCAGACGCTTAATGGCTGAGCCACCCAGGCGCCCCTGAATATAAAAATCTTTAACAGTCATCCTAAGGTTTGATGTGTGGTTACCACATCCTCTATGAAACACGTCTTTGACACTTTTTATTTTAAATTAATTAATTTATTTAAGAGAGAGAGAGATGGGGTGGGGGACATGAGGGGGAGAGAGTCTCAAGTAGACTCTGTGCTGAGCATGGAGTCTGACACACGGCTCCATCTCATGACCTTGAGATCATGACCTGAGCCAAAACCAAGAGTCCAGTGCTTAACGGACTGAGCCACCCAGGTGCCCCTGTCTTTAACATTTTTATGAGAAATTCCTGAGTTGAAATACTAGAAGCTCTCCAGCTGACAGGTAACTGATGTGAACTGATAATAGATTCCCTGCTGGGCACCATTTATCTCATTCAGAAAGGGTACAGTATGTTGTTAAATGGGGATTGTCACAATCGTTAAAAATCAGGTTTCTTCTGCAGATCTTTGTTAAAGGTACAGCTTCTTACCATGTTGACATCAAAATATAGTTTTATAATGAAATTATTCAAACACTTCATACTGTAGGTAATGTAACTCTACACTGTGTGGTTCCTGAAAATATGTTTTGCTATGGCTACGTTAAATCATGGTCAGACTTTCCTAGCTGTCACAATTGTGTGGAATTTTTTTCTTAGATAAGGAGAATGTTTGGAGGATTTCTCTCTAGAGTTTATTGACTTCTTTCAATTATAGTTTGCCAAAATGTTGGAATTCCTAGGACATTTCAGGGATTTACTGGGGCCATGATGAACCAGAATGCTCCCAGTGAGGACACACTCAGCAGCTCCCTTAGGAGAGTTTCTCTTCCTCAGGGTGATTCGTGCCAAGTCCTTTAGTGGGTCCACCTAGTTCCTGTTTTCTACATGGAGACTGTTTCTGGCTATTCGAAAGTACCCAGCATAGTAATAATTAAGAATAGAATTTATGGGGCCCTTGCATGGCTCAGTCGGTTAAGCGTCTGACTTCAACTCAGGTCGTGATCTCAGGGTCCTGCGCTCTCTCTTCTCTCATAAATAAAATCTTAAAAAAAAAAAAAACACCTTATGTTTTATTAGCAGGCGTGGCTTCAGCATTGGGAAAATTGTAAAGAACAACGTAAATATTTAACAGAAGAGCAGAGCCAGCAAGGCTCCTCAGGACCTAGAGGAGCATGGTCCCAAGATCCCCTTGGCAAGCAGGTCTAGGTTGGCGTCTCATGTTCATGCTAGGGCCAGCCTGTGTTCTGAGCCATCCGGTCTCTTTCTTTATTGCTTATATTCCCTTCTTTTTTTTTTAGCCAACTACATTGCAGTCAGTGACTGGAAAATTATGCCAAATTAAGTCATTTCCCAGCAGACATTCCAAAATTGTAGATTACAGAAGGGTGAACTCTGGAGGCAAAAAACACCAGATTGAGAATATTTGCCATTGACCCTGTGCATGCTTCACACAGGCCATTTAACTCCCCTGGGTATCAGTTTCTGCCTTAGAGATGAAAGCAGTCACTCTTGCTTCTGTTGTCCTTTGCCCGAGGTGTGGAGAATGCATAAAGGGGAGTGCCCTGGGCAGGGAGGAGAAGATGCCTGGTTCCCCCAGTCTTGGCAGTGCTGAAGAAGCTGTTTCTTGGCTCAGGACAACCTGAAGCTCACCAGCCTGAATCCCTGCCTTTCCCAGGACTCGAAGCTTTTATTTTATTTTATTTTATTTTATTTTATTTTATTTTACTTATTTATTTTATTTTTATTTTATTTATTTTAAAAGATTTTATTTATTTGAGAGAGAGAGAGCACGAGTGGGGAGGAGAGGGAGAAGCAGGGTCCTGTGAGCAGGGAGCCCGACAGGGGGCTCGATCCCAGGACCCCGGGATCATGACCTGAACCGAAGGCAGACGCTTAGCCGACTGAGCCACCCAGGTGCCCCTCAAAGCTTTTATTTTAAAATCTTCTGTCCACATCCTTTGCATTGCCCATCCTCTCAGCCACTATGAAAAGCACGTGTTCATGCCATCGTTCGTTCATTCATATTTATCAGTTAATGTATTTCTTAAATTCTAGGGTTTTTTTGTTTTTAAGATTTTATTTATTTATTTGAGAGAGCACAAGCAGGGGGAGTGGCAGTGAGAGGGAGAAGCAGACTCCCTGCTGAACAGGAGCCTGAAGCGGGGCTCAGTCCCCAAGATCATGACCCCGAGATCACAACCAGAGCCGAAGGCAGGTACCTAACTGACTGAGCCACCCAGGCGCCCCTAACTCTAGTGTTTTTAGTGGAGTATCACTCACCCTGAAATCTAAGGAATTAATATAAGTGGCCTGTGTGGCCAGTTTTAATAATTTATGTAATTAGCAGAAATAGCAATAGCATCCTGTTTGAATTTAAGGTGTGGGGGGGCTACTTTATTTACTTTAAATTAAAATTTTTAATTTATTATTTAAAAATGCCGGTATGGTTAACATACGGTATTATATTATTTTTCAGGTGTAAGATATAGTGATTTAACAATTCTATACATTTTTCAGCACTCATCAGAATACGTGTACTCTTAATCCCCTTTTTCTATTTCATCTATCCCCCCAGCCACCGACTTATTTCACTTAGTATTACACCCTGTAGGTCCATCTATATAAGCCTTTTATTTGTGTGTGTGGTTAAATCCACGTAACATAAAATTCACCACCTTCATCAATTTTAAGCGCACAGTGCAGTATGTGAATTCTATGTACGTTGTCGTGCAACAGATCTTTACAACTTTTTCATCTTGCAAAACCAAAACTCTACACCCATTGAACAACGACCCTTTTCTCACTCCCATAGACTCTTAGCAACCACTATTGTGCTGTTTCTAAGAATTTGACTACTTTAGATGTTTCATGTAAGTGGAATCTTGCAGTATTTGTTGTTTTGAGACTAGCTTATTTCACTTAGCCTCATGTCCTCAAGGTCCATCCATGCTGTAGTACATGACAGGTTTTCCTCCCTTTTTAAGGCTGAATAATACTCAGTTATAGTATATATTGTATTTAGTTTATCCATTCATCCATTGATGGATCCCTGAGTTGCTTCCACTTCTTAACTGTTGTGAATAATGCTCTGAACAGGCAGACATGTTTTGGACATACACCCCAGTCCCTGCTTTGAATCTTTTGGATATATACCCAGAAGTCATATTGGTGGATCACATGGTAATTCCAATTTTATTTTATTTTTTTGAGAAACTGCATACTGTTTTCCATAGTGGCAGTAGCATTTTACATTTCCACCAGTAGTGCAAAAGTGTTCCTATTTATTTATTTATTTATTTATTTATTTATTTATTTATATTTAGAGAGCAAGAGCATGAGGAGGGGAAGTGGAGTAGAGGGAGAGAAACTCAAGCAGACTCCTCCAGCTGGGCACAGAGCCTGACTCAGGCAGGGCTTGATATCATGACCTGAGATCACAACCTGAGCTGAAAGCAAGAGTCAGACCCTCAACTGACTGAGTCACCCAGGCACCTCAGAAGTGTTCAAATTTCTTTACATCCTTGCTGACACTTGTGTTTTTGGTTGTTTTTTTTTTTTTTTTAAAGATTTTATTTATTTATTTGACAGAGACAGCCAGCGAGAGAGGGAACACCAGCAGGGGGAGTGGGAGAGGAAGAAGCAGGCTTCCAGCGGAGGAGCCTGATGTGGGGCTCGATCCCAGAACGCCGGGATCACGCCCTGAGCTGAAGGCAGATGCTTAACCACTGAGCCACCCAGGCTCCCCTGGTTGGTTGTTTTGATAGTAGTTTTTCTAATAGATGTGATGGTGACATATTTTTTGAGTGCCTATGGTATGCCAAGTAATACTGCAGGCCTTGCAGATATGTGGTAAATAAGACAGACAAGCCCTGTCCCTGATGGGTTGGCTGGCTGGCTGGCCGATTTATTTATTTGTTTTTTACTTTTTTTAAAGATTTTATTTATGTATTTGAGAGAGAAAGAGCAAGCACAAGCCGGAGGCGGGTAGGGGCAGAGGGGAGCGAGAAGCAGATTCTCCGCTGAGCAGGGAGCCTGACACAGGGCTCCATCCCAGGATCCTAAGATCATGACCCGAGTTGAAGGCAGACCCTTAACTGACTGAGCCACCAAGGTGCCCCCTGGCTTGCTTATTTATTTATTTACTGCAGCTTTTTGAGATACAGCTGACACATAACATTGTGTAAGTTTAAGGTATACAGTGTGTTGATTTGATACATTTGTATTTTGTAAAATGATTACCACCATAGTATTAGCTAAGTCCTCCATCTCATTGCATAGGTACCATTACTTTTGAGAACATTTAAGGTCTACACCCTTAGCAACATCAAAGTATACTCACCATGCTATACATTAGATCTCTAGAACTTGTTAATCTTAAAATTGGAAGTTTGTACGTTTTGATCAACATCTCATCATTTCTCCTACCCCAGTCCCTGGTGACCACCATTCTACTCTCTGTTTCTTAGTTTGACTTTTTTAGATTCTACATATAAGTGAGATCATATAGTGTTTGTCTTTCTCTGTTTGACTTATTTCACGTAGCATAATTCCCTCAAGTTTCATCCACGTTGTCACAAATGGCAGAATTTCCTTTTCTTTCTCATGGCTGAATAATATTTCATTATATTTCCATATACCACATCTTCTTTTTCCATTCATCCGTTGACAGATACTTAAGTTGTTTCTGTATGTTGTTGGTTATTGTGAGTAGTGTTGCTGTAAACATGGGAGTGCAGGTATCGCTACATGATCTTGATTTCAGTTCCTCTGAACGTACGCCCAGAAGTGGAATTACTGGATCAAATAGTAGTTCTATTTTTAATTTTTTCATGAACCTGCATATTTCCCATAGTGGTTGAACCAATTTGCATTCCCACCAACAGTGCTCAAGGGTTCCTTTTTCTTCACACCCTAGCCAACACTTGTTATTTCTTGTCTTTTTTTTTTTTTTTAAAGATTTTATTTATTTATTTGACAGAGATAGAGACAGCCAGCGAGAGAGGGAACACAAGCAGGGGGAGTGGGAGAGGAAGAAGCAGGCTCACAGCAGAGGAGCCTGATGTGGGGCTCTCCCATAACGCCGGGATCACGCCCTGAGCCGAAGGCAGATGCTTAACCGCTGTGCCACCCAGGCGCCCCATTTCTTGTCTTTTTGATGATAACCCCTAATGGACTCCTTTAACTATGTATACCAGGTTGCTTTTCCGTTAGTAATGATAGTTTTGAGCTAATTACATATGCATACTTTTTTATCTGATACTTAAAAAAATCTGATACAGTATGTACTCGTGGGATAGCTGGTTAGGGTTAAAAATATGGTTTCTAGGGGCACCTGGGTGGCTCAGTCAGTTAAGCGTCTGCCTTGGGCTCAGATAGAATTGAACCCTGCATCAGGCTCCCTGCTCAGCCAAGAGCCTGCTTCTCCCTCTCCCTCTGTCTGCCCCTCCCCCTGCTTGTGCTCATGGTGGGCACTCTCTCTCTCTCAAATAAATGAAATCTTAAAAAAAAAAAAAAAAAAAAAGAATATGATTTCTGTTTGGGCAAGAGAAGGAACTTACAGGCCTGTCTAGATTCCCTCATGATTTTGATTGCGTTAACAAATACATTTCTAAATAATCCATGGGTCAAAAAGGCATCTCAAGGTAAATCAAAGAATATGTTAGATTTCTAACTGCTTGAATTCATAACTGATGAGTTGACTTCGCACGTGAGTTTCCCAGGAAATAATGGGCTATTTTCCAGCTTGTTTTATAAAATCTTAAGACTACTTTTTGACTGCTGTAATCCAACAGAGCGCTGGACTTGACTTTTTGAAACACTGGCTAAGACTCTAGTCCCAGATGGTGAATATATGTCAATGTCCTTACCAACTCCAGGTGAGGGGTAGCAGCTGCCTGGAGTTGGGTGGATGTTCAGAAGGATCCCGAGGTCTTGCACCGGGCTCAGGAGGAAAGCTGGGTCTGGTGGATGTTCAGTGTGTGCCATGGGTGAGAGAGGGGGGGAGTGGTAGTATGTGTGCTTTATATGCACTGTAGGGCTATTTGGAAACTGTTCTCAGGCAAGAAATCATTGCCTTCATGATTCATTGCCGTGCTTCTCATAATATTACAGTTGAGCAACTTCATCATTCTTTTCATTTTCTGGGCCATCAGGAGGCACGAGACCAGAAGAATAAGAACAGCATGAAATAAAGGAATATGTAGGTCCCTTCCTTCAGGATGTATCAGTAGATTATTGTGTCCTGGTGAGCTGAATCTGATTACGTAGCCTTGTGATACCCTTGGGCCACAATACCAAAAGGAGACTATGTTAGGGCAGACAGCAGCCAAGGAAACAATTAAAATACAAAGTCTAATGAAGCGACAAAGCTAGTAATCCTTTTTTGGTCTTGGTCTTCAGTCACTGTTACATTTTAGAAACAAAACATACCTGAGACAAAAGACATGACTGGAAATGGCACCAAATCCTTCATGTGCTAAAACATATGCTCAAAAAAAGAGAAAAGTGCTACTATGCTAAGTCTGTGTTCTGAGAAAACCATTTTGGTGTGTGAGATTGCAGTTGCTATGGCAACCAGGGGCTGCAGCCCACTGACTCTCGCTCCTAAGGAAAATAAGAGTTGATGTTTATGGATGAGAACCAAGTGCCGCCTTAGAGAAGAAGACTGAGCCCGGGATGTGTTCATTTAAGTGCCAGCCCCTCATCTTGTGCCTCAGAGGAAGTGAATTCTCTAATAACTCATGATCCTCTGCCTTTTGGTTTAGGTCTTCAATCATCTTTCACCCGGTGAAGCATCTGTGTCTGACATTGGAAGAAAACACCTAAACAAGAACACTGAGTGGAAAACAATGTTTTAAGGCGACAGTTAGCTTGAAATAGATTGTTTGCAACTTCAGGGTAGGGGACCCTGTCTTGTTCTGGTATTCATATTCTTGAGGAAATAATGGAAACAAGGATTTCTGACTCATGGGTTTGCCCCGCATTGGGCTCCCTGATCAGTGGTGCTTCCTAGTTTCTGGTCTTTTCAGACTTACGTTTTCTTCATTGATTTTGCATTGATTATTCAAAGCAACATCGGCTGGGTTGAACCTCGACAGCTCTTCATCTGTAGGGACCATTATTTATATCCAGACTCTGAATGTTTTTCAAGAAGATAACAAACTAACTGAACAGTAGCCTCAAATATCATACGTTTCTTAGAACAGAATCTTCCTCATCTCAGGAAATGACACCCTGAGTCATTTTCAGTTGTTCGGGTAACAAACCTAGGAGTTTTTGACTCTTTTCTTTCACTTTTCACCAATGATCCATCAGCAAATAGTGTGGATTATAACTCCATAGTGTGTCCCAAATTATCCACTTCTCCCTGTTTCAATTCCCACCGTGTTAGTTTTAGCCTGTTATCTCTTGTCTGATGACTTTATGCTTGCCTAACTGGTCTGTCTCTTGCTCTTCTGTTTTTTTACTACTCATCCTCTCCATAGCCAGCAGATTGAGATATATATATGTCTTTATTTATTTTGAGTTAACTGTAGATTGGCATGCAGTTATAAGAAATAATACAGAGAAACGATGTATCCAGTTTCTCCCAATGGTAATATCTGATTATAGTTATAGTACAATATCATAATAGGATATTACATTAATACACCAAGAAATGGAACATATCCAGGTTGTCTGGGTGATTCAGTTGGTAGAAGGTCCGACTCTTTGTTTCTGCTCAGGTCGTGATCTCATGAGTCATGAAATCTAGAGCCCTGCGTGGGGCTCTGTGCTCAGCAGGGGGTCTGCTTAAAGATTCTCTCCTCTGTCCATCCCCCCACTTGCGCACGCTGTCTCTCTCTAAAATAAATCTTCGGGGGAAAAAAAGAAATGGAACATTTCCATCACCATAAAGATCTTTTATAATCGCACCTACTTCCCTCCCACCGCCATCCTTGCCATAACCCCTAGCAATCATTAATCTGTTACCTATTTCCATAATTTTGTCTTTTCAAGGATGGTATGTAGGTAGAATCATACAATATGTTTGTCTGGTACTTCTAGCATTTTTTTGAAAGAGTGATGATAGTGAGGACATGCTTGAATTGTTCCCGATCTTAGAGGAAGAGCATTCGGCCTTTTGTCATTAAGTATACTGTTAGCAATAGACTTTTGGCAAGTGTTCGTTATCAAGGTGAGGAAGTTCCCCTCTATTTTCATTATTCTGAGAGTTTTTATAATGAATGGGTGTTGAAATTTGTCACGTTTTTTCTGCATTGATTGATAGAATTATGGTCTTTCTTCTTTAGCATGTTTTAATATATAGATTACATTGATTTTCAGATGTTGAACCAGCTTTGGGAATGGTGTATAATTATTTATATATATTGGTGAACTCTATTTGCTAATATTTGTTACAGATTTTTGTGTATATATGTATATATTCATGAGGGAAATTGCTCTGTAGTTTTTTTGTACTTTTTTTTTTAAGATTTTACTTATTTATTAGAATGAGAGAGAGAGAGAGAGAGAGTGTGCGCACCAGTGGGGGGGGGCAGAGGGAGAGGGAGAAGCAGACTTCCCGCTGAGCACAGTGCCGGACTTAGGGCTTGATCTCAGGACCCCGAGGTCATGACCTGAGCAGCCACCCAACCTACTGAGCCACCCAGGCACCCCTGTACTTTCTTTGGTTTTGATATCAGGAAAATGTAGCTTCATAAAATTAATTGTGAAGTGTTCCTTTCTCTTCTGTATTCTGGAAGAGATTGTATAGAGTTGATGTTAATTCTTTAAACATACAGTAGAATTCTCCAGTGGCACTGTCTAGTCCTGGAGATTTCTTTTGGGGAAGTTTTAAAGTACAGCTAAATTCCTTTAATAGTTATAGGACTGTTCAAATGATTTGTTTCATATTGTATGAGCTGATATAGTTTGTTTTGGGGAGAGTTGGTTCATTTCATCTAAGTTGTTAGATTGATGTGTACAGAGTTATTTCCTTATTATCCTTTTGGTGTCTACAGGGTCTGTATTCATAGCCCCTATTTCATTCCTGGTATTAGTAACTTGTGCCTTCTCTGTTTTTATTTTGTCAGTCTTGGCTAGAGGTTTGTCAGTTTTATTGATCTTTTCAAAGAAACAGCTCTTTTTTTTTTTTTTAAGTTTTCAAGTTTTTATTTACATTCTAGTTAGTTAACATATAGTGTAATATTAGTTTCAGGAGTAGAATTTAGTGATCCATCACTTACATATAACACTCAGTGCTCATTGAAGTGCACTCGTTAATCCCCATCACCCATTTAACCCATCCCCCACGGACCTCCCCTCCAGCAACCTTCAGTTTGTTCTCTGTAGTTAAGAGTCTCCAATATTAAGGGGGGCTCTATAAAGGTAAAAAGGCCCCAAGAGTGATACAGAGCAGCAAGTCACAACCGATAA
>NC_048222.1:64739288-64758516 GCF_002007445.2 Ailuropoda melanoleuca
GGGTGTTATACGCAACTAATGAAGCATCGAACTTTACATCGGAATCTGGGGATGTACTGTATGGTGATTAAGATAATATAATAAAAAAAAAAAGAGTCTCCAGGTTCCTGGGTGGCTCATTAGGTTAAGTGTCTGCCTTTGGCTCAGGTGGTGATCCTGGGGTCATGGGTTTGCCCAGCATTGGGCTCCCTCATCTGCGTGGAGCATGCTTCTGCCTCTTCCTCAGTCCCTTCCCCTCTCCCCCACTCAATGCTCTCTCTCTCTCTAATAAATAAAGTCTTAAAAAAAGAAAATGAGTTTCTTATGGTTTGCCTCCCTTCCCTTCCCTTTCCTTCCCTCCCCTTCCCTTCCCTTCCCTTCCCTTCCCTTCCCTTCNTTCTATTGTTTTTTCTGTTTTAATTTCATTGATTTCTGCTCCTATCTTTACTCTTTCCTTTCTTCTTTCTTTGGTTTTATTTTGCCCTTCTGTTTTAGTTCTTGAGTTGGGAGCTTAGATTATTAATCTGAGACTTCTCCTCTTTCTAACGTGGGCACTTCTGTGCTGTATGCTCGCAGCGCTGCCTTAGCTGTGTCCTGCCCAACTCTTGATACATTGTGTTTTCATTTTCATTTAGTTCAGTGCATCCTTTGATTTACCTTGAAACTCCCTTTTTGACCCATGGATTATTTAGAAATACATTGTTTAGTTTTCAAGCCTTTGGAGATTTTTTTCGTCTTTCTTTTATTGATTTCTACTTTGATTTCATTGTGGTCATAGAATATACTCTGTGTAATTTCAGTTTTTAAAATTTTATTAAAGGTTTTTTTTTATGTCCATGGATGTGGTCTCTCTTATTTTTTTATTTTTTATTTATTTATTTATTTATTTTTTGAGAGCAAGTGAGTGAGCATGCATGTGAGCAGGCGGGAGAGGGGCTGAGAGAGAAGAGCAAATCTTAAGCAGGCTCCAAGCCCAGTGCAGAGCTGGCATGGGCTTCTATCCCAATACCCCAAGTTCATGACCTGAGCTGATATTAGAGTCAGATGCCTAACCAACCGAACCCCCCCAGGGGCCCTGATATGGTCTATCTTGATGTATTTTCGTGAGCACTTGAAAAGAATGTGTATTCTGCTATTGTTGGGTGGAATGTTCTGTAAATGTAGATTAGATCCTATTGGTTGATGGTGTTTGTTGAATACTTTTATATCCTTGTGGATTTTCTGTCTACTTACTCATCAGTTACTAAAAGGGAGGTGTTGAAGTTCTAACTATAATTGCACTTGTAACTGTGTATATTACAGTGTATAGTTGGGTCATATATTTTTTTTTAATCTTCTCTGCCAATGTCNACTTACTCATCAGTTACTAAAAGGGAGGTGTTGAAGTTCTAACTATAATTGCACTTGTAACTGTGTATATCACAGTGTATAGTTGGGTCATATATTTTTTTTTAATCTTCTCTGCCAATGTCTTTTAATTTGGTATATTTGGACCATTTGTACTTCATGCAGTTATTGATACATTAGGGCTTAAGTCTGCCATTTTATGTTTTGTTTTCTGTTTGTTTTTTTTTTTGTTTTTTGTTTTTCCTGCTTTCCTGTGGATTACTTGATCTTTTTTTAGAATTCCATTTTTATTTATCTATAATGTTTTTGAATGTATCTCTTTATATCATTTTTCTAACAGTTGCTCTAGGCATTTCATAATATACATATAACTTATTATAGTCTACTGGTGCCATCATTTTAGCAGCTCATGGTATAGAAACTTTATCTCCCTTTACCCTTCCCCATTTATAATGTAATGCTTATAAATGTTTCCTCTATATACATTTAGAACCATATCAGACAGTGTCATAATTTTTACCTCAATCATCAAACTTAATTTAGAAATCTCAAGAGGAGAAAAATGTATTTTCCTATACTTTTACTTTTTCCTTTGTTTTTTTCCTTTCTTCCTGATATTCCAAGATTCCTCCTTTTATCATTTTCTTTTTGTTTAAGAGAAATTTATTTAGACATTCTTCTAGGGTAGGCCTCCTTGCCCTTCATTTCTAAAGGATATTTTCACTAGGTGTACAATTCTGGCTTGATGGTACTTTACTTTCAGCACTTGAAAAATATTGTGCCCCTTCTTTCTGGCTTCTATGATTTCTGGTGAAAAATTCACCGTCATTCTAATTGTTTTTCTAAGTTTGATGTCTTTTTGTCTTTAGTTTTCAGAAGGTTGACTATGATGTGTCTCTATGTGGACTTCTTTGAGATTGTTCTCTTTTGGGTTTACCCAGCTTCTTGAATCAGTATGTTTATGTCCTTTGCAAAATCTGGGAAATTTTCAGTTATTATTTATTCAAGTACTTTTTGGCGTTGCCGTCTTTTTCCTCTGCTTCCAGAATTTCAGTGTCATGAATGTTAGACCTTTTGTTGTAGTTTTACAGATCTCTGAGTTTTGGTTCACCGTTTGCAATCTGTTTTCTCTCTTACGTTCAGATTGGGTCATTTCTGTTGTTCTATGTTCCAGTTCACTATTTCTTTCTTCTGCCCCTCTCCATTATGGTATTGAGCCCATTCGCTGAATTTTGAATTTTGTTTATTGATTTTTTTAGTTTCCACTTGGTTCTTCTTTATATCTCTGTTTCTTTTCTGAGACTTTCTGTATTAATTTGTGTTAAGAATATTCATAATTCCTTATTGGAGCTTTTTTCTTTTCAAAGATTTTATTATTTATTTATTTGCTAAAGAGAGCGCACGCACACACAAGCAGTGGGAGCAGCAAGCAGAGGGAGAAGCAGGCTCCCCGCTGAGAGGGAGCCCGATGCAAGGCTCTATCCCAGGACCCTGGTATCATTACCTGAGCCGAAGGCAGATGCTTAACGACTGAGCCACCCAGGCATCCCTTATTGGAGCATTTTTTATAATGGCTGCTTTACAGTGCTTGTCAAATAATTGTAACATCTGTCATCTTGGTGTTCACATCGATTGATTGTCTTTTTTCCTTCAGTTTGAGATTTTCATGGTTCTTGATATGATGAATGATTTTCGGTTGAACCCTGGACATTTGGACATTTTCGGAAATATATTATGAGACTCTGGATCTTTTCATCCCTTCTGTTTTTGTTGGTGCTTTCTGACATTACTGGGACAGGGAAAGTGGGGGGCACCACTTCATTACTATCAGGTGATGGTAGACATCCAGGTTCCCCACTCAGAGAGTTGGGTAGGGCGGGAGCTCTGGTTCTCCACTAGGCCTCACCTGATACCTCCCTAGGTATGAGTAGAAGTGCTGTTTGAACACTCCCTGTGCAAGTCCCCAGACCCCATGGGAGGTGTGAACCTTATTACTGCTGGGCCGTGGTGAGAGTCGTGACTGTACTATGCCTTCTCTGACACCATGCTGATGGGGATGTTGGGTGCCCCATTAAGGCCTGGTGAGGCTAGAGGTCAGGGCTCTCCACATGGCCTCTCTCAGCATGTATTTGGGTGGAATCACAGTGTTTACTCTGCTCTTTGGCTGGGGTAGTTGTCTAAAAGTTTTCTGTCTTGTTCGGCTGCCCCCTTTACTCATCTTTTGCTCAGAGGTGCAGGCAAAGACTTTTTTGTTTGTTTTTTAAATCTGTGCCCTTGACATTTCCAGATTGCTGGCTTTTTCAGCTCTAAGTCTGGGATACATGAGGCAGAAGGTAAACTCGGAGACTTCACTGCTGTATTATTCCTGGGTCCCAAGGTCCCTAGCCAGTCTGCCTTCTCTCTACTTTCAGTCTTCTTATGTTTGTTTTATATATAATGTACAGGGCTTGTAATTATACTTAGAAGGAGGAATAGGGAACAGTGCATCTACTCCATTTTCTCAGAAATAGAAGGCCAGAGTGATCTTTTTAAAAAATAACTTAGGGGCGCCTGGGTGGCACAGCGGTTAAGTGTCTGCCTTCGGCTCAGGGCGTGATCCTGGCGTTGTGGGATCGAGCCCCACATCAGGCTCCTCTGCTATGAGCCTGTTTCTTCCTCTCCCACTCCCCCTGCTTGTGTTCCCTCTCTCGCTGGCTGTCTCTATCTCTGTCGAATAAATAAATACAATCTTTAAAAAAAAATAAATTAAATCGTCACTTTCCTGTTTATAACTCTCCAGGGGCTTGTATTATGCCCGAAATGGAGGCTCATCCATGACCTGTAGGACATGACCTGGCTGTGCCTACTTTTCCATCCTTTGCCCCAGACCTACTTCCCTCTTGCCCACACTGCTTCAGGCATACTGATCTTTTAAAATTAATTTTCTCAACAAATCTATATTAAGCCTCTGTTATATTCTAGGCATTGATCTAGGCATAGTGTTCCAGGCAGAGTCCCTGCTGCTTGGAGGTTATGTTGTTTCTGCCCCAGGAACGTTGAGCTCGTTCCTGCTTCAGAGACCTACGCTTCTTGGACGCTCTTTCCCCAGCTCCCTCCTGTTCACTAAGGTCTCAGCTCAGATGTCTCCTCAGACCTTCACTTTCTGTCTGAAGCAGGGGATTTCTACCTTGGCTGCATGTTGGGATCACCAGGGGAATGTTAAAAAAAATCTCAAAGCCCAGGTTTCATCCAAGACTAATCAAATCCAAGCCTCTGAGCGCGGCCCAGGCATCAGTGTTCCTACATCTTTCAAGGGGATGCCTGTGCGTAGCCGAGGCTGAAGCCACGTAACATAGAGTGGTACCTCCCTCCTTCGCTCTGTCACTCCTTATCACTGTAGGAAGTGATCTTCTTTGAAGTATATTAACTTGTGAGTTTTTCTCAAACTTCTAGATCTCATATAGTAAGTAAAGTAAGTTTCAAGTCTATGAATGGCAAACTGAGTTTCTTACTTAAATTATTGGGTTTCTGCTTCTGATTCTGGGGACTGAAACTCACATGAGAGCAAGGACTTGGAATGTGATCTGTCTGAACTCTCTGGCTATACTTCAGAGTCAGGAATTTTCTGCTTCTGAATCAGAACTTGTGGGCCTAGGCCTGGTCTAGAAGTGGGCTTTCAGAAAGTGGTGTCCTGACCAGAATTCCTTCTCTGAAAGCCTTTTGTCTGGCCATGCCTGACTTTCTCTGTCTGAGTTCCCTAGGAGTTGCCTTCCTTGTGCTGTCAGTGTATATGCTCTGGGGAGCTGGCCTTGGGGTGCAGTTAGAATTGAGGGAGAGCAAGGGGACCAACTCATCTCAGCTTGCCTAGGATTTTCCCACTCTGAGCCATGGAAGTCCTATATTCCATAAACTCCCTCAGTCCTGGGACAGCCGGAATGGTTGGTTACCTTGGAGGAATCTGGGAGTCATCTCAGCACCCTGGATTTGGGGAGGGAAGAACTTGAGAGGGCATTGATGTGGTTTGAGACCATCAGTGGGCTGTCCAATTTCAATTTTTCAAAACTTTGTACCGCTGAGGGCTTGCTAGAGTATATTCTCCTTAAGGCAACAAACAAGGAAAAATACGGGCCCCTCCTGGGCCAGAATCTATGTATCCTATAGGCTCTTACCCCAAATTCTCACTCTATGTATAATTTTTCGGCAGGGGGAGGTGGGGTGGAGGGGCTCCCGTTGCGTTACCAGGAACAGTTTGAAAGAAGATTCTTTGATTTCTATTTGTTGGGCCCCTGTCTGATCCTCTGTCTATGGTAAGAACCATGGAGCACTGTCTAGTTGTGGTTTGGACACTGGGGTAGATGAAGAGCTGAACTGCCAGCTGTATAATGTAGGTTGAGGTTAAATACAGGTTTTATAGCAGTGTTTCCCAGAGTGTGGTCTGAAACTACCTTTTTTAAGATTACCTGGAGGCTTATTAAGTACAGATCTTGGGCCCAACTCTGCAGATTGTGAATCAGCAGGTTTAGGGAGGGGACCAGAAAACTACATTTTTATTTTTATTTTATTTTTAATTTTTTAAAAGATTTCATTTAATTATTTGACAGGGAGAGAGAGAGAGTGCATAGCAGGGGGAGCAGCAGAGGGAGAGGGAGAAGCAGGCTCCCTGCTGAGCAAGGAGCCCGATGGGGGACTTGATCCCAGGATCCTGGGATCATGAGCTGAGCGGAAGGCAGACGCTTAACCGACTGAGCCACCAAGGTGTCCCGGAAACTACATTTTTAGAAGCACCTCATGTAATATTCATGGATCCTGACATTTGAGGACCACTCCAACTCCCAGGTGACGCTGCTGTTCTCAGGACCACACCTTGAGCATCAGGTCTGAACTCTTGCTCCCCCAGGTATGGGCCTCGGACTAGTAGCTTTGGCATCACCCAGAAGTCACTCCCACACCAGACACCTGGTGTCTGTTGCTCCATAGTATTTAGGTGATATCCAGAGAATAGCAGGGGGAATCTGCTCCTGATTTTAATTCTTGTTGAAAGGGTCATAAAAAAAAAGTGGGACTTTGAGGGGCTTTGTTATATAGTTTTATTCTGCTAGTTGTGTGGCATTAAGGCTCGGGTAGAACTTAAAAATGCAATAGTAGCAATCCTCCCGACGCTTTACTAATACTATTCTTTCTACCTTTTGCAGCAGAAAGAGAGAGAACTTTGGTGGAAAGTGATAGAATAATATCTTTATAGCAGTTTAACAGCTTTTGCTCTCAGCTTTATAGGCCTCCCCTAGGATTGACAGGAAAATTAAATGAGGGAAATGAGTCCAAATCACGTGGAAAAGAAGATAGCAGTTGCTGCCCTGTGTTCTGAAACTGGGCTCAATTCCCAGGAGATCTTTAAGCTATTTTTTGGTTGAAGTCAGCATTTTTCCCCCCCTGTTAACTGCAGCTGCTGCCATCAGATGTCTAGTACTTTAAACATAATATCTACACTAGGGAGAGATGTATTGCAGTATAAATGCAGATGACAGCTTAGCTGGGAATGTGACATTTCCCCCCCACCTCACACAGCACCACATTTATGTAATAATAATCTTCGGCACTAGCAGAAAGCGCCATCGATCTGCCAGTCCACTGGTATGCTCACACTCCTGTTGTGGACTCACTTGGAAAATGTGATTCTGGGAGTCAAGTTTGGATTCCCTGTAACTGAGGCTGACCTGGGACTTTGGAAGGCTCTGGTTTAGTTGATGACAGCTTTCATGGTGGCCGTGGTGTCTGGTGTGGGAGTGACTGGACACGGGCCTCTTAATATTAGGATTAAACTGAATCCCTAGGTTGGTCTGACAATGGTCCAAACCAAGGATAATAACAGTAATGACTTAGAAGTATGAATGTTCTTTCTTGATTATGAATTACCTTGTAAATCTGTAGGGTGAGACCATTTTGTGCTAGCTTTTGTCCCCTGCTTGCAGGGCACTACTCCTCTTCAAATTCTTCTCCCCAGCCCATGTTTTTCTAGGATTCAAATGGGGGCATTTCACACATGCTCTCAAAAGTCTAGATACCTCTGTGACAGCCACATTTATTTCCTCTTCCGTTTTGGCCCTCAGGCTCTGATTCCACATCTGCAGGTGTGATCTTCATTTAAGTTGGATCTCCTCTATTCTTTCTTCTAGGCTGAAATGACCTCCTTCTTCCCCCAGAGTCCCAGAAATTTGCCTCTTTTCATCTCCCTGTGTTCAAGGCATTGGTTAAAGGTTCTCATAAAGTGTCTGAATTTTTCTTTTTTTTGAACAAAGGGCTTGGGTAGGGCTATGGGACTGGAGTACTCTTAATATAGGGTGGTCTGAGGCCCTATATTATATGGTGAGTCAGGAACACCATTCCCCCAGTCAGGTGATAGAAGTGTGTATTTACACATAGCCATGGAAGAGACAACGTAGGTGAAAATGCGTTCTGAGGGTATCATGATCTTCTGGGGAGCTGACGGCTCCGATGATCACCCTTCCAGCAGAGCATGGCAGGTACGTACGCATTGTCATAGTTCACCTGTGCAGTTAGGACGATTTCACAGATACTGCTTCAGTTAACTTCGGTAAGAAACTAAACGATAATCTTCTCACATAAAATAATTCCACAATGACTGTCTAGGTATCATGATATATTGTTGTTGAAAGTAGTGTCCCATTGGGGCGCCTGGGTGGCTCAGTCATTAAGTGTCTGCCTTCAGCTCGGCGTGATCCCAGGGTCCTGGGATCGAGCCCCACATCAGGCTCCTCCGCTGGGAGCCTGCTTCTTCCTCTCCCACTCCCCCTGCTCGTGTTCCCTCTCTCACTGGCTGGCTCTCTCTCTGTCAGGTAGATAAATAAAATCTTAAAACCCATGGAAGTTATGAACAGTCCCCTTTCTCCACGGTGCCTGGAGACTGATTGTCTGGACCTGCTTAGGTTACTGCAGATGGAAACAAACCGTCTGCGAGAGCTGGTTCTGCACAAGGACTTGGTGTGGAATCCACCAGGTTCGGCGTAGAAGCTCATTTAAGCGTCGTTTGATGTCTCCAATGGACTTCTTCACGCGTGCCCTAAGCATAGGGACTTGCTGGCAGTAAGAATTGCATTCTTTATTCATTTAGGTTTTTGCTTAATTATTTCTTTTTATAGTTTTATTTATTAGCTGTTTATCCTGTACTTACTTGATAATATTCTGGCTGTTGATGGGCCAGGACAGTTGCATCCTTTCCCAAACCTAAAGCAAAAGAACAAAGGTAACAATGTACCCCACAGTCTAGATGACGGGGAGGAACTTCAACGTGCCTGCATGCGCGCCGTGTGAAAAATCCCGCTTTCTCTGTCTCTCTATACATTTTATCAAAAGAAGTGCCTTGGGGCAGCTGGCCGGCTCAGTCGGTAGAACATGCAAGGCTTGATCTTGGGGTCATGAGTTCAAGCCCCACGTCGGGCATGAAGGTTACTTAAAAAAAAAAAAAAAGTGCCTTATGAAGGCTCAGCCCAGAGTAAAAGAGATCAGTGTTGTTAACTGTGGCAGAGACTGTGGGATGTTCTCCAGCAGCCTTTCCCACTCTTTCAGAACAATAGAAACCCTGATTTTTAGATGGGCTGCCCAGAGTAAAGATAGGCTCGGCTCCATGACAACCTGTGTGGTCATGCGACCAATGCAAAGTGTCACATGGTAGCTTCCTGGAGTTTTCCTTGAAGACAGTTGACACATGCTGATGGGAGAATTAAATGAGGGAAATGAGTCCAAAGCACAGAGAAAATCACGTAGAAAAGAAGTTGTGGGTTCTGTCAGCTTCGCCGTCCCTTCTTCTGCCCAAATACGGATATGTTGGGGGGAGCCTTAGTTGCCACCTTGGGCTGTGAGGATGGGGGCTCTGTGTTTGGGATGGTGGGAGAGTGAGCTAGAAAGATCTTGAGGATTTTATGAGGCAGAGCCCCTGTAACCTGTCCTCTCTTTTCTCATGAGACTGAAAGACATCTTCGTCCATATTTCCTATTTGGCCAAATCTGATCTTAAGTGATACAGTGATGCTGCGTTTTAGGAAGGGAGATTTCATAACCTAGTTCCTGGAAACTTATTACAGGGCTTAATCATCCTGAAGGACAAAATATTCCTTTTTGCTTTTTAAAGAGTATCTTTGAATCAGTCTGTTCCTGTTTTTTCTTGTTCAGGTCTCTGAAAATGGAGAACAGTTGGTTGACTCCTTACAATACATGTTTGTATTATAAGATTTTTGTTTTGCCTTGATTTTGTAGCTTTTTGTCAACCAGTGAATTTAGAATTTGAAGTAATTAGCATTTTACTTCTTGAAAAATATTCATAATCAATTTTTTTAATGAGAGAATCAGCTATGCGAGGCTTGGGGTTCTAATTATGTCTGTGATTTGTTATAAGGGATTACAACGAGCTCGCTCTTAGCAAAATGAATAAGCTGTTTTCTGAACAGTGAGGGAGAGGAGGAACAGAGAGAATATACTGACCCTACAATATCTGGAGGAGAGTTAGTAGAAGAGGACTTTCTCTGTGTGTGCATGTGAGTGAGAGAAAGAAAAAAGAGTATCTTCAAAGCAAAAACACTTCCTGTGTTTAATTGCTGCCCTGTCTTATGGCTTCCTGGGGAGTAAGAGGCTCCCGCCAGCCAGGCAGCCATGTCAGATTCCTCTGGTGCGTGAAATTGGGGCCTGTGTCGGAGATGCCAGACGCATTTCTGTGCCAGCTAGAGGTCTTTATACTCTGACTCATTCAGGAGACAACATTTCCTGCAAAAGTCACTAAAAGCATCCTTTACTTTTTTAAAGATTTTATTTATTTATTTGACAGAGACAGACAGCCAGTGAGAGAGGGAACACAAGCAGGGGGAGTGGGAGAGGAAGAAGCAGGCTCCCAGCGGAGGAGCCTGATGTGGGGCTCGATCCCAGGACGCCGGGATCACGCCCTGAGCTGAAGGCAGACACTTAACGACTGTGCCACCCAGGTGCCCCCTAAAAGCATTCTTTAAAGGAAATGTAATTATATACATATTAAGACTTCCCTCATTTATGTGCCCCACACCTTCAGACACACACTGACTCACCTTTTTTTTTTTTTTTCCCTAAATAACAGCTTTGTGTAGACACAATTTTAGCATATTCGGAGTTGTACACCTATTACCACATTCAATTTGAGAACTCTTTCATCACTCCAAAAAGAAACCCTGTACTCATTGGCATCCCTGTTTCTCCCAGCCCCCTTTCCCTTCAGCCCTAGGCAACCACCAAGCTACTTTCTATCTCTGAGAAATTGCCTATTCTGAATATATCAGACAAATGGAATCATGCAATATGTGCTCTTCTGTGACTGGCTGCTTCTCACAGCATGTGTTTGGGGTTCGTGCATGTAGTAGTGTGTACTGGAAATTGATTTATTTTATGGCTGAATAATATTGCATTGTGTGGACAGAGCACATTTTCTTCATCTGTTCATCAGCTGATGAACACTTGGGTGGTTTCCACTTTTTGGCTATTCTGAGTAGGGCTGCTATGTACAAGTTCTTGTATAGACCTATGTTTTCATTTCTCTTGGGTATTCCTCTGGAGTGGAATTGCTGGATGTGGTAGGTAGCAGAATGTTCCTCTGCTCAGAGAAGAGATGGGGACAGAGGAATGGGTCAGCTTTGTCCTTGAGGTCAGCTTTGTCCTGTCTTCAGCGGGCGCCTGGGTGGCTCAGGTCTTGATCTTGGGGTCCTGGGATGGAGCCTCACACTGAGTTCCATTCTCAGCGGGGGTCTGCTTGTCCCTCTGTCCTCCCCCTGCTCTTGCCTCTGCCCTCCCCCTGCTCGTGCTCTCTCTCTCTCTCAATTAAACAACTAAAGTCTTTGAAAAAATGAGAAAAAGAAGTCTTTACATTGGAGCTGTGGAGCCAGGTTGCCAAGTTTTCAGGTGAGGTTGGGGACAGTGCTAATAAAGTAAAAGCAAATATGTTTTATTTTATTTTATTTTTGAAGATTTTATTTATTTGACAGAGAAAGAGAGCACAAGCAGGCGGAGCGGTAGGTAGGCAGAGGGGGAGGGAGAGGCAGGCTCTCCATTGAGCAGAGAACAGAACGTGGGACCCCATCCCAGAATCATGACCTGAGCTGAAGGCAGATGCTTAACTGACTGAGCCACCCAGCTGCCCCACAGATACGTTTTATAACAGGGAATGTAGTCAAAGTGAATTCCATCATATAGATTTGTCTTAAGGAGTTATTCTCATTTTAATTTTTTTAAAAAAGATTTTATTTTTTTGAGAGAGAGAGAGCGTGAGTCGGGGTAGGAGCAGAGGGACAAACAGACTCCCCGTTAAGCATGGACCCTAATGTGGTGCTTGACACGGGGCTCGATCCCAGGACCCTGGCATCGTGACCTGAGCCTGAGTCAGACGCTTAACCGACTGAACCACCCATGTGCCCCCTTATTTTAATTTTTGATCAGAGTCTTATCCAGCAACATATGCTGTTATGTCCTTTCTGGGTGTGTCCTAAGCCCACCCTTTCACCCAGGGTGAGTCACCTTTCCCTGCAGACACCTGTAACCTCACTCCTCAAGGCTTTCCTAGATTCCACTGCAGAGCATTGGTTATGCTTGTAAACTCCTTACTTCCTCCATCTACATCCCACCTGGACCCTTGGCTTTCTTTCTGATCTCATAACTTCCTTACTCGTGCCTTGCTTTTTCAAAGGTCCAAGCCTCTGGAGTTGAAATAATTCCGGGGACACGTCTTTGTTCTCTGCATCTGGGGGTGCATTGCCATGTGTTGGCTCTTCCTGCAGAGGTGGGGTGGTACAGTGATGGCATCCTAGGCTTTGCAATCTCCTACTTAGCCTGGGGCTAAATTCCAGCTCCACCACTTTCTTCTTTAGACTTGGGCAAATCACTTAATCTCTCAGTGCCCTCATCTGTAAAATGGGGTTAAAGAGGACCCATCTCATAGAGTTCTTCTAAAGCTCCCATGATGGATGTAAAGACTCAGGCGGTTAGTAAGTACTCCCTAAATGCTGGCGGGTAGTATCATTCTGTCCAATGTTAGCGCACTCTGTCTGCTCACATTCCAGCTACTCCAGCCTGGACAAACAGGTCCACACACAATGTGCGGGAAGCCAGTTTTGCTGTATACTCATCCAAGCTGAAGAGCCTCTGCCCTCAGGTTCACATTGTGGTGGCAGCAGACTTTTTGCCCGTGGGGCATGCCAGTGTGTCTTTAAACTCCTTATTGATTCTCCTGGTTCTTTATAACAAGGACAGGTCTTTTCATTTCATTGGAGCAGAGGAGAATCACACTTTTCTGATGACTTGTTCTGTTCCCTGAATTAATTGCAAGAAACCATGTCTGGCACCTTCGATCTCTGCTGTTCTTTCAGCTGGTGCTAAATCTGTGACCCCTCAAAATCCCTGTTGGCTGTTAGAGGGCCAACGCCAGGCTTGTGCTCACCCCCAGAGAACCAGCAAGGAGACCTGAGTGGCACCCGAAATAGTGCTGGCCTCTGGCAAAGCCAGCAAGTGCCTGTGCCCCATCCTCCCTCTGTTCAGTTTTCTTTCCTCTCGTTTGGTTCTTTTTCCCCAGACAAGGGGTCCGTGTCCGCAAGGTACCTGTCAGGAAGGCCAGGAGCCCGGGGCCTTCTCTCCTATCTTCTCTGCATAAACACCTCACCTGTGCAAGTTCAGGCTGTTCCTCTTGCCTGCTGTCCCTGGTGGAAAGCAACCAAACATTATCTCCCCTGTCCTGCCCCAGGTGTTAAGAGCCAAAAGACAACTTCAGGAACATTTGTTTTTAACAACAGAAATTTGGAAATAGACAAACTAATCCTTAAAGGTGACATTTTCAGCGTCATACCAGCCTGGCTAGAAATAGAGGGTGTGTGTGTGTGTGTGTGAGAGAGAGAGAGAGAGAGAGTACACAAACATTTTCCCTTTCATCTCCTGAGTTTAAAAACAAATTAAGTTGCACACATATATTACGCCATCCCTTAATTCCATTTTACTTGAGGTAATCAACATTGATAGCCTGGGATGTACCTTTCCACGTATTTCTCTGTGTTCCTGTAGAGACGTGCCACAATTTTTCCTCGTGATGGACTTCAGTGATGGGGTCACTGTCAACAGTCCTTCAGTGAACACTTGAAAACATGCAGCCTTGAATATATTGATTCTTACTTGTAAGATAGCTTCACAAAAATAGGGCTGCTCGAGGTCCATGCATTTAACAATAGTGGAGGTTGCTTTCTAGGTATCTATAGCAATCTACTTGCCCACCAAACACATGAAAAGAGGTTTATATCTCCATACCCTTTAATACTGAATCTTACAAGTTTTGTTTTATTTTTGCCAAACAATGGTGGAAAAGGTTTTCTCCTTTTTATCCTAATGTGTATTTCTGCCATACCCTTAGGATGTACCCGGTCAGTGGTCAGGATTCTTCCTTGGAAACTTGCCCTCATGGCACCTTTGGGCCTGCTTGCTTGCTTTTTTTTTTTTTTTTTTTTTTTAAGATTTTATTCACTTATCTGACAGAGATATCACAGGCAGGGGGAGTAGTAGGCAGAGGGAGAAGCAGGCTCCCCCCTGAGCAAGGAGCCCCATGCAGGACTCCATCCCAGGACCCTGGGATCATGACCTGAGCCAAAGGCAGATGCTTAACTGACTGAGCCATCCAGGCGCCCCTTGGGCCTGTTTTCAGGTGCCCGCTGGCTTCTGTTTTCTCCAGGCAAGGGCTAAAGAAGCAACATCAGTGATCACAATGCGTTTTTATCGCAGCAGCTGATGTTATGTTGCATGATTTTAAAACTGTCACAAAGATGGATTTCATGTAAATGCTGTTGGAAAGGTTACAGCAATGAGGAAGAAAGAGTAGGTGAAGTGTATACGCATATGCTCTGAGTGTTTTGGCTTCCCCCCAGCTCTGTGCCGTGGTCACCCTCTGGGTGTGCTGCCCTGCTCTGCTGTGCTCTCTGCTGAACATCCAGGACCCTTTGCAAGAGAGCAGGACCTTCCAGTGGCTAGCTCGTTGGGTTTAGAGAGAGGAGCATTTGGAGTGTGAAGGACTCCCCAGAGCCAGCAGCTGTCAAGCCTTTCTCACACTTCCCTACTAAAGCCAGGCCCATCTTCCTGGGTGGTTCCCCTTTCCTGAGGTTTTCCTAGCTCTTAAGCACCCATGGGTCCTGTGATTACTCAAGCTATGGAAACCTCTTAGTACTTTTCCAGAAGTGTGCCCCCCTCAGTGTCCTTTACTGAATAGTGAGTGGATTTTTTGAAAAGTGATTCTCCACGTCTATAGCCAGTATCCTTCACTGCCTCGTCGCCTGCTCTGTTTTGGTTGCTCAGATGGGATGTGTCTCGGACCAGGGTTGTACCACCATCCTGGGGAGTTGCTTGTTATGGATTGTAGCTTTCTTCTGAGGCATAAGGTTTCCTTCTTTTCCCTCTCCTGCCACTCTGTCCTCCCTCTCATCCAGCATGCAATGAAGTAGGCACCCCAGTGCAAGGCATACTAAACTGTCTTGGGGATGTTTTCCCCCACAGACACAGTGAATGTGACCTGGGAGACAGAGCACTGAAGTAGGAGGGTCTGGCTGACTCAAGTGGATCGGTTACTGAGCTGGCAGACTAGAGCAGTGTTCAACCCCAAACTGGCTGGATCACCTTCCAGAAATGTTACAGTAGTCTACTCTGAAAAGTATATGTCCCACCTGTGGTGCCTCATCCATGAAGCACAGGCACTGGGCACAAGGACTGCTTGTTCTGCGTCTTCATATAATGTGTCTCCCAGTGATTGGCAAAAATCAGTGAGAAGTGATAGCACCTGCTGCAGGAGGGAATTTTGAAAGAAGAGGTCCTATATGCATTGCTGGTGGAAAGGAGAAATCAGTATCTCAGAAAGAAAAATACCAGGAAATAAGCATAGAGGAACAATATTTATTGCAATATTGTTTAAAATGGCAAAAACCCATAAGCCAAGTGAATACCCATTTGGAAGACAAAGGCTGAATAAACTATGATATATTCATACATGGGACACCTGGGTGGCTCAGTCGGTTAAGCGTCTGCCTTCAGCTCAGGTCATGATCCCAGGGTCCTGGGATCGAGTCCCACATTGGGCTCCCTGCTCGGTGGGGAGCCTGCTTCTCCCTCCGCCTGCCGCTCCCCCCTGCTTGTGTGCTCTCTCTCTCTGACAAATAAATACATAAAATCTTACAATATATTCATACCATAGAACAGGAGGATTTTCCCACTGTGCATTGTATATATATAAAATAAATTATATGTTTACAAAAGAAATGACAATGCACCATGTATGTCTGTAAATAGAGTGTATATGTTTATATATGATTAATGAAATTGGAGAAAGGTATATTCACACTGGTTACTTAAGAAGATGGTGTCCACAAAAAAGAACAGAATTGCAAATGATAAACCATTCACATAAAATTATGTGTTTGTGCATGAAGAGATGTATTAAAGGTGATGACCAGAATACTAATCATGTTTATCTTGAAGTGTGGGGTTTCGGGTAATACTTCTTTCTGCCTATACTTTTCTGATCCAGTGAATTTGTAACAGTGAATATGTGTTAGTTAAAAAAACAACTCAGAAATAAGCTAAGACTATGTTGGAAAATCAGAAAGGTAGAAGAAGGAAGTGCAGAGCTTGTAATGCGTAACTTAAAATTGTACTTCTAGGCTCCTCTCAAGTTTGCAGTCCAAATAAGATCCTACATGACTAGTAAGCATAGAACTAGTGAGATACGATCACCTGTGTTCATTCATTTTTCCATATATTTTTTTCAGTCACAAATATATATTTAGGATTTAAAAAAAAAGATTTTATTTATTTAAGAGAAAGAGTCAGCGATAGAGATAGAGAGAGAGCACGAGAGGGGAGAAGAGGGAGAAGATGGCTCCCTGCTGTGATCAGGGCTTGACGTGGGACTCGATCCCAGGACCCCAGGATCATGACCTGAGCCAAAGGTAGACGCTTCACCAACTGAGCCACCAGGTGCCCCTATATTTAGCATATGATTTCTAGGTATTGCTCTGAGCACTGGGCTATAGTGGTTGGAATATATAATAATAATAATAATATATAATAGAGTTGCGGTCCCTGCCCTCATCAAGTTTGTGATTTAGTGTAGTTTGGCGCATATGGTTGACTAGTTCCCCGTGTAATATGCTGCAAACAAGAAGTGATACACATAGTGAGAAATACCCAGAGGGTCTGCTTTAGATCAGAGGTTATTTCAGCTGTTACTTTTACATGAGAGGATTTGTCTTCTAGTTCGTTCAGTTATTGGTAGCCATATAACACAGTTTTTAAAAACTGTGGTGAGGGAAGGTTTTATTAAAGCAGACTTGAAAAATGAGGTCAGCTTACAGAAGATGAGGTGGAAGGCAGAAGGACAATCCCATGAAGTCCCCCAGGCAGAGGGGATCAGTTTTGACGTTTCAGGGATTCAAGAGAAAGTCTGTACTCCTCCTCTAGGGGGCAGTTTTGACTCAAAGTCTTCGTCTTGTATCACCTTGCAGTTAAATAACAAGTGACTGCAAAGGGGTGGCTTTTCTGATTCCCACAAGAATAGTGGTGGGGCAGGCTACATTTTGAGTTCGTCTTTAGGAACAATGGGAAAGCAGTAGAGGTTTCCACGAAGGGGAGTGATGTTCATGATTTGTTGTTTTTACGACTATTTTTCCCAGATGGGTAAAACTGGAGGAGGGCGAACTTTGGGAAAGAAGCCCAAAAGTTTGGTTTTGGACATGTTACTTTGTGATACTCGTGAGAGTCCTAATGTTGGGTGGACATGTGGCTATCTGGGACTAGGGCTCAGATAAGAAGTGAGGTGGGGCAAAAATAGGAGAGCCATTAAAGCTTAGGGAAGAGGGTCAGTAGTCTGAGATAGTCTAGGGGGGCAGCTGGCAGGCAGAGGGTTGAGATTAAGCCCTGATGCGGGAGGAGTAGCCAGGAAGCCAGCAAAAGATACTGAGAAGTGGCCAGCGTAGTAGAAGGAAATCCGGGGGAAGTGTTCCCGACCCATGTTACTGCACCTCCTAATGTCCATGCCCTTTGAATGATGGGGCCAGTCGTCCGTAAGGTAATGGTGGATGCTAGGCTGCCATCCCACAGCTCTCATCTCCAGGGCTAGTGGCCAATATACCTTGACACAACTTTTGTGTTCTCTCGGATAGCCCCTTATCGGGGCAAATCGCATTTTGCCAGTTGTGTGGCTACCTTTCCTGATTTCCTTAATATAACGACTGTTGGAAAGAAGTCAAGCTGATAAACTTATTTTAAGCACTACTAATTTTGGGGGTTTAGTGTTCGTTATTCTTCTGAGAAAGTCAAAGAAAGAGGCAACGGTAGATTGACTCTCAGGAGTTAACGGAGCTGCGTCTAGGGGCAGAATTTAAAGGATTTTGATTTTTTTTTTCTTTTAATGTCTTAAAGAAAAGCGAAAGAATATAACACTCTGAAGAAACATTATTTTGTGGTTGCTCAGTGAGTACTGTGATGCCTTTTCTGACTTCCAGAAATGGCTCATAAATTTATAGTTACATGACGAACAGTAAAGGAAAGTTTAAAAATAATGATATTAATGGGGCGCCTGGGTGGCTCAGATGGTTAAGAGTCTGCCTTTGGCTCAGGTGATGATCTCAGGGTCTGGGATGGAGCCCCGCATCGGGCTCCCTGCTCAGTGGGGAGTCTGCTTCTCCCTCTCCCTCTGCCCCTCCCCCCTGCTCGTGCTCTCTCACGTCACACTCTCTCTCAAAGAAATAAATAAAATCTTTAAAAAAATGATATTAACATAACATTAAAGTTGTTTTACACTATGGATGAGGCACTGTTGGCACTTTTTATACATTTAATTTCATTTAATACGATAGCCCAGCCAGGTAAAGTTTATCTTTCCCATTCTGTAGATGAAGGAAACAAGACAGAGTCTATGCAATGTGTCTAAATGGTGAACCCAAACACATAGGAGCTTAAAACAAAAACATGTTATCTCTCGGTTTCTGTAGACCAGGAATGTGGGAGTAACTTAGCTGGATGTCTCTGGCTGTGGGTCTCTCATAAGGTAACAGCTAGGATATTGGTCAGACCTGCAGTCCCCTGAAGGCTTGAGTGCTGCTAGAGGACCTCCTTCCAGGTTGGCTCACTCACAGGGCTATTGGCAGGCGGCCTCAGTTTCTCACCATGTGGATTTTTCTGTAAGACTGCTTGAGATTCCTTAAGATGTGTCAGCTGGCTTTCCCCAGAACAAGTGATTCAGAAGAGATAAGGACGGAAGTGGCAGAGTCTTTTATGAACTAGCCTTGGAAGTCTTACTGCCATTTCTGCCATTGTCCGATTGCTTTTACACAAGTTGGCCCTGTTCATTGTGGAAGAAGTCTACACAAGGATGTGAATATTAGGAGGTAGGGATCATTGGCCATGTTGGGAGCTGCTTGCCATAGGGGGCCTTAGGATACTGCTTTTCCCAGAAGACTTAGCAATTAGCAAAAATATCTTTTCTCTCTACAAAACTTACATAGTCTTACATGGAAACAAGGAGAGTGTTGATGACTCTCCCAGGTTCCTTCCATCTGTATGATTATATAAGGTCTATTTGGTGTTGTAGATTACCTTCTTACTCCTGTTAAAGAGTTTCAGAGTTCTTTGTTAGAAAAATGGTAATTTTATTTTATTTATCTTACTTACTTAATTAAGTGTAATTAACATACGGTGCTATCTTAGTTTCAGGTGTACAATATAATGATTCAACAATTCAGTACATTACTCAATGCTCATCATCACAAGTATAGTCACCGTCTGTCACCAAGCAACATTATTACCATGTTACAGACCATATTCCATCTGCTGTACTTTTCGTCTCTGTGACTCATTTATTTTGTCACTGGAAATTT
>NC_048222.1:64758616-64765422 GCF_002007445.2 Ailuropoda melanoleuca
GAGAGAGAACACAAGCAGGGGGAGTGGGAGAGGAAGAAGCAGGCTCCCTGTGGAGGAGCCTGATGTGGGGCTTGATCCCAGAACGCCAGTATCACGCCCTGACTGAAGGCAGACGCTTAATGACTGAGCCTCCCAGGCGCCCCTCCCATTCCCCTTTTTGTTTGTTCATTTTTTTTAGATTCCACTTAGGAGTAGAACCATACAGTATTTGTAATGTTTTCATTTTCTTTGGGTAAATATGCAATAGTATAATTACTGGATCATATGGTATTTCTGTTTTTAATTTTTTGAGGAACCTCCACACTGCTGTCTACAGTGGCTGTACCAAGTTACATTCCCACCAACAGTGTATGAGTGTTTCTTTTTCTTCACATCCTTGTCAACACGTGTTATTTCTTGTCTTTTTGATCTTAGCCATTCTAATTCATGCAAGGTGGTATCTCCTTGTGGTTTTGATTTGCATTTCCCTGATGTTAGTTATGTTGAGCATCTTTTCATGTGTCTGTTGGCCATTTGGATGTTGGATTTTTTATTTGGATTATTTGTGGGTTTTTTTTGGTGTTGAGTTGTATAAGTTCTTTACATATTTTGAATGTTAATCCCTTATTGGATATATTATCTGCAAATTTCTTCTCCCATTCAGTAGGTTGTCTTTCGTTTTTGTTGATGATTTCCTTTGCTGTGCAAAAGCTTTGTATTTGATGTAGTCCTAGTAGTTTATTTTTGCTTGTTTTTCTCACCAGAGGAGACATATCTAGAAAAAGTGTTCTATAGCCAGTGTCAGAGAAATTCCTGCTTATATTTTCTTCTAGGACTTTATGTTTTCAGGTCTCACATTTAGGTCTTTAATTGGATTTGAGTTTATTTTTGGGTATGGTGTTAGTAAGTGGTCCACTCCCATTCTTTGCATGTAGCTGTCCAGTTTTTCCAGCACCATTATTTTTTTTTAATTTTTATTGTTAACGTTAGTCACCATACAGTACATCATTAGTTTTTCATGTAGTTTTCCATGATTCATTGTGTATAACACCCAGCACCATTTATTGAAGAAACTGTGTTTTCCGATTGTATATTCTTGCCTCCTTTGTCATAGATTGATTAACCATATAAGCAATGGGTTTATTTCTGGGCTGTCTCTTCTGTTCTGTTGATATGTGTGTCTGTTTTTGTGTCCATACTATGCTGTTTTGATTATTGCAGCTTTGTAGTGTATCTTGAAATCTGGGATTGTGATACCTTCAGCTTTGTCTTTCTTTCTTAGGATTGCTTTGGCTATTTGGGGTCTTTTGTGGTATCATACAAATTTTAGGATTATTTTTTTTAATTTTGTGAAAAATGCTATTGGTATGTTGATAGGCTTTGCATTGAATTTGTAAATTGCTTTGGGTAGTATGGACATTTTAATAGTAATTGTTCTTCCGGTTCGTGAGCGTGGAACATCTTTCTGTTTGTGTTATCTTCATTTTCTTTGATCAGTGTTTTGTAGTTTTTGGAGTACAGGTCTTTCACCTCTTTGGTTAAATTTATTCCTGTGTTTCTTATTCTTTCTGGTGCAATTGTAAATGGGTGTTTTAAAAATTTATCTTCTTGCTCTTTTGCTGTTAGTGTATAGAAATGCTTCTGATTCTGGGTATTAATTTTGTATCCTGTGACTTTGAATTCATTTATCAGTTCTAATAGTTTTTTGGTGGAGTCTTTAGGATTTTCTGTGTTTTTGTTCATGCTATAAATTACTATTTGCACAAATTCATGGTGGATTTTCACAAAATTCGTGGATCTTGAAACAAAATTCATTCTCAAGGGGCGCCTGGGTGGCACAGCGGTTAAGCGTCTGCCTTCGGCTCAGGGCGTGATCCCGGCGTTCTGGGAATCGAGCCCCACATCAGGCTCCTCCGCTGAGCCTGCTTCTTCCTCTCCCACTCCCCCTGCTTGTGTTCCCTCTCTCGCTGGCTGTCTCTATCTCTGTTGACTAGATAAATAAAATCTTTAAAAAAAATAAATAAAATAAAATAAAAAAAATTCATTCTCAAATTTCTTAGATTCTATTTTTGACCTTTAGTACCTTGCATTTTCATATAGCTCCCAGTTCATAATAAAATGTTGGCCAATATTTGAGTGCTTACCAGAATTGTCTTAAAGTCATTTTATGGATTTTGCTTTCATAACAACCATTTAAGTGTTATTGCTATTTCTACCCCTGTTTATAAAAATGAGGAAACTGGGGCTTAACAAAGTTAAATAACTTGGCAAAGATTACATAGTTGGTAAAGGTCTTCTGACTCCAGAGCCTGTGCCCTGAATAATGTCTTGCTGATTCAAGCTGTTTAGATAATTGGATTTAAAGCATTAGCAGGCAGTCACCGTTACGTTTGAGATTTTTTATTTTTCTTAATGAAACCATGCCAAGATCATTGATTCGTTTTTTTATTTTCTTGACCCTTTGTGGTTTTTAATTCACTCTGTTGCTCTATTAGGATATGTCACAGGAGAGCCTGAGTGGCTTAGTCAGTTAAGCATCTGTCTTCGGCTCAGGTCATGATCCCAGGGTCCTGGGATCCAGTCCTGCATCAGGATCTCTGCTCAACGGGGAGTCTGCTTCTCCCTCTCCCTCTCCCTTTGTGCTCTCTCTCTCAAATAAATAAATAAATAAATGAAATCTTTAAAAAAAGATGTATCATAGAAAAGAAAAAGATACATCATAAGGGTACCTGGGTGGCTCAGTTGGTTGAGCTTCCCAACTCTTCATTGCATCTCAGGTCATGATCTTAGGGTCCTGGGCTCAAGCCCTGTGTCGGGCTCTACGCTCGGTGCAGTCTGTTTGTCCCTCTCCCTCTGCTCCTCCTCCCCCCACCCCACTCATGCTCTCTCTTTCTCTCAAATAAATAAATAAATAAATAAATAAATAAATAAATCTTCTCTAAGAAAAGATATATCATGTTTGTGTGCTTCTGTGGGGGTGTTTGGAATGTTCTATTATGGGCTTGATGGATTCTAGGAGCAGGACTCCATCTGGAGAAGAGACATCCTTGATCTGAGACCTCTCATGTGCAATGCATGTGGAGGCTGAACGTTCTACAAAGTAGCAGATCTTGTGGTGGCTCCTGCCCACCTCCCTCACCCCCACCAGGGAGACAAGGCTTTAGTGAAGTCACTGACTCCAGATGACAGCAAGGAGAATGGAGACAAGCTGTGTGTCCTGCAGGCCTGAGGAGACAGCTTTGAGTTTGCTATAGCTGCTTCAGTGCAGTGGTACCAGGCACCCGTCCTGATCCCAATGAGACCATCTGCTGTGTTTCGGCCAGAGCAGCACCACTCAGGAGACCTCTATGGATTAAACCTGGGTGATTCTTCTTGAGATACTCCACTCTTCCTCTTGGAACTCGGAGGCTGGTCTGTCCTCCTTTGTTTCTCAGTCCTGATTACTTCTAAGTCCCTCCAGTGAACTGCCCTCTTCCATCTTTGTACATGGCTCCAGGTTTCTTTTCCTCTGGGCCAGGCTCTTGCTCTTTCTCTGTTTGTCAGACCTCTCTTTTGTGCAACTGATGATAGCCGTAACATATAACACTGATCTACCACATATTATGCGCAAGAAGCTGTTCTCAGTGCTGTACATGTATTACTTGTATTGTTTCATTTAATCCTCACATTGCCCCGAAGATGTAGGCGTTGTTATTATGCCCACTTTGCACAGGATGAAACTGAGGCACAGTGAATTTAATGCATCTATGATCACACAGTTACTAAGTGGTAGAGGTGGGACTTGAATCCAGAAGTAAGGTTTCAGAGTCTGTGCTCTTGTGCTCTTAGTTATTAAAAGATCCTTCCTCTCCGTAGGAGAAATATTTCCCTCCACACTTAACCTTTCTCAGAATGGACCTTCAACCATATAGTCTTCTATTTGCATACAAAAGTACAACAAAGTACTAATATGTGCTTGCATTTGGAATACTTTTTTTGTTGTTATTTTTTCTTTCTTTCTTCTTTCTTTCTTTCTTTCTTTCTCTCTTTCTCTTTCTCTTTCTCTTTCTCTTTCTCTTTCTCTTTCTCTTTCTCTTTCTCTTTCTCTTTCCTTTCTTTCTCAGACAGAAAGAACGCGCACAAGCAGGGGGAGTGGCAGGCAGAGGGAGAAGCAGGCTCCCCACTGAACAAGGAGCCCAATGCAGGACTTGAATCCAGGCATCCCTGGATTACTTCTTTAACCAGGGAATATAGCTTCCCAGGGAAAAACAACCCCCACAAATGATGTGCTCATAAGTGAACATTAAAAATCACATGAGGGACACCTGGGTGCCTCAGTCGGTTGAATGTCTGCCTTCGGCTCAGGTTGTGATCCCGGAGTCTGGGGATTGAGCCACCAAAGAACTAGACACAACACAATAATCTGAAAGAAATTATAAGCTTTAAAATTATGATTACATATTAAAGAAGGAACGGAAGCCCATGGTAAAATAACTGGACACTGGGAATCAAGAGTAGGCAGTTCTACTGGTTATAGATCCAAATTCAGATTTCAAAAAGCTTAATACTCAAGAAGCTATAAAAAAAGTATGATTTGTTTATTTTCAAATGAATTGAGAATTGGTAAAATGGAAGGCAGACCTGAGAAATACCACCCAGAAGCAAAGAATAAGAGAAAGAGGGTAGGGCAAAATTCAAAAACGCAAATGGTTGGTCACCATACAGTACATCCCTGGTTTTTGATGTAAAGTTCAATGATTCATTAGTTGTGTATAACACCCAGTGCACCATGCAATACATGCCCTCTTTACTACCCGTGACTAACACAATATAATAAAAAAAATTAAAAAAAATAACTTGGAAGGGGGGGTAACAGAAGGGGGAATGAACTGACGGCTTTAGAGGGGAGGGGGGTGGGGGATCAAGATAGACCGGTGATGGGTAGTAAGGAGGGCACGTATTGCATNTTTACTACCCGTGACTAACACAATATAATAAAAAAAATTTAAAAAAATAACTTGGAAGGGGGGGTAAACAGAAGGGGGAATGAACTGAGGGCTTTAGAGGGGAGGGGGGTGGGGGATCAAGATAGACCGGTGATGGGTAGTAAGGAGGGCACGTATTGCATGGAGCACTGGGTGTTATACGCAACTAATGAATCATGGAACTTTACATCAAAAACTTGGGATGTACTGTATGGTGACTAACATAACATAATAAAAAATTATTATATAAAAAAAGGCAATGGTTGAAAATTTTCTAGAAATAAGGAAAACATAAGTCCTAGGATTGAGGAAACATGCCAAATTCCAAACATTTTAGTGAGACTACAGAATTTTTAGCAAGCATGTTGGGAAACCAACTCTCATATGCCTTTTGTAGGGGGTTACTTAGCTATATATATATAAATGTGTAAGTATTTTGACTCAGAAATTCTGCTTCTAGGAATTTGTCCTCAGTAAATAATCAGTTTAGTTGCTGAAGATTTATATATATAAGGATGTTGATCACAGCATTATATTATAGAGATAGATGTATTGGAAACAGCTTTAAAAAAACTCACCAGCATGCAAAGATTAAATAAATTTGGATATAATCGTAAAAGCACTGTTGGCGTTTAGGTAGCTGTTAAAATGATATAGATCTATTTTTATTTATTGTCATAGAAAGATGGTTGATATGGTGACAAGATCTAGTTAAAAACCAGTGTGCAGGGCTCCTGGGTGGCTCAGTGGGTTAAGAGTCTGACTTCTGCTAAGGTTATGATCTTGGGGTCCTGGGATCAAGCCTCAGAGCTCAGCGGGGAGTCTGCTTGTCTCCTTCTCCTGCCTCTCCCCCTCCACCTGCGTTCGCTTGGTCTCTCAAATAAATAAGTAAAATCTAAAAAAAACCCAAAAAACTGTGCATAGTTTGGTCCCACCGGCATAAACAAAAGTCTGTATATATAACAAGAAGTTTGGAAGGATAAATAGTTTAAGCTTACAGATGGTTACCACTGGGTTTCTTTCTTTCTTTGTCTGAATTTTAAAAATTAACTATGTGTCGCCTTAATAATTATAAGAAACAATCAAGTGTTTTCACTTGGGAAACACAAAACCCCAAACAAAAATGGTGCCCTGAAGTTCTAGACCTTTCAAGTAATTAGAGCAGTCGTAATGGCCAAGGTACAAATTATGTTACATAATAATCATTCTCTTTTGTTTCATCCTGCCTTCTCCTTCCCTGCGCAGCTTTCAGTAAGTGACCGCATTTTTCAGTTTTTTCCTCTTTGTAAAACAAAATACACGCTCCCAGTGTACTTTATGGCTACTGCATGAATGAGCTCATTTTTTTTTTTTTAAATTTTATTTTTATTTATTCGACAGAGATAGAGACAGCCAGCGAGAAAGGGAACACAAGCAGGGGGAGTGGGAGAGGAAGAAGCAGGCTCACAGCGGAGGAGCCTGATGTGGGGCTCGATCCCATAACGCCGGGATCATGCCCTGAGCCGAAGGCAGACGCTTAACCGCTGTGCCACCCAGGCGCCCCGAATGAGCTCATTTTTAAAACTGGAAATAAATGGATTAAAGTTAATTAAAATCTGTCTCTCCTTTCTGTTTTGCCAATGGTGGTGAGCAGCTGGGAAAGATGCCATGAGTCAATGAGCATGGATAATAAAAATTGGTCAAAGATGTCATCCTTTCTTGTATTTCTCCTCTGGTAGGAAGAGCTGTTTTCTGCAGCTGTAGCTCGTCTTGTGTCTGCAGGCCGTGTGGAGAAGCTGAGCAGCAGTCTAGCACCGATCACTGACCAGAGAAGGGTTTCCTTGGGGCTCCATAGAGATGATCATTAGAGCTCATTGCGATTTG
>NC_048222.1:64765491-65001512 GCF_002007445.2 Ailuropoda melanoleuca
TTTTTTTTTTTTTTTTTTTTTTTTTTTTTTTTTATATATAAATAATATTTGTTTAACAAATGTTATTTCTTGGTTTTTGTCTATAAATCCTGTGTATATTTATGGGACTACTAAATGAGGTTGCTGACCCATGGCCTGGGATCTGGAATCTGACCTAAATTGTGTTTTGGTGTCATTGTGTGTGAGTGTTTGTGAATGCATGTTTGTCCAAATGTCCTGTATATATCATTTACTAGTATTTACTATCCTAAAGATGATATATAGCTTTCAACCTAAAATCATGAGTCTTAAAAAGCAAGAAGAATAGCCTACTGTCAAGAGACAAAGAATCAAAGATCTTAACTCAGGTATGATCCAGGTATTGAAATTATCAGATAGAGAATTTTTTAATCTCCCTGTCTTAAGGTCAGCTGAAGAGGAACCTTAATTCTTCTTTGTCATGTAACCTAATATATTCATAGGTTGCGTGGATTAGGATATCGACATCTTTGGTTGTGGGGCATTATTCTGTTTACCACACAAACTACATGTGATTAGAATCCCAGAAGTAGAAGTGAGAGAGAATGGGGCCAAAGAAATACTTGAAGAGATATTGACTGGCCGGGAATTTTCCAAAAATAATAAAAGATATCAAAGCATAGATCCAAGAAGGTCAGAGTGCTGTAACCAGGTGTACACACATGCACACACACACACACACACTTCTAGACACATCATATTCAAACTGCTAAGAACCAAAGAGAAAGAGAAAATCTTGAAGGAAGTTAGAGAAAATAGAATACACGCAGAAAAACAAAGGTAAGATTTAAGGCATGTGTATTATCAGAAACCATAAAATCCAGAAGACAGTAAAGCAACTTCTGTCAAGTACTGGAGGAAAACCTTACTCAACTCAGAAACTATTATGCCTAGCAAACACGTCTTTCAAAAGTGAAGGAAAAAAGAGACATTTTCAGATGAACTCTGCGAGAATTAATTACTAGCTGACCTGCACTACAAGAAATGTTAAGAGAAATTTTTCAGGCATGAGGAACATGATACCAGGCAGAAACTTGGGTATACACAAAGAAATGAAGATCTCCCAAAGTGATTAAAGTGATTTAAAGATAAATATAAAAAGCTTTTTTCTTTTATTTTAAATTACTCTAAAATTAATCAAAATAGACTGCTGAAATTTTCAGCAATGTACTTTGGGTTTATAGTTTATATAAAAGTCATGTATGACAATGGAAGTGCAAATGTTAGGAGGAAGGAATTAGGAATATAGTGTTAGAACATTCTTAGACTACATGTGAAGCACTATAATAGAATTTGAAAGTACACTCTAATTAAAGATATAAATTACAGTAAACAGAGGGAAACCACTACAAACATTTTTGAAAGATGTGTAAATAATAAGACAATAATGGAGATAGAATGGAATTCTAAAAAATACTCAATGCAGGGACACATGGTTTGGCTCAGTCAAGTGGCTGCCTTCGGCTCAGGTCATGATCCCAGGGTCCTGGGATTGAGTCCTGCATTGGGCTCCTTGCTCAGCAGGGAGCCTGCTTCTCCCTCTGCCTGCCACTTTCCGTGCTTGTTCTCGCTCTCTCTCTGACAAATAAAATCTTTAAAAAAAAATAAAATAAAAAATATCCAATCCAAAATTAGTAAGATAAAGAAGAAAAAAGGAGTGAAAAATGGATGGGACAAATAGGAGACAACTGACAAGATGGCAGATTTTACTCCAACCATACCAGTATTTACATTAAAGTAAATGATCTACACACAAATTAAAAGAGATTGTCAGATCAGTTAAGGAAGTAAGGGCCAGCTCTTTGCTGTCTGTAGGAAAGCCACTTTGAGTAAAAAGGCTAAAAATCATTCCTGTTATCATCTGGCATGTTAATTAGAAGCATTTACTAATATTCTTTTTATAATTCTTTTAACCTAAGAGACTCTGTTCTTGGTTATTTTTTTGGCTGGAAACTGAAGCAAAGAAGAAATTTAAAATTGCATTCTACACAAAGTAGTTGTCTGTTCTGTTTCTTCTGTTATGGAATAGTATGACCTAATTTGCTTGACTTTGCTCTTACATTGCATGGTGTTTGCTGAGTGTAAACATTCCACTGTAACTTTCTAACCCTTGCTCATTCACTTTGGCCTCTCTCTTGGCAGTCTGTTGTCTTAGGACTTTTCTTATACTTTAACATTTACCTCCAGTGTTCGCTTGCTTTTTTTCAAGATTCAATTTTTAGAATGTTCTGAGTGGTATGTTATCCTTCTGTAAAAACATGACCATGGATTTTTTTGCTGCTGTAAGTCTCTGGGGAATCTGATTGTTTTTAAAGAGTAGTTTATCTGTTTTCCCAGGAGGATTCCCCAAAGCATACTCTTTTCCAAGATATTTTTGGAATATTTCATTTTGGTTATTAGTCCCTTTAACACAGGATTGTTGCTCTCAAACATGCAAAGCCTGTGAACCACTTAAAAAGGACAGCCACAGGGGTGCCTGGGTGGCACTGTGGTTAAGTGTCTGCCTTTGGCTCAGGGCGTGATCCCGGCGTTATGGGATCGAGCCCCACATCGGGCTCCTCCACTTTGAGCCTGCTTCTTCCTCTCCCACTCCCCCTGCTTGTGTTCCCTGTCTCGTTGGCTGTCTCTATCTCTGTCAAATAAATAAATAAAATCTTTAAAAAAAAAAAAAAAGGACAGCCACAGTCAAAATTTTATAGAGGCAAAATTTAGTTGGAAAAAAATTGCCTGGTTATTTCCTCAAGGTTTGTCAACCACTGTCTATGATAGTAGTTAACCGACAGGTCTGTGTCTTCAACGTCAGTTATTTTTAAGTAGCAAGTATATGTGTAGAGAGAAATCTTACTTGTATTTTAGATTGGGAGGAATGATAGAGTAACAGTAGTCCCAGGGAATGTAGGTGTGTCCCAGTGCCATCACCCTCCACCTCTTCTTCCCCTCTTGGTTGTGTGTGCTGTGAGTGTGTACTGTGTTGCTGTGCTCACAGCTTGGCCACAGTGGGCTGTTTCATGGTTGGATGGTTACTAGAGTTTAAGTCTTCTCTGTAAAACTTAAGTGAGGAAAGATGCTTCAGCAGGATCCTAATCTGTGCTCCAGTGGGACAAGGCCAGGGGAAGAGTCCTCCAAATCGGTGGAGCCTCAAGTACCTCATTATTGCTCAGTCTCTCACCTTGGTGACAGGAAAGGGGGAGGGGGCCTGAGGTGGTGGTATTCGTATAAACAGCTCTTACACTGAATAAATGTGTATATATTCACATTGCTGGTTTCTTCTCACCAAGGCAACATACCAATGTAAGGAAAGTTTGGGAGAGAATTTCCTGGAAGGAGCTGGCCTACTTACTTAAACACAGTGACTGTTTTTTTCTGTGTCTGGCAGATAAGAGGTAGCTGTAGAATATCATATTGGGAGAGGACTCTTGACAATAAGTTATGTGAACATCGAAGGCACTGAGGCAGGTCCTTGCAGTGACTGGCTGCAGCCCGGAGCCCTGCAGTTCCTTCCCTGGCTCTATCACTCTCCTTACAGGTGAGGCTGAGCTGAGGGCTCTGTGCATGAGAGCGCATTCTCTGAGCACGTGCTCAGGAGGCAGTCATGTCCTTGGGTCATGACTGATTGACCCAATGTACCTGGCTGTCTCACCAGGTACAAGGTTTACCGGTAACGTAGGATGCCCTGCTTATGCAAAGACTTGGACCCTGTGAGGCTCTTGGGTGGGGACTACAGCCTCTGTTTAGAACTGGTGTTTCTGAAATTTCCTCCAGGAAAGTTGTTATTAAGTGCACATTCTCAGTTCCATACCCCTTAACCGTGGTTATGTCTGGTTCGGTAATTCTGATGCACAGTGAGGTTTGGGAACTACTGACTTAGAATATTCTCACATGATGGACATACTACCAAAGGTGTTATCTTACCAAAGGGACTTTTGATTACTATTTGTCTCCTGATTACAAATCCATTTATTCAGTAAATATTTACTGACTCTCTGTTCTGTGCCAAATACTGAGCAAGGCAGTGGAGCTGTAACAGTGAACAACACTGACATGGTTTTTGTCCTCATGAGATGGAGGGAAACAAGTAAACAAATCAGTAATTATGATAAGAGCTATGAAGACCCCAACAGGGCATCATAGTAGAATGTCATGGAGGGAGGAGCAGTGAGAATTTAAAATAAAAAGCTGGTTAAGGAAGGCCTCTCTGGGGAGGCAGCAGTTACATTAAGACCCAACTTAAAGGGAATCAGGCGTATGAGGAGCATGTTACGCAGGATAAAAAACTTGTGCAAAGGCACTGGGACAGGCTCAACTTTGATCCTGTTTCAAGAATGGAAAGAAAGGCCAGAGTGGCTGGTGCCTAGTTAGCCCAGGGAAAAGAGGAGTGAGATTAGGCAGGTAGGTACCAGATCATGTAGGCTTTTGAGGACCAAGACAGTGGTAACAGATTGAGGGGGAAGGGGAATCAGATATATTGTTGCAAATAGGAGTGTGAAATGGAAGAGAGGTCTAACATTAGACACACATGTGGGAGTCATTAGCATTTTGATGAAGAGCCACCTGAATGGGTCATCTTGCCTAGGGAGAGGATAGACAAGGGCCTCGTCAGGAAGATGAAGAGCAGCCAGGACATGAGAGAGTGGGAGGGTAGGAGGAAAACCAGGAGATTATAGGCCTGTGGAAGCTGCAATAGGAGAATGCTCAAAGATGTGTCATTGCATCATTGCTGCCAAAGGTCTAGAACAGTACGATCCCGCAGGATAGCCGCTAGCTGCCAGCGCTATTGAGGACTTTCAGATGTGACTAGTGCAGATTGAAATGTGTTGGGGGTATAAAACAGAATGAGGGCACCTGGGTGGCTCAGTCGGGTAAGCGTCTGCCTTCAGCTCAGGTCATGATCTCAGGGTCCTGGTATCGAGTCCTGCATCGGGCTCCCTGCTGAGCCACCCAGGCATCCCTCATCAGTACTTTAAAAAGTAATGATTACATGTTGAAACAATGTTTGTGATATATTGGATTAAATAAAGTATACTTTTTAAAATTTCACCTGCTTCTTAATTCTGCAAACTATGACTGCTAGAAAATTTTGGGGCGCCTGGGTGGCACAGCGGTTGAGCGTCTGCCTTCGGCTCAGGGCGTGATCCCGGCGTTAGGGGATCGAGCCCACATCAGGCTCCTCCGCTGGGAGCCTGCTTCTTCCTCTCCCATTCCCCCTGCTTTTGTTCCCTCTCTCGCTGGCTGTCTCTATCTCTGTTGAATAAATAAATAAAATCTTAAAAAAAAAAGAAGAAGAAAATTTTAATTACGCGTGTGGCTTGCGTCATATTTCTCTTGCAGAGTTTGGCGGCGTGTGGGGGTCATTTGCAAACTTGGTAAGAGTAGACTCCCTGAGATTAAGTAACACCTAGAAAATTCTTTAAACTCAAATGAGACTGAGTCATCATCTAATACTGTTATGTTTAAAACTAAATAACAAAACTCACCACCAAAAAGCCTTCTAGACTTTTTGATGTGTACATAAGTGATTTAATACTTTCACATAAATTGGCAATAGAATATGTAAGTATTTGCATGAAATCCTTTGAAATCAACTCTCAAGTGTGGTTTTTCGATCTTTTTTTAACCTGTTCCTTTCTTTCCTTTTTTTGTCCTCTTTCATTCTTTTCATTTAATTTTTTATTTTTAATTTAAAAAACTTTTTTATTTTAATTTTTTTTTTTTTTGCATATCTGGCCAGGAAACTTCATGGTGTTATGGTCAACTTGCCGCACAACCGTGTTCAAATCTGTCACCAACAGGTTCATTAACAACCTGGCCTGCTCCGGGATTTGTGCCAGCCTGGTCTGCGTGCCCTTTGACATCGTCCTCAGCACCAGTCCTCACTGCTGCTGGTGGATCTACACCATGCTCTTCTGCAAGGGCGTCAAATTTTTGCACAAAGTCTTCTGCTCTGTGACTATTCTCAGCTTCCCTGCCATTGCCTTGGACAGGTAAGATCGGTTAGCCAGGGGTTCAACTTTTTTTTTTTTTTCCCTCAAGTGCATTGAAAAATTAGCATCACAAAGCTAAGAGTGACTCGTCTGTGTTCCACACACTGCTTTGTAGTCCCCTCCTGTCAACAGAAAGAGAATGAATGTCTGAAACAGATGCCTCACAAAACACCTGTTGATTTCACGGCAGCTACGGGAGATAGGACTTTGAGAAAAGATGGGGCATGGGGGGGTGTTTACGCCCTGAGGTTGCTGGGGCAGGCTGGGTCGTGGTGTAGCTTCAGCTTGGTTGGAATTGGTGGTATTTGTGTTGCGATTTGTAGTAGATTGCTCATCTGATTGATAACGCTGCAATTAGTGCTTTTTGATGTAGGCTGAAAACATTTCTAGAAGAACAAGGGGACAATTCAGTAATTATTTAAGAAATGATTAGACAGCCCAGTTGGACCTGGCAAGGTAATACCAGAATTCCTTTGGAGGATTGATTTCCAAGATTTTATATTGTGGTGGTGGTGGTTTTCTCTTCCCATCCTCTTTAAAAGGGTGTTCACTTGGAAATGAATCATATCTTAGCTACTGCCATCGTACATAATTGGATCAAATTTATCAGGGTCAAGTGTAAAGATATCAGTAATCAACAGCTTCCTGCCTTCTTTTGTTGTGAGCACTTCATGAATACAGTTTGAAATAATAATACATTTTAGAGAATAGAACTAAATAAGCAAACAAGAGCTGACAAGTATTTTGTATCCATAAATACTTTTGATTTCAAGATTTATAGAGAGGAAAAGTTGCTGAGAAGAAAGTGCTGGCTCTTCTGACTTTATCCTCATTGATACATTTAACTGGATTTTAGATGAATTTGGAATTTTTAATCTCTTTATCCGTTCAAAACATATTTGATACCTTAATGACATATGAGGGCGTGGATTGCAGAGCCAATCTGTGACGTCAGTTCAGCCACAGGCCTGCAACTCTGATTTTATCAGCTGCCCAGGGTCACCTGCATGGAAGGACACAGAGGCCCACAAAGTTCCCAGCCTACTAGGAGGAGTCATTGACTTCGTGGTTAAGAGAGGGGGAGTCTGGAGCCTCAAGTTGGCTGTAAGCCCTACCCACACACTGCTTTTGTGCTGGGTTGCTTCGGGCAACGTGGCTTAACCTTTCTGAACCTAAGGTTCCTCTGCGATAAGAAAAATTAATTATTTATGGCCTGTGCTTGGATAGGCCGCATCAGTGTTTGTCTGTTTTTCTCTAGGTTTCTCTTTCGATTGGCCCATTTTCCTTAGATACATTGTCTGCAAACACTCTACCATCAACTCTGGCTCTTTGGGAGTTTCTCAGTAAAAATTCATCATTACAGGGGCAGGTAAAACAGGAGACAAAGCCAGGTGTCACTGGCTAGGTTGGGGTTTTGTGTCTGCATTCCTGCTCTTGGGGGTCGATAACTCAGCAGATGCAGCTGATAGTTACTTTGTGGGAATCTAGATTTAGTAGGCAGGACTTTCTGTTTTCTTAGAAGAGACATCAGAAATCTGGAGTTTTGCCATTTTTATTTATTTTTTATTTATTTTTAAAGATTTTATTGTTTAAATGATCTCTACACCCAACGTGGGGCTCAAACTCACAACCCCGAGAACAAGAGTCACACACACTACCTACAAGCCAGCCAGGCGCCCTGAATTTTATTGTTTTTAAATCTTGGTGACTAATTTTCATTCAAAAAAGATTACGTGGGTCACTCAATTCCTTTAACAAGCTGAATGTGCTCCATGCGATGCCATTTTGCGGCGTGTGTCTTTTTCGTTCTTGGAAAGAGGTCCTTGAATATCTGGAAAGTGCACTTGCACCCTGAGAAGAGACCTCTTGCTCATTTACAGTCATTCCCCTCCCCCCCTGGAGATCTAGGAAACCACTAATCTACTCTCTGTCTTTGTATGTTTGCTTTGCTGGGGGGCGGGGGACATTTCATATTGTGGAATCATGCACTGTTCTTTTGTGGCTGCCTTCTTTGACTCAGCTTCATGTTTTCAAGGTTTGTCGGTGCCCAAGCATCGGTGCTTCATCCCTTTTTCCCCAGTTCTGTTGAGATACAATTGACATATAGCAATGTGTAAGTTTCAGGTATACAGCAAAATGACTGGACTTACATATAGTGTGGAAGGGCTACTGGAGTAAGTTTAGTTAACATCCATCATCTGATACAGATAGGAAAAAAATTTTTTTTTTCTTATGATGAGAACTCTTAGGATTTACTCTTAAAAGTTTGCTCCATTCCTTTTTTGTTACTGAATAATATTCCATTGTATGGTTATACCATATTTTGTTTGCCTTTACTGGTTGACATTTGGGTTGTTTCCACTTTCGGGCTCTGGTGAATAATGCTGCCGTGAATCCTGAAGGATTCTTAAAACAGGATGCAACAACCGTGGGGACACATTATTCTGACCCATTTGCTACCATACCTAGTGAGGCAGTGCAGTAATTCCCGTGGGTGGTTTCTGGGCCCTTAGTCTTAGACAAGGAAATACGTAAATGATAAGAAATCCTTATTTTCTGGGGTGCCTGGGTGGCACAGCGGTTAAAGCGTCTGCCTTCGGCTCAGGGCGTGATCCCGGCATTGTGGAATCGAGCCCCACATCAGGCTCTCCCGCTATGAGCCTGCTTCTTCCTCTCCCACTCCCCCTGCTTGTGTTCCCTGTCTCGCTGGCTGTCTCTATCTCTGTCAAATAAATAAAATCTTAAAAAAAAAAAAAAAAGAAATCATTATTTTCTTTCCAGTGGAAAATTGATTGTATTTTTGCTATCATTAAAAAAAAAAGTAAATACGTCTTTTTAGTAGAAAACAAAGGCTGGTAAAAAAAAAAATTCCTATTTTATTATGCAGGGAAACCAATTACTGGCAAATGTAGGGTGGTGGACATGAAGGTGAAGGGAAGACAATCCTTTCTCTCACTTCTTTCTCGGATACTCGTTTGCTGGCTCCCAAGTCAGTGAGTTCGTTGGGAGGCCACTTCCTGCATCATCTTCTAGAGATGTAAACATTAACAAAATGATTTCTGATGAGCCCGTGTGCTTTTCCAGGACATAGTGGAAGTGTAGTTTTGTTACCTTTCAGTGACGAATGGGAATGTATTCATGTGTGGGTGTAGCACCTTGGCATTGGATTTTTTTTTTTTTTTGACATTGGATTAAGGAGTTGTGATTAGAAAAGTGTATCTATATTCAGAGGGGAAAAAAAATTGAGAGCATGCATAACCTATGAACTTCTCTTTTTTTCCCTCCCAGAAAGAGATCTAGGACACATTTCACCACGTTCCATCCATTCCTGATCATCCGTGGTCATGTTGTGCTTCCATCGTATCTCCCTCAGCCTGGAACATTCTCCCCCAGCTTGTCCCCTGCCAGACTCCACCACAGTGCCACCTTCTGTTGATGTTTTTCGAGGTGCTCCTTTTCCAGTCCCTCCTTTGTGCATCCCTCTAGAAGAGCCATCATCCCCTTGGTTATAACTGCTTGCTTGCATGCCTTCTCCCCCACGGAGTTTAGAGATGTTCCTGTGTCTTTTCATCTTTGTAACCAGTGCCTGGTGCAGTACCTGGCACAGATCTCATGACAGGAGGGCATGCTTGCTTCACTGGCCCTGTGAGTGATGAACGTTAATAGAGTTGTGAGGTCGACTCCAGCTTTAGCTGACCGCGGAGATGTGCGCTCACCATAGTTCTGATGGCTAGTGACGGCCCTTTCATGACAGATGTGGTTCCTGCGGTCTGAAGAATTACTCAGTTGCCCTAAGTCATTGGTCATATTGAAACAAGGTGCTTTTGGAATTCTGATTACAGAATAATCAAGTGAAAGTTTGAAGGAAGAAAGGCCTGATCTGATTTTAGCAAACATCTAATCATGCAGACATTGTAGACTTACTAATTGATTGCTAGGGTTACTGGGTGGTCATCATGGGAACAACGGCTATTGAGCAGACATCATTTTTGTATTTTTTTTAAAGATTTTATTTATTAATTTGACACAGAGAGACAGCCAGCGAGAGAGGGAACACAAGCAGGGGGAGTGGGAGAGGAAGAAGCAGGCTCCTAGCAGAGGAGCCTGATGCGGGGCTCGATCCCAGAACGCTGGGATCATGCCTTGAGCCGAAGGCAGACACCTAACAACTGAGCCACCCAGGCACCCCCATTTTTGTATTTTGAATTGATTTTGTGGAAGGACCTTGTCAGAGTCTGTCCTTCACACGGGGTTCCTCTGCCCCGAGCAGCTGTGAATGCTAATGCTATCCATGCATGCATTATGGCATGAGTCTGCTTTAGACGTGTGTAGACAGATTTCTTTCCATTAGCGCCTTTGTTCTAGCCCATGTAAAATTTTTTACAAGTTACCCTTTACCCTTAAATTGAAAAATCGATGTCCTTACAGCAGGTGGAGACATCCTTTGTATCTAGGGCACTCCTTGGGATCTGACGCTGGTGGCAATATTTATAAAGTTAGCTATGAAATGCAGTTACTCACTTATTTTCCTGATAGTCTTGAGAGTCCCATACGACAGGGCTCTTCTCTGCTCATTTGAAAAGGTCTTTTTTTTTTTTTTAATTTTTTGGCCTAGTAATACTTCTGTTGTACAGCAAAGTCCTCAAAACTTAAGGTCTAGCTTCCTAATTCCCCCAGTGATTCCCTCCGTCTGAGGCAGAAAAAAAGAGCTTGACCCATTCCCCGCCCCCTTTTGGTAATGCAGAGTCCGCTCATTTAAACTGTACTTTCTCCTGTGACATGAAGTTTGCTTGTGCATTTTCAGGTACTACTCAGTCCTTTATCCACTGGAGAGAAAAATATCTGATGCCAAGTCCCGTGAACTGGTGATGTATATCTGGGCCCACGCAGTGGTGGCCAGCGTGCCCGTGTTTGCAGTGACCAACGTGGCCGACATCTATGCCACGTCCACCTGCACCGAAGTCTGGAGCAACTCGCTGGGCCACCTGGTGTACGTGCTGACCTATAACGTCACTACGGTCATCGTGCCTGTGGCCGTGGTCTTCCTCTTCTTGATACTCATCCGCCGGGCGCTGAGCGCCAGCCAGAAGAAGAAGGTGATCATCGCGGCCCTGCGGACCCCACAGAACACCATCTCTATCCCCTATGCGTCCCAGCGGGAGGCGGAGCTGCACGCCACGCTGCTCTCCATGGTGACGGTCTTCATCTTATGTAGCGTGCCCTACGCCACCCTGGTCGTCTACCAGACCGTGCTCAATGTCCCCGACACGTCTGTCTTCTTGCTGCTCACTGCCATTTGGCTGCCCAAGGTGTCTCTGTTGGCCAACCCTGTGCTCTTTCTTACTGTGAACAAGTCCGTCCGCAAGTGCTTGGTAGGGACGTTGGTACAGTTGCATCACCGCTACAGCCGCCGGAACGTGGTGAGCGCGGGGGGCGGGGTGGCTGACGCCAGCCTGGAGCCCAGCCTGCGCTCGGGAAGCCAGCTCCTGGAGATGTTCCACATCGGGCAGCAGCAGATCTTTAAGCCCACAGAGGATGAGGAAGAGAGCGAGGCCAAGTACACCGGGTCAGCTGACCTCCAGGCCAAGGAGATGGGCAGTCCCTGCCTGGAGGGAGAGCGGGGACCGCAGCGCGCACCTGCGGCCCCTCTCCTGGGCACCGTGGACTCGCTCTCCCAGGTGGCGCCAGCAGCGCCCATGGAGCCTGAGACGCTGCCTGACAAGTACTCCCTGCAGTTTGGCTTTGGGCCTTTTGAGTTGCCACCTCAGTGGCTCTCAGAGACCCGACACAGCAAGAAGCGACTGCTTCCCCCCTTGGGGAACACCCCAGAGGAGCTTATTCAGACAAAAATGCCCAAGGTGGGCAGGGTGGAGCGGAAGGTGAGCAGGAACAATAAAGTGAGCATTTTTCCGAAGGTGGATTCCTAGTCAGGATTGTCGGGCTCCCACACGCCTGCCTTCCCTTCCCCTTTCAGGCCCCAGGATTTGTGGGACCTCACTGCCACCAAGTCCGGGTTGCCTCCTCCAGTGCGGGCCCAATGCTTTTTGAACGAGAGGGAAATCTGTAGAAGACCAATTGTCCTCTTTATTGAGGGAGTATATATATTTATCTCCATGATCTGTGTCCTTAGCGAAGTGTGCGTTCCTCTCTGTGCAGACAACAGCTGGGCAGCGTGCAATGGGTCTTGGGATGAGTACTCCATGTGCAGTTTCTGAGGACTCTTTGGTTCCTGGGCCCAGCAGAGAGTACAGGGGGAGAAGAACATCTATGAGCTCGGAGGGAACAGAGGCACTCTAAAGGAAGCCCAAGATAATTATGGAGTGGTGTGGCCACAAAGAAAAGGCCTATTCGATTGACTCAAATAGGACAGATATTTAAACACGTTTCATATTGATCTGTACCTTCAGGGGAGATACGGAGTTGGCATTTGACACCTTTTCTCTGGAAGGCCTGATAGTGTGACTCAGTTTCTCCCGAAGCTCTTCATCTCTTTCACTGGGATGTAGATGAAGAAAGGCACTTCCACCCCCGTTTGACAGACAAGGCGGTAGATGTGCCCCGGGGATGAGGGAGGAGATACTCTGTCTTGATTATCCTGACGCTCTCCTGGCACCACTGAAAGCCTCAGAAAGCTTTGTCTGCAGTGTTGGTTGGAGAAGACTACAAATGCTTTACTATGTCTTTGCCCCTTAAATTGCATTTTTTCAACCAGTGAGAGAGAAGCTAAGAGGTAGAGAAGAAAGAAATGTCCATACCCTGTAGTCTCTTCTCTTCCAACGTTGATTTCACGTGAAAGGGGCTATGTCACCATCAGTAGGAGTGAATTATGTTGAAAAAAAATTATGCGAACTTTTGAAATTAAAAGGTGATTTTAAAATGCAGAGTTAGTGTAAATTGGGTCCTCTGGAAACATCACGCAAAAAATACTTGATTAGGAAAGGTGATGCTGCCCAAAAGAGTGAGAGAAGTCAAAGATGGCTTTCTTCTGATGAGGACTTCAGATGCCAGGTGTGGCCAGCCTCATTTTCAGTCTCTTTTTGCAACTATGGTTCTCCCTTCATTTTGGATACAAAGGAGGAAGAGGACAGGAAGAAAGATTTAATCATTTAAAAATGCTGAGGCAGCACCTAGCCCAGGGGAGCCCTTCACTTCCTCTTATCTGGTAAAGTTTTAGCAGGAGTCAGAGTGGGTAGAGGAGGAAGACAGTGTCCTCAACAGATTAGCCTCCTGGGGGTGGGGTGGGGGCTCTCAAGCAATTCCAGTCCACTTTGGGGTGGATCTCACCAGGCTAAACTCAAACCATTGATGACACTTCACTTTTAATGACGGCAAAACAAGGGCCCACTCCACTCTTCTCTCTAGGACATTTTGTTCTTGTTAGTAGTGTGTTGGGGGGGCAATCCAGTGCCTTGAGCAAGCTTGAGTGAAAGTGGTCATTCTCGCGGGCAAACTTCCTTCCGCATCCCAAAGGCAGTGGTCCTCATGGATCACTTCCTTTAACCGCACTGGCCCATTGTCCTTCCAAGGAAGCTTAGACTATGTGCAGGGAGTTTCCTTTTCCTGTTCTCTTCCTGGGTGTGGTGTCTTGTGATTCCAGAATATAAACTCAAAGTCCCTTCCCTAAGAGAGGGAAAACCTTTCTCTTCGCATTGTGTCTCCTTGCAGTGTTGTGTGCTCTCAGCACAAATGGGGGACTGCCATACCCTCTCTTGGCGTCCCCCGCCTCCTGGGCCCTTCGTGCATGCCACCTGTGGCTCTGTGCCCTGATAGTTCACTGTGGCCCTTCAAGCTTATCTTCCAGAACCTTCATAATTGTTACAACGTTCCTCCAGGGGAAACATCATCTGTCAGAAAATTGTGTCTACTTTAGAAGAACCTGTCAAATGTAGCCACTTTGGTGGTGTTCTGAAAATATATATGTACATCTTAATACATTCTGGTGAGACAGAATTTGGGAGTTATTTCTTATGTATGTTTGAAGCAGATGGTTGACTTCTAACAGGTCATTGCCAGGTGTATTTCTCTAGTCTTTGAAGAATTCCATTTTAATAAAAAACTGAAAAGCTGTTTCTGAACTCAAAAGTTGAATGAGCTTTGTTTTCTTGTTTCTTTCTTTCCCTCTCCAGTGGGCATATTAATGTAAACGCTGAATGTTGATTCAGTCAAAGTTACAGTGATGTTGGGAAGGGGGAGGAGAAGTAGAGGGGATGATTGTGCAGGAGAGCGATGTCCTCATCTACCCCGACGGGATGCCAGTCATGTCCCAACTGGATGATGCGAACCGAGTAGAATACACTTACATGGAAATAGGGAGGTTTGTGACTGCGGCTAAAATGGTTGCAGGTCCTTGTCTCTGGGACTGTTTTGGGTGTTTGTTTTAAGCCTTTTTGTTATATTTTAAAACAATCCTCACATATAGATAAAAAACAGATCAGCTTAAAAACCTTCGGAATTTTGCAGCACACCCTCAGACTAAACAAAACAAAATAGAAGAAACCATAAGCATCATTAAAGGGAATTGAGAAAAAAGACAGTTTAGGCTTTCAGAGTCAGAGTAACCAGTGGCTTTCTGCTGATAGGTTGAAATAATGTCAGTTTGCTCAGATAATTCCTTTCGTTCAGATAAGTTCTATGAACTGGGCAGTTACAGGCTGTTCTGAATTCCATATTCTCTCAGTAACCAAGAAGTAATATTTCTTTTTTCTTTTTTGGTGTGTATTCACTAAAGTACATTTAAGAGTTACTACTACTTTTAAGAGCGAGTTTAAGTAATGCTAGTTTGCGTCAGAAATTTAGAACCCACCTAATATTTCAGATTTATTCAAAAATACTGAGTTGAATGAATTCAACTATTCTGGAATTTGTTTATTTATAATGTATATTCCCATCTACTTAAGACAATATCTGAAGTGAACACAGTATAAGTACCTTTGCATTAACTACTTTGAGTCATTAGAATATTATCTAGAAGATCTCAGTGAGGTTTAATTTATAATACTCTCTGTCTTCAAGTTTATTCCCTCTTTAGCATTTGGCTTCTCAGTGCGTGCTTTGTACTTACGTGTGATGTTTCACCGGAGGGTATTAAAGCACAGCCCGCAGGCTTTCTATAGGCAATGATAGGCTCTCTATTCTGCAGCTGGGGAGACGAGAGGCACAGATGGCCACGTCATTAGCTCTCAGCGACGAAGCAAGTAGAGACAGAGCTAAAAACAGTACAGATGGCATTAAGGCTTGATTCTTTCGCTGCACCTTCCCAAGTACTGATGATCATTATAATCCGCCGTTATTATGATTATTTTTGAATACCCGCTTGGCACATCATATTAAACTGTACTGGGGGCTGGATTAAAACACTTAATGCCCAACAGCTGTTTTTCTCAGTGTTATTCCTCAAATTTCCTTTAGCTCTGTGATTTCCTCAGTATCATCGTGGAGTAATTGGGTGCAGAGTCAATGGTAAGAAGCTCGTGGTGGAACGCCAAGATTGCGATCGTTCGGCTGAGAGTATTCACAGATGTCCTCCTTTTTATTTCTGCACCAAGGTTACCTTTCGTTTGATGTAAGAGTCACTGCCATCAAATCACTCTCAGCCATCGCCCACACTCCCGCAGGGACACTTGATACTGTTTTCTGCAAGTATCTGAAATGTTTACAAGATTCATTCGTTCAGAACAATAAATGTTACTGCATTTAATAATGCTATTATAGTGGAGTAGAAAGTACTTAAGATCCAGTTCCTGCCCTCCAGGTGGCTTGGGGGAGAGAAGCAAGTCCCTGTAAGAGACAGATAGCAGTGAATGCTCACATGCTAACAGGAGGTCCTGAAGGAAAGTGAAAATTACGTTGCACTGAGTGTGTGCGTCTTCCTCAGCGATTTTATTCCATGGTTGGCAAGGTTTTTCTTTAAATTCAGAAAATATCTCTCTCCATAAAATGCCCATTTACTTCACATAGTCATAGCACTTAGAATATAGACGATCTTAACCTGCTTACAATAAGAAATTGAGGCCTAGGAGATTGATTTTTTTTTTTTTTTAAAGATTTTATTTATTTATTTTTGTGAGGGAGAGAGAAGAGCAACAGAGTGAGCAGGAGTAAGGGGAAGGAGCAAAGGGAGCAAATTCCCTGCTGAGCAGAGAGCCCAATGCTGGATTGGATCCCAGGACCCTGGGATCATGACCTGAGCCAAAGGCAGACACTTAACCAACTGAGCCGCCCAGGCACCCGATTTTTTTCAAGACCTTGGACTGGAACTCAAGGTTTTTTAAAAAAAGATTTTATTTATTTATTTGAACGAGATAGCAGAAGTGGGGGGGGGCAAAGGGGGAGGGTGAAACAGCCTGCCCACTGAGCAGGGAGCCCGATGTGGGGCTGGACGTGGGGCTCGATCCCAGAACCCTGAGATCATGACCTAAGCTGAGGGCAGATGGTTAACCAGCTGAGCTACCCAGAAGCCTTAGAACTCATGATTTTAAAAAATGCCTAATTCATAAGCAAGATGTGGGAAGTGGAAACCAGTGCTTGTAAATGTCTTTTTCATGATGAAATGTAAATAATTCAATAGATAGCCAGTTGAGAGGATGAAGAAATATTTTCCTAACTAAGGCTTTCGATTTTTCTATCTGCTACTTACTGCAGATAGGTAACTACTGCTGGGCACTCAGAAAACCCCCTTACTGCTGACACTTACTGTCTCAAAGCAGTGCAGGTGAGGAGCTGGTAGGGATTCATGTGACCATCTAGCCCCTCCCCTGGCAAGATGACTAGATGAGATAAGAGAAAGGCTGAAAAACTCACTTGCCCGGAAATAGTTTGCTGGAGGATTTAACTTAGTACATGACCAAATGAACACATGAATGCAAGTGTTCCACCTGCGTCCAAAATCCCCCCAAATTTGGGCCAAGGTAACAATCTCTAGATTCATAACAAAAAACAGTTGGCAATTTTCATAAAAATACCAAGTCATCTGTAGCAAAGCATGTCTGGTAAATGAGCATTTAATAGATGATGACTGTGAACCGGACCTGATAAATTGTCTTTCTTCCATTCTCCAGTACAGATGGGAAGGCTGCTTTTATTTGAAATAAAAATACTCATTAACAACTGCAGTGAAACCTTCAATATAGAATCCCAAGAACGTTTAATTTCTCTATTTCTACAAAGTAAGGAAAAGTGCTCAGGCGTTACCTTCCCACTAATCAATAGAGGGGCTGCTAAATTGAAGCCTGCAGAAGTGAAGGGCCTTGTCTTTATGATGTCAAGGGCAGAGGGGGATGCGAATCCAGATCTAATAAAACCTAAGCCAGTTTTCAATTCATTCAGTTGCATCATGCTATAAAGATAGAGCGCACCTATTGTCGTTTTCTTTGTTTAATTCTTTGCTTGTAGATTGCAGAGGACAAGACTGATGACTGTTAACTCTTGCCCAGATGTTTCTAAACAGGAAGTTCTGGCTGTCCAGCCTGTCGAGCAGGTGTCTTTTAGGCTGGTGAGGATACTGTTGTAGTTCAGACTAGGACACACGAGCAGGTTGTTTCCAGAAGGAGCCAAGCCTACTTAAATTGGGTGATCACAGAGTCTCAGAGCTGAAAGTAAGCTTAGAAAGCTTTATCCGGCCTTTATTTTACTAGACAAACAGCTTGAGGGATGTCAAAAGACCAGGCCCACATCAACTCTTGGCAGAGCCCTGATGAGAAACCAGGGATGCATAATTTAAAATGGTTTTATGTGTCAATGTGTGAGTTATATAACAAGGTATGAATTACATAACATTTTGAGCCAAATTAGAATATTAATTCCAGTTTGTTATGATAAAATGAAGGGAAAAGAAATCAACTTCTGTTAAATAAGGAGTTTGGATGATCAAAGAAGAAAGAGGTTTAACAAGAAAGCCAAGGGTGGCTCAGTCGCTTAAGTGTCGGCCTTTGGCTTGGGTCATGATCCCAGCGTCCTGGGATCGAGCCCCATGTCCAGCTCCAGCGGGGAGCCTGCTTCTCACTCTCTCTCTGCCTGCTGCTCCCCCTGCTTGTGCTCTCTGTCAAGTAAATAAAACCTTAAAGAAAAAAAAAAAGAAAGTCAGTAGTCATCAAAATACTGAGAAGTTCCTAGTGTAATAAACACCTTGTATGTTCAGATGGAAACATTACTTTGAGTTTGAGCTAAGAAAAAAGATGTGTTAGAAGGAAGTGAGATGTTAAGCAGTTCAGGATGGCAGCCTGGCTGCTGACTGATGAACAACGCCCTGTGCTGTTTACCTTTTTCTTCTCTATCTTGGAGACTCTAACCCTGAGAAAAATGAATTTCTCTATGTTGCTGCTTAAGACCCTTGAAGTTTGATTTGAATTCATTTCTAATATGCTATGTGAATCACTTTTAGCTGTCTTTTGTGTTAAAATAAAGTTTTTTTAATATAATTCGGATAATAAAAAAAAAGGCATTTTAGTATGCAGATAAGGCAACCCAAATTAAAACAAAAAAACCAAGGGGCGCCTGGGTGGCTCAGTCGTTAAGCGTCTGCCTTCAGCTCAGGGCATGATCCCAGAGTCCTGGGATCGATACCCACATCAGGCTTCTCTGCTGGGAGCCTGCTTCTTCCTCTCCCACTCCCCCTGCTTGTGTTCCCTTGCTCGCTGGCTGTTTCTCTCTGTCAAATAAATAAAATCTTAAAAATAAATAAATAAATAAGACAAAAAAAACCCAAAACCAAAACCCTACCCAATCAGAGAAAAACTAGCTCAGTATAGAAGTTATGGTTTGGAATCCAAGGAGAAGCATGAAGCATGACACTCAGTGCCCGGACAGAGTTCAGAAACAGTGGGTTTCAGCCCAGGATTGATTGCTGCAATGAAATTGCTAAACTTCTCTTCAGCTGTTATCCACAAGCAGTGTCTCATCCATTCCTCTGGCCCAGGCCACAGGCCACGAGTCCAGCGGTGTCATCTCAACTGGCATCCAGCAATGGAAACTGCAGCAGGCCTCAGGGAATGTTCTGGCAACTCTTTTAACTCTTTATAGATGCAGAATTGCTACAGGTGACCAAACTTTGGAGCCAGCACTGTAACTAGAGTGACTGCCAGGGAGTTCTCTGAGAAGGGAAATAGATTTCTCCCTTGCTGGTGAATGACTCATTTGGCAGAGCTTATATCTTGAGGGCAGACTGAGATGACCACTCCTCCCTCGGCTCCAAAAAAAAATTCATTATGGATTTTAGAAGATATCTTCATTTTTTATTTACTATCTTTAAAAAAACAATCCTCTGTTAGCTTCCTGGGTCATAAACGGAAGGCTAGAGTGTGTGTGTGTGGCTTTTATGCTCCTCTGTCTCCTGGCATAGCTTGGTTCCCCCCACCAACACTGAAATTCCTATCACTTGGACAAGTTAAACAAGGTCATATGACAATGCCTGGGCTAACTCCTTTCACTTAAAAAATTCAAGGGGTATCGTTATGTGTTCAGGCTAACAGATACTGAAGAGTGGCAATTTGTTCTCCCCTCAGTGTTTTACAGGGGGGACATTCTCTGGCTAGCACTTGATTCTGCGTAGCACTCCACAGTAGACAGGAAGAGGGGAGAAAGTGTTCAGAATCAAGGAAGTGGGATGGGAGAACATTTTCCAGTTTTTTCCATCACTATTTACAAAGGAGGTCCTGGGGTTCTCAGTGTCTTGCAGTTCCGGGGGCTCCATAGCGCCTCGCAGAGCAGTGGCCTCCTCACCATTTACTCTTTAAAAAACAGTTGGTGTTGTTAAGTTAGTGTTTTTCAAAGCATGCTCGTGCTTTTACTGCACCAGAATCACCAAGGTATTTGTTAAAATGCAGATTCCTGTGCTTGACCCCAGACCTACTAAGTCACGGAACAGGGATGAAAATAAACATTGTAAGTAACCCATGAAATGATCCCTATGAACCACAAAATCTGAGAACTCATTTTCAGCAGTTTCATTTCATAACTTTGAAGTACTAACAAGTACCAAAAAAAGGGGGGGCACCTGGGTGGCTCAATCTGTTAAGCGGCTGCCTTTGGCTCAGGTCATGATCCCAGGGTCCTGGGATGGAGCCCCCCCACCCCCATCGGGCTCCCTAGCGGGGAGCCTGCTTCTCCTTCTCCTGCATCTGCTCTCACACTCCGGCGCTCTCTCTCAAATAAATGAAATCTTTTTTAAAAAAAATTACTAAACACACACTAAAAGTGCATTTTACTTTGAAGAAAAATAGGGTTACCTGCTACAGAACTTGCTTTTTGTTCTTTAAGATTTTATTTAATTTCCTGGTCATGCCTCTTGGTTATATGGATGGCATTGTGGCCATGCAGGATTTGGAAGGAGTGCACTTGGTATAAAAGGGGCAAATGAAATAAAACATGGACTTCTTTTTAAGTCTACAGATTTTTGATAAATACAAATGTGTGAGAACTTCAGTCTTTCAAAGTGACCAATGGTTATTTGATATTCGGTATTTATAATATATACTAGGATATTTTTAAAAATCCATTTTGGTTTTTTGATATTTAATTTTCACTTTTCCAGTTCAAATGGCTCTTTAAAGATGGATCCGAGCACAGTTCAAACATACAGGATACTTGGTTTCAGTGGTTTCTGGAATCACACCTAAAATCTAAGGAAAGAGTTTGAGAGTTGTTTTTAACAAAAGACAATCAGCACCATCTAGTGGATACAAATAACCTCTTTTTTTGAGTTCAGTCCAGTGAGGAGGTGGAGAGCAGGCTTTGGAGCTGGGTCGGAAATTCAGTACCAGTTCGTTTCTGAGTGACCTCAGAAGAATGACTTAATTTCTCTGTGCTCCCCGCTTCTCAACTATAAATCCGCATGATAATAGTGCTGCCTCATAGGATGTTATGAAGTGAAGTGAGATGGTACATCTATGGCATGTCCCAAACACTCAGTAAATGTTATTTTTCACTTAGGCTAAGCCATAGACTCCCGGGACATGGGAGCTCTCCAGTGGCATACATTTTTAGCTGCCCTCCAAGATAAGTGGCTATTTAGTGTAGCTCATAAAATCTGTAATACAAGGCTTCGTGAGGTTCTGCTCCTAGTACGCTGTCACATTTGGCTGAAGCTTATGGCAAGAAAACGGAAACTCGGGCAGCAAAGCTGGAATGGTAGTTGGGGCCCAGATGGAATACAATGTGGCCTCCCTCTCATTCGTTCAAATCTGACTCCACTTAGCAGGGGAAGGTCAAGAGTAGAGAGACATTTAAAACAAAAACCAACTCTGAAACCACTGCCATATGTCACCGACCTGGAATGAGACCAGGGATGTTTTAACTTAAAATATCTTGACTCTGGACGAAATCTTTATGAATTATTTTGAAAGGCACAATACTTTCTAGAACATGTTTGGGCTTTTTGAACACAACACTTGAGAAAAATACGGCGCTCCCTGATGGATCTGAATATGAATGATTTGGAGGGTGTCACCTGCAACAACGGACACAGAAGTATTTCAGGAAATTAAAAACAAAGAGATAGCGTATTGTGTGCTAATACACAACAAAGACAATTTGTTAAAATTTGCCCTCAAGGCACCTACAGCCTCTGGGAGTTCACTAAAGGTAACAGCAGGAGATTAACAAAATGAGGACAGAAAACAAGATGAGTTTCATGCAAAATGACAACGATGGGCACTTAGTTTGGTAAGACTACGGTGAAGTGACAGTTTCTGTTGAACCTGAATTTTCTTTTCACTTGCTTTTTATGTATCTTCTGTTTTATAGATTTTAAAAGCAACAGTTAAAAAAAAAAAGGCATAGGTCATAGCCTTGATTTCTTAGTTGGTTTTCTCTCCCCACATCCCCATAAAATCTGAAATATGTTACTTTCTTAGCACCATTAGTCGCCAAAATTAAAAATGGAAAGAGTGGCCTTTATTCATGGAATATTAGAATTGGGCGGACATTTGGAGTTCATCTATTGTCTAGCTACTCCAGGGGTCGGTGGACCAGAAGCATTGGCATCACCTGGGAGCCTGTTAGACTCATGGGTCCCACCTGACACAATGACTCAGCATTTTAACAAGAGCCCCAGTTGATGGATCTGCACATTAAAGTTTGAGAAGCCCTAGAATTTCAGGTTCGTTGGCTCTCAGACTCAGTCCTAGGATCAGTGGCTCATGAATCTCCCCAGGTGATTCTAATGCAGTCGAGTTAAGAACTGCAAAACTCGTCCAACCACATTTCTCTAATGAGGAAATTACGGCCTACAAAAGTTTACAGATTTACCCAGAATAAACCAGAATAAACCAGCTATTTCGTATCAGAATCCAAACAATGTTCTCTCTTCTCCTTATTAAAAAAAAAAAGTCAAGGGAACAGAGCGTAGGGAGTGTGGAGATGAGGATTATTATTATAATTCTTTTCAATTCTTTTTAATTCTTTCCTTTTCCTTTTCCTTTTCGAGAGGGAGGTGGGGAGCGGCAGAGAGAGAGTCTTAAGCAGGCTCCGTGCCCAGTGCGGAGCCTGACACGGAGCCTGATCCCACAGCCCCGAGATCACGACCCGAGCAGAAATCAGGAATCAGAAGCTTAACCAGCTGAGCCACTCAGGCGCCCCCGGGGATGATTATTTTATACAAGGTGGTCAGGAAAGACCCACCTGAGGAAGCGGATGGCTGAGGAAATGAGCCAAACGGATAGTTGGGCAACTGTATTCCTGGCAGAGGAGGCAGAGGGCGCGCTCGTGTGCGTGTGCGTGTGCGTGTGTGTGTGTGTGTGTGTGTGTGTAGGGGATTATTCCATCTTAGAGGAACAACACGGAGTAGTGTTTCCCAATTCCCAACATAGTTATCTTTGGAAAGCAGAAACAAGAAATCGAAACTGTCAGCAGTTTTCAAAATCTTAAGTTATTCTTAAAATATTTTCAACCTTCTTCATATTCTTGTTATCATGCTATCTGTATCATTTAAAAAAAATTTCATTCATTATTCATTCATTCGAGAGATAGAGAGATGGGGTGGGGGGCAAGGAGCAGAGGGGGAGAGAATCCCGAAGCACATTCTGTGGTGAGCACAGAGCCTGACTTGGGGTCAACCTCAGAACTGCGAGATCATGACCTGAACCTAAACCAAAGAGTCAGGTGATCAACTGACTGAGCCACCCAGGCACCACTTGAATCATTTTTTAAAAGTGTTTGTAGGTGTTTCTGTGAACTGTAGCCTATAGCAAATATTCAAATACTAGAGAACACAGAGAACATCACTGGGTACCATTGGAATAATGTGACATACAAATCTTCAAGCAAGGTTAACAGCACTTCACACAATCACAGGTTGAAAATTGCCCAATTAAGGGCTTATTTTTGAGTAAAAATTTGTTATTTCTTTGAACACCACTCATAGAATTTGTATAAAGTATACAATGAGTATCATTTTATTCATATTTATTTTATTTGCATTTGCAAGTAAGAGTCACTGGTAGCAGCAGACATGGCCAGGAAAACACACTTAGAATATGGCACCGGCTCCGAGCAGGAATAACCAATTGGATTGTGACTGCATCTCCAATCCAGATTCCCAGGATGTTGACCTCAATTTCTCATGCAGAGCGTTAGCATTTCCTGCTTTTGCTTTCAACTTGACATGAGTGGATTTCTTCAGTAACATCTCTATGCTGATAAAGTTTAATTCTTATAGGAGAATTAGAATACCTTTTCCATTTTTCCTGATTTCTCAACTTTTTTTTTTTTTAATTTGGAAAAACATGCAAGTATCCTGATCAATGCTGGGAAGAAATTCCTATGCAGAAACACTAACAAGGAGGACAGTGAGGCTAGAGCAAAGTTTACCAGAGAGAGGGTGGTAGGACTAGAGTCTGAGAGCAAACAGAGGGCCTGGTCCTTCAGGATCTGTGGGCATTGTAAGGGCTTTATAGGATATGGGGAGCCATGGAGAGTCCTGAGCAGAGGAGTGACATGGTTTGGCTTCGGTTTTGAAGGCATCATTCAGGCTGCTGTTTGAAAGTAGTAGGGGCAAGGAAGGCAACAATGAAGAAGGAGGTTGTTACAAAAATCTAGGTGACAGATGATGGCAGTATGGACCGGAAGGGAAGCATGGAAGGTGGTGAGAGGTAGATTCTGGATATATTTTAAGTGTAAAGCTGATAGGATTTATAACAAATTGATTGTAGAGTGTGAGGGCAAGAGGAATTGAGGACAACTTCAAGGTTTTTGGTCTGAGTCTGGCAGGATGGAGTTACCATTTACTGAGATAGATAAGACAGTGGAGTGGGAGTGGGGGTGACTGTGGAGAGGTTTGTTTTTTGACATGTTAGGTTCAAGATGCTTCTTATATGGAAGTAGAGACATCTTCTAGTCGGTTAAATAAAAGTGGAGTTCAGGGGAGAAGTCTGGGTTGGAGATAGAAACACAGGATTTAGCAGTATATGAATGGCATTTACAGCCAGGTTTTTAAACCCAGTTTTTAAACCACTGCCCTAGATTGTAGCTGTGGTTCCCTGAGCAACTCACTTCACCTTTGTCTGTTTGCTTCACTGAAAAACACTTAAAAGAATACACATCCTACCTACCTAAAATAATAAGGCTAAAGGGGCTGTGTATGGGAAAATGCCTTGTAAACTGTAAAGTGCTGTCCATACTAGAAAGCAGAGATTGATGGTACAGAGGATGAAGAAAATCAGTTTGGGGGTCCCATGGAAATTGTCATGCACTGAAGATGAGAGAATCCACAAAAAAGGAAAAATGCAAATAAAAATCATTACTCTTTTGGACTGTAGCCCAATCTTGCAAAACTCGTATTTTTTATTTACATGGAATCCAAAATATAGCAAGAATTTCAAATACATGATCTTTTTGAGCTGCACAACTATCTTGAGAGGAAGGAATTATAATTCCCATTTTACAGAGGAGGAAACTGAGCTCAGAGAAGATGACAGACCTACAGGGCATCATATTAATGGTAGAGGGCCACATCAGCGTCCAGATGTCCTCCTTTCGAGTTCAATCTAAATAGGAACAACCCTTTCCCCAGCCACACCGTCCGCAGGAAGACAGAGGAGACAGTAAGGCTGCCCTAGCTCTCCAAGGTCCAACAGCGTTCCTCGACGCCCCTAGCTCCCCCCCCCCCACACCTTGTTTCCGCATGGTACAGCCCTTTTCTCTTATCGCGAGACTGGAAGCCCAGGGCTTCTGGTTGCCAAGGGAACAGCGTTCCCGGAGGCGGGAGGGCTTTGGACGCACAGCAACTTCCCCCCTCCAGAGAAGCTGTGGTGGTGGGAAATACCCCTCCCCTTTGGGGGACAGGGGGTGACTCTGAGTGTCAGCGGTGCGCTTCTGCGTCCGTCAATGATCTTCCGACTGGCGACTGCCTCCCAGAGTTTCCGCGGGGAAGGTAAGGCACGGCACCTGTTAGGACCCCACCTCCATCGCCGCGCGACCTGCGGCGGAGTGAGTGGGGCGGAGTCGCGTCAGGGACCGCAGAAGGGATGTCAGGCAGAGGGGCAGGGCCAATGAGAGGGCGGGGCGGAGTCGTGTCCGGTTGCTGGGCCCGGAGACTGGCTGTTAGGGCGAAGGGGCAGGGCTAGTAGGGGGCGGGCTCAGCCGGGGGTGGGCGGGGCTTGGGAGAGAGCGGGCCTTCCCCATCCAGACAGAGGCTTCTGCCTCTATGGAGACTGTCGCCAGCGTTTCCACATTCCTGACCTTAGGACCTTCTATCAGGGACTCCTACTGTCCTGTGCCTCCTGGCCCTTAAGTTCTAAAACTTACATTAAAAATTAATTGCCAGTCATTTAAAATAGACGGTAAATAGCAAAGGATGCTAATAGGTATGTCACAGGGGGGAAAAAGGTGGGCAGTAAACATTTGGCTGCAGACTCAATTTCTATCTTAATGAAAGAAATGTAAATCAGACTCCCAGATATCTTTGACGCTTACCAGAATGACAAAGATGAAAAAGCTTTGATGATGACCAGCTTGACCCCAGGCCGGAATGGGGAAAGAGGCACTTTCATCACACCCTGTTGGTAGTGTAATTTGATATAACCTTTTTGGGGGACAATGTGCCGTGACACCAAAAGTTGAAAAGCAAGTACTCTTTGACTCAGTGTACTTTATCATCTGGATATATACTTTGTTTAGCCTCACTAAACAAAGATTCGCACAAAGAGGTTCACTTAAAATTGTGTGTGCCATTTGTGCTTGTGTTGGTGACGGGTAGGTAGGTATAAAGGATAGAAGGTTTGCAGATGCCTAACAAAAGCGAGATCCCTCAAGTCTATCAACAGTGGTTCTTGAGGTGAGGGAAATTTTGACTTTTAAAAAAATATTTTTTTAAAAGATTTATTTATGAGAGAGAGCATGCAAAGGAAGAGAGACAGAGGGAGAGAATCTTCAAGTGGACTCCCGGGAGGGGGAGCCCGACTTGGGGCTCATCCCCTGACCATGAGATCCTGAGCTGAGCCAAAACCAAGAGTCCAACGCTCAACTGACTAAGGCACCCAGGCACCCTGGAAATTTTGACTTTAAAAAGTTTTACACTCTTCTATATTATTTGACTTTTTGCTTCTCATGGGCATGTATTTCTTACATAATAAATATATAAAGTAAAATCTATCATAAAATACTTTCAGACAAAACCATGAAAATAAATATAATTCCATTTTTTAAAAAAGATTGGCTATTTATTATTACTAAACAGAGGAGGATTCATTTTCTTTCAATTCTTCCTTTCATCCAAAAATACCAAATTATGGCAGCCATATGTCCCAATTTTGATTTTAAATGATCCGTGGTGATTACATTTCTTACAAGCCTGTATGAAAAAATTTATTTTTATTTTTTAAAGATTTTTATGTATTTGACGGAGAGAGAGAGCACGTGAGAGAGAGCACATGAGAGAAAGCACAAGCAGGGGGAGCAGCAGGCAGAGGGAGAAGGAGGCTCCCCATTGAGTAGGGAGCCTGATGTGGGACTCGATCCCAGGACCCTGGGATCATGACCTGAGCCGAAGGCAGATGCCCAACTGATTGACCCACCCAGGTGTCCCTGAAAAAGTTTAAATTAATCTTGTTTGAAATGAATGTTATAAAAAGTTGATATGTGTTAGTGGTGATTTGTTACAATTTAGAATCTGGTCATATATCATCTGCTTAATGGAGTATCATGAAGTAAATAATTTTTATTTTTGAAAAACCTTTAATGCAATAAGAAAATGCTTTATCATGTGACGTTAAGTGAGAAATATACAAGTCCAGTTTTGGTGGAAACACAAAGAGCAAAAATGAATAAGAAATATGCCAATGATTTTTAGCTCAGAGTGGTGAATGTTGGGTGATTTTTATTTATTTTTGAATACACTTTAATTATTCTAGACATTTTTCTACAATAAATAAATTAATTGTGAATTCAAGATATACTTATTAGAAAGTCAGAAAATACATATAAGTGAAAGGTAAAATAAAAGACCAAGAACAGGGGCGCCTGAGTGGCTCAGTCGGTTAAGCGTCTGCCTTTGGCTTAGGTCATGATCTCAGGGTCCTGGGATCAAGCCTCACATTGGGCTCCCTGCTCAACGGGGAGCCTGCTTCTCCCTCTCCCTATGCCTGCAGCTCCCCCTACTTGTTCTCTGTCAAATAAATACATAAAATCTTTAAAAAAAAAAAAAAAAGACCAAGAACATCCAAGAACCCACCAATCCAGAAGAACCCACCTCTGTTACTTCTCTGATTTGTTATCATCTTTTCAGGTCCCTTTGTGTATATTTCTTTTTTTTTTTTTTTAAGATTTTATTTATTTATTTGACAGAGATAGAGACAGCCAGCGAGACAGGGAACACAAGCAGGGGGAGTGGGAGAGGAAGAAGCAGGCTCATAGCGGAGGAGCCTGATGTGGCTCGATCCCATAACGCCGGGATCACGCCCTGAGCCGAAGGCAGACGCTTAACCGCTGTGCCACCCAGGCGCCCCGCTTTGTGTATATTTCTTTAATCAGAGAATTTAATTTTTTTTTAGCAAAATATCGACATTTAGCAAGATATTTTCTTTCTTTTCCTTTTTTTTTGATATTTTCTTTCTTTCCTTCTTTCTTTCCTTCCTTCTTCCTTCCTTCCTTTCTTTCTTTCTTTCTTTCCCTTCCTTCCTTCCTTCCTTCCTTCCTTCCTTCCTTCCTTCCTTCCTTCCTTCCTTCCTTCCTTCTTTGCCTATGTAGAAAAAAGTAACAGATAAGGGGCATTAAATTAGGATCTTATGGATGTATTTTCAATGTTTAAGAAGAAATCTCAGTAGCCACATAGAAATTCCACAAGAAAAATAAAACATTGTCAAAGAAAGTAATCAAATGATAATTAAACACTTCTAATGACAGAAGCATTAAATGTTGATTTAACCAAATACTATGCCTTAACTATATTGAGTGTATGTGCAGAGGAGTGAATTCCTCTATGTGAATTCCTTGTTTATGCCCTTAGCCAGTATTCTTTTGGAATGTCTCTTTTTCTTATAGATTGGTAAGATTCCTTTAAATATGTAAATTCATTAACTTTTTGTGTATCATCTGTGTTGCATCTATTTTCCCTAGTTTCTCAGGTGCCTTTTACTTTAATTTAGAGTTCTTTTTGTTTGTTTTTTTATTGACATTCAAGAATATTAAATGTTATGTGATGAAATGTGTTCGTCTCTTCCTTTTGATTTATGCTCTTGGTGTTATCTTTAGTAAGTTATTAACTTATTACATAAATTATATTTCCTTTCAGTCCCTTGGAAATTTCTTATTTTACATTTATTTATTATTTTGAAAATTAGTTTTTACTTTTATTAAAGTAGTATAGTACAAAATGTCTAACTCTACTATAACATTTGTGATAGAAGAAAAGAGAAGCAATTCCTAGTCTCACTCTGCAGAGGCAACCACCCTGAACTCGTAAATATTATGCTTATTTAACTGTTGCTTGGCTTTATCAATTTTTGGGCATTCTCTTTGATTTCCTTTTATGAGAGATTAGATATTTTATACTACCTCTCTTCTTACATATTCCTCCCCAGATACACTCAATACAGGTAAGACACAGGATTGGGTTAAATCAACATTTAGTGCTTCTGTCATTAGACGTATTTAATTATCATTTGATTACTTTCTTTGACGATGTTTTATTTTTCTTGTGGAATTTCTATGTGACTATTGAGATTTCTTCTTAAACACTGACAATACATCTATAAGATCCTAATTCAATGCCCCTTATCCATTACTTTTTTCTACACAGGCAAAGTCATAAGGTGGTCAGTTATGTCCCCACCTACCTTAGGAACTATAATTTATTTCATTTATTATTTCCAGGAACAAAATAATAGAACAGACCCATTTCTAAAGCAAATTGAAAAATTTCTGGAGCCTTTTAGATGATCCATGTCATTGATGGCTCTCTGTGCTGCTTCTCCTTTACTGACAAGTTCTGTACCGGCTCGGCAAATGCTTCCATCTCATTGCTACAATAAGTCTCCCCTGACAGCCTGCTCATGGCATTTGCAAGACTTTTGGCCTTTCGGTGACTTATGCTTTTTGACTGTGACGTGATGGGCCAGGGTGATCCGTCATCCCACAATAATAATGTCAGCGCCTTCCTGAGTGAGCCCAAATGCTTTTGCCGAGTTTGAAGAATGTTGAGATCACGGCCTTTGTCACTTGCTAAGATGGAAAGAGTTGACCTGCTGGTCCCTTCGGCATCCGCTTTGGCACACTGAGTGGTTGGAGGCCAAATCATATTACCCCGCCTCAGGTTGTTTATGTTTGTGCTTCCTCCTGTATCCAGAACTTCCCTGGACTCTGCCTCTGCTGCCCAAAAAAAGAAAGAAAGATGAGTTATTTTGTAGAGTAAAAAAAGGACATTGTTACACTTGCTTGGGTCAGAGGCAGTTGCCTTTCCTCTTTCTGTTATGAGAGAAATGGTTTAATTCATAATTAATAGAAATTTAGGGAAATTATGAAATTTAGGGAAGGATTGTTGGAAGATCCATTTGTATGTAAAGCTAAGTATGAGAAGGGAAAATCTGGAATTCTCCCTATTTCTTCCATTTTCTTAGCGTGCATGATACCCCAGCGTTACTGCACAGATCTGAAAGGGTCCTGATCTAGGGCACAGTTTGGAAGGATCAAGGTGCCTGCAGTGCCCAAGTTCTCCCACTGGTTTAAAACCATCCTGCCTAATAATCCTTGCTTCGGAAAACAGCACTGGGAATAGGGAGCCAGAGGGGTGATAGGCCTGTGGGTGGTGTCACATGAAAAATTCCTCGACACAGACGTCTTTTGATGAAATTAGGGTAGGGTGACTTTGGTAGCCACATAATCCTTATTAACAAAGATTCCGGGTTAATTGTGCATTAACTCTAATGAAACATGTAAGCATACAGGTCATAACTTTCTTTAATTTCTTGTTTATTTCAGGGTATCAATGGATATTATAAAGGGAAACTTAGATGGAATTTCAAAACCAGCCTCAAATTCAAGAACACGTCCTGGGAGCAGAGGTTCAAGTACTTCCTTGGAGGTGCTGTCACCGGAACCAGCGTCCTTCAAGGTACTTTGCTGTTTAGAAATGATTTCAAGTCCTTCTGAACTCTAGCACTTGGTAAACCAAGGCTGCTGTTAACATCCCACTAAGGGCTGCTCTTTAGAGGCTGTGTTTTGGGAGCACGCATAGATTTCTTCTTGGATTTTACTTTAGATCATTTATAATGAAATTTCTGTGTCCTTTGTCTACTCCTCCCCCTCCCTCTTTTGTTTTTTTGGTTTTTTTGGAGTGTGGCATATTTGTTCACAGCTGTACTTTGTTAATGCTCATTTGTAAACTTTTTTTCATAAGAAATCTTTGTATTCTTTTTTTTTTTTTAGATTTTATTTATTTATTTGACAGAGATAGAGACAGCCAGCGAGAGAGGGAACACAAGCAGGGGGAATGGGAGAGGAAGAAGCAGGCTCATAGCGGAGGAGCCTGATGTGGGGCTCGATCCCAGAACGCCGGGATCACGCCCTGAGCCGAAGGCAGACGCTTAACCGCTGTGCCACCTAGGCGCCCCCATAAGAAATCTTTGCATTCTAATATCTACTATGCCACCCTTGACTCTTAATATGAAAAAGGTTCAATAATTTTAAAAATAAAGTTTGGGTCAAAGACCGTGTGGTATATATTTAGTAGTACCTTACCTGGCCTGACTTCCTTTTCTTTTCTTTAGTGGTCTCTTTTTCTTTTCCTAAAATATCTAAACTTGATGTTTTTTAAGAAATCAGTTTTTTAAAAAAGATTAATGTATTTATTTTAGAGAGAGAGCACTAGCGGGGGTGGGGGGGCAGAGGATGAGGGAGAGAGATTCTCAAGCGGACTCCCCGCTGAGTGCGGGAGCTGGATGCCGAGCTCCATCTCACCACCCTGAGATCACAACCCGAGCTGAAACCAAGAGTCGGATGCTTAACTGACTGTGCCAGCCAGGTGTCCTGGAGATCAGTTTTTCTGTTGGCAATATGGGACTGTTTGTTTTAAGCTGTGGCAAACAAAAATTTGAAACCTTACGGTAAAAAAAATCTTTGCAACATTATGAATCCATACTCATTTATTCTTTTTATTTTTTTTTTTTGAGATTTTATTTATTTATTTGACAGACAGAGAGAGAGAGCACAAATAGAGTGGCAGGCAGAGGGAGATGGAGAAGCAGGCTCCCCACTGAGCAGGGAGCCCGATGTGGGGCTCGATCCCAGGACCCTGGGATCGTGACCTGAGCCGAAGGCAGATGCTTAACCGACTGAGCCACGAGGGCATCCCTCATTTATTCTTTTGATTTATGGACTAGGCTCTGTGTTATAAAACTCTCAGGGTGTTTGTTACGATTTAGTGCAGGAAATAGAAAGCACTCTGGGCATTTCCAGCAAACAAGGATTGAATACCAGAAGTTCAGCTTCTCAAACTCAGTGGAAGGCCAGCAGGAAAGGAAATCATGGGAGGGGACTTCCCTTGGATTGTTGGTTCCTGGTTGCACCTCCATGACCGAAATCAAAAAGCTGCTGCTCTTCTGGCACTGCCACCAGTCCCTCAGAACCACGAAAGTGACTAGACATACAGAGATGACTGCCTTTGGTATTTCTTGCCAACTTCCTATCAGGAGCTTGGGAAGATGGCTCTACTTCATGTCTGTGGCCCAGATCTCGTGCAGATGCAGCTAATGATTCTAACATGCATCAAGAACTGCAAGTGGCTTGTTAAAAATACCATGTCTAGCTCAGCTCTCTGTTTTGTTGCATCGAATCCAGCACCATTACTGTGTGTTAACTCTTGTTAGTTGTGTAATAATTTTTGATATCTGGTAGGATGGATCTCCCCATCTTATTCTTTTCTAGAACCATCTTCGCTATTTTTGGTTTTTAGTTGTTTTTGTATTTTAGACTGGTTTTTGAAGTCTTGTGAAAATTGCTCTTGGGGTTTTGACTGAAATTGCTTTGAATTTATAGATTAATTTGGAGACAGTTTCTAACTTTATGATATTAAATCTTATCTATTAACATTGTATCTCATTGATTTGTTTGTTTCTTCTTCTTCTTCTTTTTGGTGGGTAGCAAAGCAAGGCTTATTAAGGGATAGTACAGAGCTCCCAAAGAAGGAGGGGGCCCAAGAGGGTTGCTCGCTTTGACTTGTTTCTAATTTAATAATTTACATACTGTGAAATTACTTTTTAATTTTAATTTAATTTAATTTGTTTTTATTTATCTGTTTTTAAAAAAAGATTTTATTTATTTGAGAGAGAGAGAGAGTATTAATGGGGAGAGGGGCACAGGGACAAGCAGACTCCCCGCTGAGCGAGGAGCCCAATGTGGGGCTTGATCCCAAGACCCTGAGATCATGACCCAAACCAAAGTCAGATGCTTAACCAACTGAGCCACCCAAGCACCCCAAAATTTACTCTGTTTTGATGTACAGTTCTGAGTTTGGCAAATGTGTAGAGTAGTACCATCATAGTAAAGATATAGAACAGTTCTATCACCCCTCAAAAATTTCTTCATGCTACCCCTTTGTCCTTACTCAGTCTCCCCTACTCTTTTTTTTTTTTAATTTAAATTCAGGGTGCCTGGGTGGCTCAGTTAGTTAAGTGACTGCCTTTGGCTCAGGTCATGGTCCTGAAGTCCTAGGACTGAGTACTGCCTTGGGCTCCCTGCTCAGTGGGGACTCTGCTTCTCCCTCTGACCACCTCCCATGCTCTCTCTCTCTCTCACATTCTCTCTCTCTCAAATAAATAAATAAAATCTTTAAAAAATAAAATTTAAATTCAATTAATTAACACATAGTATATTATTAGTTTCAGAAGTAGGTTCAGTGATTCATCAGTTGCATATAACACCCAGTGCTCATTACATCATGTGCCCTCCTTAATGCCCTCACGTAGTTACCCCATCTCCCCACCCACCTCCCCTCTAACAGCCCTCAGTTTGTTTCCTGTGATTAAGAGTCTCTTATGGTTTGTATCCCTCCCTGATTTTGTCTTATTTTATTTTTCCCTCTCTTCCCCTGTGATCCTCTGTTTTCTTTCTTAAATTCCACAGAGGAGTGAAATCTTATGATAATTGTCTTTCTCTGATTGACTTGCTTTGCTCTAGTTCCGTCCATGGTGTAGCAAATGGTAAGATTTCATTTTTTGATGGGTGTGTAATATTCCACTGTGTGTATATGTGTGTGTGTACACCACCTGTTCTTTTTTTTTTTTTAAGATTTTCATTTATTTATTAGAGAGAGAGAAAGAGAGATAGTGAGAGAGTATAAACAGGGAGGAGAGGGAGAAGCAGGCTCCCTGCTGAGCAAGGAGCCCGATGCAGGGCTCGATCCCAGGACCCTGGGATCATGACCTGAGCTGAAGGCAGATGCTTAACGACTGAGCCACCCAGGCACCCCTATATACCGCCTCTTCTTTATCCATTCATCTGTCGATGGGCATCTGGGCTCTTTCCATACTTTGTCTATTTCAATCTCCCTTACTCTTAATCCTGGAAAACCCTGATCTATTCTCTGAACCTATTGTTTTTCTTTTTCCAGAGAGTCATATGAATGGAATTAAAAAGTATGTAGCTTTTGAGTGTGGCTTAGCCTGTTGGCACAAGGCATTTGAGACTCCTCTACTGTTATATGTATCAGTAGTTCACTCCTTTTTACTAATGAGCAGTGTTCCGTTGTGTGGGTGTACCACAGTTTGTTTTTCCATTCCCATGTTAAGGAGCATTTGGATTGTTTGCCGGTTTTGGTGATTATGAATAAAGCCGCTATAAATATTTGTATACTGATTTTTTTTTGGGGGGGGAGTAGTTTTTTATTTTTCTTGGGTAAATACCTAGGAGTTGGTATGGGTTGTATGGTAAGTGTATGTTTAACGATAAAAAACTGCAGAACTGTTTCCTGTTCCCGTGAGAAATATGAGAGTTCCAGCTGCTCTTCATCCTCACCAGCAGTTGATAGTGTTAGTTTTTTAGTTTTTTTTTAAAAGTTATTCTAATATATAGTAGTATCTCATTCTGATTTTAATTCACATTTTGCTGGTGACTCATAATGATGAATGTGTTTTCATGTGCTTATTTGTAATCCACATACCTCGTTCAGAAAGTGTATGTTTAGGGGCGCCTGGGTGGCTTAGTCATTAGGCGTCTGCCTTCAGCTCAGGGTGTGATCCCAGAGTCCTAGGATCGAGCCCCACATCAGGCTCCTCCACTGGGAGCCTGCTTCTTCTTCTCCCACTCCCCCTGCTTGTGTTCCCTCTCTCACTGGCTGTCTCTCTCTCTGTCAAATAAATAAATAAAATCTTAAAAAAAAAATAAGAAAGTGTATGTTTAGTTTTTTTGCCTAACTTTTACAATTGTATTTTTTTCTTACTGTTAACTTTTGAAAGTTCTTTATATATCTTAGAGTCTTTTGTCAGATATATGATTTGCAAATATTTTCTCCTAATCTGTAGATTGACTTTTCATTCTTTTAACTATGTCTTTTGAAGAGCAAACATTTTCAATTTTGTTAACTGCAATTTGTCAACATTTTTTTGAGGCTTGTGTTTATTTCTTGCATCCAGAAACTCTTTGTCTAAGCCAGGGTTCCAAAGATTTTCTCTTATGCTTTCTTCTGAAAGTGTTGAAGTTTTATGTGTTACATTTTTATGTTTTGCATTTAGCCTCTTTTGTTGCCAATGAGAAGGCTTTTGTAAATCCGATATTCATTACAGTGTGTGCTGTCTAGTTTAGGTATTTTTCTCTGGTTCCTTTAATTTTTTTATTTTTGTCTTTGGTGTCTACCGTCACTCACCTGTGTATGGATTTATCTCTATCATCCTTCTGGAGACCAGAACTTCTTCAATCTGAGGATTTTTGTGTTTCGTTTATTTTGAAAAATTCTCAGCCATTGTTTTTTCAAATGTTTCTAATATTGTCTCCTTTTTTTCTCTTGCATCATCCTGAAAGTCATATTAAATGTCTTTTGAAATTTTCCCTTCTATCCTTTATGTCTCTTATCTTCTTTTTAATATTTTCTATTCATTTCTTTTTCTGCTTCATCCTGGGGAATTTTTAACATATATTTTTAAATTTTTGAATTCTTTCTTATACTATGTCAAATCTACTTTTTAATCCATTGAATTTTTATTTTTTAAAGATTTTATTTATTTATTTGACAGAGAGAGAACACAAGCAGGGGAAATGGCAGGCAGAGGGAGAAGCAGACTCCCCGCTGAGCAGGGAGCCTGAAGCAGGGCTCGATCCCAGGACCCTGGGATCATGACCTGAGCCAAAGACAGATGCTTAACGACTGAGCCACCCAGGCGCCCCTAATCCATTGAATTTTTAAAGTTAATGATATTTTTTAATTTCTGGAAACTCTTTTTAGTTTATTTTCAAGTAACCTAAAGATGTTTGGTGCTAATGGAGTGGAGAACTATGGATAAAATTATAAAATGGGCAAAGTTTGTCTTTTGTTCTCTAGTTTAATCTTTTTGCTTCATAGCTTCCTGCTCTTTCTGAGTTAGGATCATATGGGATGATATATATGAAAGGTCTTTTTGTGTCCTGAAGTGTGTTATTATCCTAGTATGTTGCTAATATCTAGTTATGTTTTATATATTCTATATTCCCCTATATAAAATCCATTCTCTGGGAAAGGTCGGCCAAATTCATTTAAGCCAAGATATGAATAACCGACAGGGCTCATGTGATCTCTTCCAGCCATTTCAGCATTTTCACAGAACTATGTAGCCTTAAGGATTTACTGGGTATTATGGAATTTAAGGCTTTAACCCGGCCTTTCACAGAAGTGTGTTTTTGAACAGGGAACCCTCTTTAACACCTCCAAGATTACATAGAGGAGGCATTGTTTTCCTTGTTTATAAGTTAGGCCTCCGCTGGTTTCATTCCATATTGGATCTGTTTTCTTTTTTGTTAAATCAAGGTAGTCAGGCCTGTACCATAGCGTCACTGTGAGGAGTGAATGAGACAGAGTGTGCAAGGTACTTAGCACAGGGCCTGACCGGTATTAATTCCTCAGGAAATGTTGGCTCAGATTATTACACCACTGACTCAGCTCAGTTCCGCTGGGGCTTATGTCCTAGTCCAGGTGAGCAGAGATGCTTGAGTGCAGTTCTGCGTCCCTGGCAGTTTAATTCTCCACACCACCCACCTTCTGCCCTGGAGATTCACAAGGGGGCACAGATTACCGGGGGCCAGGAGTTGACCACGTGGGTCAGAGAGAACCTAAAACCCTCCAAGGGCTGGATTCCTTTGTTGGGAGGGGAAAGGTACTCCTCCCAGAAGTGGCTGACTCTCTGTCTCTGAGGTTTTGCCTCTCCTGTGGGCAGTGTTCACTTCCAGTGTGACTCTCACTATCACTCGCAGCTCTCAGGGCACTACGATCCCTGTTTTTCCCCCTGATGCAGCCATGGATGTCTTTTCTTGCTCTCTCTCAGGAAAATACAGCTGCCCCAAACTGGTGTTTTCAAAATGAGCGTTGCTAAAATAGAAAGAGAAACCAAAATGAAATAGAAAAACTGTGAATAGCTTAAAAATAATCACCAAAGCACACGGTTCTGACTTGAAGAATCTCATTAGAAACACATCTCTATTCAGACTCTTCGCTTCTCAACTCTTTGATAGCCACACGTGGCTAGTGGCCATCGAATGGGACAGCAGAGCTCTAGACCTCTGACTGTCCCTCCGAGCGGAAGCTCAGGGAGTGGCACCATCATGGCTCATGTCCAGAGCTGGCAGAGAGTGGTTCTTTTTGGGACTGATTCCTGACCCTTCTCCATATTGCTGGAAATTGCTGGAGAATGGGGCATACCTCTTTGGTGCAAACGTTATTAAATGTAATTATGTAGTTAAATTATATTTAATTAAAAAGTGTTATATTTCTAGACTAGTTTAACACTAGTGTGTGTGTGGGTGTCCTCACATACTTACATTAGTGTTAAACTAGTCTAGAAATGTAAAGTTTTAAAAAATATATTATTTATGAAAACTATTTCTTTGGAAATAATTTAGGGTGATACTGCAATCAAGTTGAACTCTGGTAAAGAGAACCACTCAGACAGCAGGAATGCAGAGGAAAGTAGAAACAATGATGATGATAAAGGGGAAAAGGACTCTGAGCAAAAATTGGTGGAGGATGGGTCAGATGAAGATCTGAACTTCGTTCAACATCAGACAATTCCTGAATGTTCAGGTAGGATAATCACTAAGGGAATGGCTAAAGACAGCGACAGATTTTATAAAATATTAGAGTTATGTATGTTTTTCATCAGCTATGTAGAAATAATAGTTAAGAAAAGAGGCATACCTTTGTGAGCACTGGTTTTTATTTAGAATAATGTTGAGTCCTTAAAAACACTTTAGAAAATAATGAAATTTGTCATTTAATAAAATTATTATTGTGGCCATTTTACGTTAATCAAGTAGGAAGTATTTCTGCACTTTATGACATGATTTATTGATCTTTTTTTTTTTTTTTTAATTTTTATTTTTATTTATTCGACAGAGAGAGAGAGACAGCCAGCGAGAGAGGGAACACAAGCAGGGGGAGTGGGAGAGGAAGAAGCAGGCTCATAGCAGAAGAGCCTGATGTGGGGCTCGATCCCATAACGCCGGGATCACGCCCTGAGCTGAAGGCAGAGGCTTAACCGCTGTGCCACCCAGGCGCCCCGATTTATTGATCTTTTAGTTGACTAAATTATGCAATAAAATGTATCCTGTAACTTACAAATGCCTTTTAAGGGATAATCCCATTTGATCTTAATAACTCTTGGATTTTAAAAGACTCCTTTTTTTCCCCTGGTTATTAAATTAATACTGGTCAGAGTGAATTAGAACAGTATTTCTCAAAATGTGGTCTGCAGAGCCCTGGGGGATTGCTGAGACCCTTATAGGAATTTTGCAAAGTAAAAAACTACTTTCATCATCATACCGATATTACCAGTAATATCATTCATTATGTATTTCATTACTGAAATAATGCCATTTGCCTTTTCGTCCATGGAATGGACATTTGTAGTGATGCTACAAAAGGCATGGTGAGTAAAATCGCCAGGGCTTTCACGTGACTAAAGGCGATGTGTCATATTGAACTAGTAGTCATCGTGGTCTTCATGACCAGGCACTGGCAGAAGGAAGAAATAGCCAGTGTCACTCAAGAACGTCTTTGATGGAGCAGTAAAAATTACTAATCTTATTAAATCTTGGTTTTCAGATATACATCTTTATAATCCCCTGTGAGGTAAAATGGGAGGTATATAAAACAATTCTGCTGTAAACCAAAACATGAAGTTTGTGTTGAGGAACAGTACTTGTATGATAGTTTAAGTTGAGAACTGAACTGGCCACTTCTTAATGGAACACCATTCTTTTGCGAAAGAATGACTGACGACAAACTATTATCATTAAGACTTGGGTATTTGGCAGCCTTTTTTTTTTTTTTTTTTTTTTAAGATGAATGGAGCCTGTTACTTCAAGGAAAATAATTGACAGTAATCTTTTGTCAATGATAAAATTTGGGCTCGTAAGTGAAAATTAGAATTTTGGAAAACTTGTGTGTGCCATTCCAGTAGTTAGACTTTTTTGATAAGCTCTGGTGACAGTATTAACCAAGTGATTTTTAAAATATATTAAATATTTAAAATATTTTAAAAATTTAATATATTTTAAAAACGCTGAAATATGTTAACATTTTGAAGGTCTGCATAATTCAATGAACCACTATTTTCCAAATAACCAATGTAGGGTAAAAGATCCATTCAGCATGAAAGATAGATGCATGGGTTTTAATAGAACAAGTACAAAAAGCTCACTGATGTGGTTGCAGATTTCACATTACAACTACTCTTTAAGAAACTACCCCTTGTCGAGTTTTGATGTAGTATCAAAGAAGAGTATCCACAATTATCTGAGAAAGTTATTACATTTCTCCTCCCCTTTCCAAGTACTTGTCTTCATGAGGCCAAATTTTCTTCATATACTCTAAGTGAAACAAGAGATTGCAATAGATTGTACAAGCAGATTTGAGAATCTAGCTGTCCTCTATCAAGCTAGATATTAAAAATTTAAAACAATGCCATTCTTCTTAATAATTTTTTGGAATATGTAGTTATTGGCCATAAAAATGTTATATTTATGTTAATATGTAATTACTAATAACATATTATTTTTAAATGGATAAATAAATCTTTATAATATTTTTCAATTTTGATTTCTAATATGGTAATTATCAATAGATGTAACATAAACAAAAGCTACTTTGGGTTCAAAATAATTTTTAAGGCTGTAAAGGGAAGCTGAGGTCATAAGCTTTGAAAACTGCTAACTTAGAGTATGTCTGGGATGAGGTTAACTCTCAAAGTTGGGCCGGGTGACTCAGGATCACAGTTATCAGGAAACGAGGCATTATAGGTGAGATTAGCTGTTGGCCCAGTTTAAAGATTTCATTTATTTATTTGAGAGAGAGAGAGAGAGAGAGAGAGAGAGTGAGAGCTCACGTATGTGTGGGCGCAAGTGGGGGAGCAGCAGAGGGAGAGGGACAGGCAGACTCCGTGCTGAGCGTGGAGCCCAACTCCGGGATTCAATCTCATGATACTGAGACCATGACCTGAGCCAAAATCAAGACTCAGACGTCCAACCCACTGAACCACCACCCTAGGCACCCCACTGTTGATCCAGTTTACTCTGTACTTGTTTGTACTGTTTCAGAACTGCGTGAGTTCCTTCATGCATGAGCTCCTGCCATATAGACCATCTATGTATATGGAGGCTGAGAGTACTAGGACTGGCAGTTGGGAACTAGAGCTAAAGGCTGTTGCATTTGAAATAAGTAAGCAGTAAGGTTTGCAGAAACTCCTTATTAATAAGATCAGTATTCTTTTTGGATAAGCTAATTCCCTTCTGGCAGTATCTCCTTTTCCTTAAAGAGGAAGTGATATACATTATAGAGAAACACACTAGACTCTCTGGATTTTAAAAAGTTGCAAAATTTGGTCTTTCTTAGCAGAATATGCCATTTCTAATGATCTAACCTGGAGTGGCTGAGACTTTAGTATTTGAGCATTTATGCTCATTGCCAGATTGTCATCTTTCGTCAGACTTCACAGAGGACGTATCGCCTGGTGGTGAAGAGTTTTGGCTCTTGAATCAGACAGATCAGGGTTGAAACTGACTGCCATTTACTAGTTATATCATCTTGGACATATATGTAATTTAGTTACAAATTAGCCCCAGTTTACTAACTTGTAAAAGGGGAACAATGATTATACTACCTCACAGGGTTATGATGAGGATTAAATGAGATAATGCCCGTAAATAAAGCACTTAACACTGTGCCCAACAGATAATTCCATAAATGATAAATGATAGCTGCTATTACTAACACTATCATTAATTGTAAGCTAAACTTGAGGGAAAAAAGTTCTAAAGAGTCCTTAATTTCAAGCAAGTTGCTACCAATTATCCATTTTTAGGTACTTCAAGAAAATAGAATCAATGGGAGGGGCATAGATAAAAGGTACCTGGTTCCATGGAGTACTTTCCTGAACTTGTTTTTGTGTGTTGGAACCACTTTGTGTGTTGACATGCTACATCTTACTGCTGTTTCTCAAAGAGCTACACGCCTCTCTTTTGGGTGGTCTGAAGCAGCTTCAGGACAGGGTCTTCGTCTTATTTCTTATTTATTAGTTGTGAATATAGAAGGTATAGCAGAACGAAGGAGAGGTATTTTGAGATTGAAAACTAGATGAGACCCACTTCTGAGTTCAGTACTATAATTTTTTAGCTATTTGAAAGGACCCAGTTATTTCCAAGTGTTAGTAAGAATATGGAGAAAAAGGAACCCTTGCGGACTGTTGGTGGGAATATAAATTGGTGCAGCCACTATGAAAAACAGTATGGAGGTTTCTCAAAAAATTAAAGATAGAAATACCATATGATCCAGGAATTACACTACTGGGTATTTACCCAAAAGAAAATGAAAACAGTAATTTGAAAAGATATACACACCCCTATGTTTATTGTAGTATTATAATACTACATATAATAGCCAAGATATGGAAGCAACTCAAGTGTCCATCGTTAGAAATGGTTAAAGAAGATGTGGTTATATATTCACACACACACACACACACACACATACAATGGAACATTAGGCAGCTATAATAAGATGAGATCTTGTGATTCGTGACAATATGGTTTTGGACCTAACAAGTATTATGCTAATTGAAATAAGTCAGATTGAGAAAGACAAATACCGTATGATTTCACTTATATGTAGAATCTAAAAACCAAAAATGCAGGGGTGCCTGGGTGGCTCAGTCATTAAGTGTCTGCCTTTGGCTCAGGGCGTGATCCCAGGGTCCTGGGATTGAGCCCTGCATAAGGCTCCCTGCTCCTCTGGGAGCCTGCTCCTTCCTCTTCCACTCCCCCTGCTTGTGTTCCCTCTCTCGCTGGCTGTCCCTCTCTCTGTCAAATAAATAAATAAAATCTTTTAAAAAAATAAAAAAATAAAAACCAAAAATGAATAAACAAAAAAGTGGAATCAGACCTATAAACACAGAGAACAGAGTGATAGTTTTCAGAAAGAAAGGGTTAGTGGGGATGGGCAAAATGGGTGAAGGGGAGTGGGAAATAATAGGCTTCCAGTTATGGAATGAGTAAGTCATGAGAATAAAGGGCACAACATAGAGAATACAGTCAATGGTATTGTTTTATTTTTTTTCAGTCAATGGTACTGTAATAACATTAAATGGTGACAGATGGTAGCTGTACTTGTGGTGAGCATATACCATGTTATAGAGTTTTGAATCACTATGTTGTACACCTGAAACTAATGTAACATTGTGTGTCAATTATGCTCAAATGAAAAAATTTTTAAAAAGGGAAAAAAGAAAAGACCCAGTTATTTCAACTATAAAACAGAGAGAAATGTCTATTTCACAGGGTTGTTAGATAATTATATGAAAAAATACATGTGAAAGCACTTTGTAAATCAAGATATGTGACACCATTGTTAATTATTCTCGTGAGCCATAAACATATGTTGAATGAAAGAACAAACGGTAAACACAAAGCAAAACTTTATGGTTGTACTAAACTTCAAGCTCACTCCTCCTTTCAACACAATATAGATGAACCCGAATTAAAAGAATTAGATTCTCAACTTCAAGATGCTATTCAGAAGATGAAGAGGCTTGATAAGATATTGGTGAAGCGACAATATAGAGAAAAAGAAATTAAGAAGCAAGGTCTAGACATGAGAATAAAGCTGTGGGAAGAACTTAAGGTAAGAATTGTTTAACCGTATGCTGACATGGAAGAAACAGTTTCCTCTAAGATGAGTAAGAAAAGCATGGACTGTGGTTGTATCAGCGTGGTCTGCCTTTACTGATTAATTTTGTGGAAGTAGGACAGTGGTGTGTATATGTCCGTATTGGGGGGGTGCGGGTGAGGGAGATAGTGTTCTGGAACTGGCCAAGGTAACTTAGCGGCATTCCAGATTTCAGCCACTGCCTTGGCACGTTCATTTTCCATGGACAGAGCAGTAGACCTCTCTTCCCAGGGTCAGGCTGGGGATCCCCCATCTCTGGCATAGAGAGTGATGTGGCGCCTACGTTCGGCGAGTATGTATTTCTGCTTCTTCAGCATCCTTACAGTGTGGAGATAAATACATAAATATACCAAACATTTCACCCTCTGGTGACCATTATTATTTGAGTAAACTTTTGTGACCAAGAAGTGGGGAGTTCACTATTTCATATGCTGGTTCGGATCTCTTAGAAGCTGTGAAAGGCTTGTGGTCTGGGACCACGCTCTATTTGCTTCTGTCTCAGTACATTTCCTGTGCTCTGTTCATGTTCCTTGGCCTTCTTGGACCTTTTATTCTCTGTAGTATTGAGGGGTGGAAGTTGACCAGATGCTTGCGCTGACTTGATGTATAGCCATTGGCTCATATTTGAACTTTGAGCCTTTAAGGAGAGCACTTTTAAAGCAAGGAGTATCGTAAAAACAGGTTGGTTGTTTGTGAAAAATTCCTCCTTGATCAGTCGACTGACTTCAAGGAAATTCCTAGACGATAATATGAATTAATAATGAAGTAATTAAGAATACATTTTTACAAGATTCCCAGGCAGACCATGGGGTAGAACGAAAGCACCATTCAAAATGCAGTGCTTAAAACTAGAGAAATGGTTTATGTAAATTTTAGCAGAAAAAGTTAGTCTGTCATTTACTCTTTTTGAATCTCAAAACAAATTTTTACTTGTTTGGAAACAAGAATGATGACCCATAATAAAATACAGTATCAATCTTGAAATGTCTGGAACTGTAATTTGATGATGTACCTTTAGGTTACTTATTAGTTATAGGAAATACTGAACAGAAGCTGAAGATTTAAGCAAGGTAATTATTGTGTAATGATAGACATATATCCTAACTCTATTTGGGAATATTCATTGCTAGAATTTGTGGGAATGGGAACACTAATAGATTTCCTAACTAAAGGAATACAAAAGACCTGAACCTTCTTGTTTGTATGTACACAGTTTGGAATCAATGGAATTTGAAAAAATATCGATGAGTATAGTTGCCTTCTTTTTCCATGTTTAAACTTGTTTCTCTTTTATTAGTCTGCAAAAACTAGTGAAACTTTGCAAAGTAATGAAGAGATGGAAAATACAAAAAAGTTTCTAGCTTTGACTGCTGCGTCAGAAGAAACTGCTGGTGAGTAAAATTTGTCCCTCTTTTTATCTCAGTCGTAGATTATTTGGATTAAAGTAAAATTCCCAGTTCAGCTGTTTTCTTTTTCTTTGAGCCTGATTGTTCTTTAGGGGAAAGGATCAATTTAGATAGGATTATATGGAACTATCCTGAGTGTAGGTAAGTTTCAGAGGTTTCTAGGTTTTGTATCTGCTCAAGGGTGTGGGGTAGGGGCAGTGAAAAATTGGGAAATAGACAAAATGTCTTTGCCTTTACTTTCTGTGCCTCTTAGATACCTCTAGACACTCTGTCGATGTAGACAGTCTCCTAACTGTCTAGAATTCTCCCATGGAGTGTCCCACTCAGGCTTCTGCAGCCCTTTTGTAAAAAGCCATTACTGATTTGTCCTGTTTCTTGTTCTCTTCTAGTCTTGCTTTTGAGACCAGCCAATTAATTGCACATGTTTCACGTTCCCAGCTCATGTTTATGTATATCTGTGATCCTTCTTTTCCTCCTCCTCGTCCTCGTCGTCCTCCTCCTCCTTCTTCAGCTACAGAAGTTTATGGAGTCATGTAATCTTTCACTTACTTAGACAGTGGTGAACATTTTAGGGATTGGGAAGCAGTTGATATGTTTTGGCAGGACACTGTGGAAATCCTTTAACCTACATCGCCTAAGTGGTTATCCAGTACTGCTTGGGGGTAAGACTGACTGAGCAGGGGCCTCTGATTTCTCTGAGAATCCTGGGCTCCATCTGTCTTTTGCAAAGTGAACGTCTAACATTGCAGAAACCGGCAAACCTGACTCTGACTTCTGTGGCTGTTTAGTGTGAGCTTTGATATGAATGAAATTCCTTCAAGTTTGTTTCTTTCTGGACCCAGCATTGAGAGTTCAGAAACTGCTTGGGCCTGAGGGATTTGGGTTCGGAATACATCAAATGTTTCTCCCCAAGAAGGCAGGTGCCTATCTGGATTGCCCTTTCTATGACTAAGGACTTTTTTTTTTTTTTTTAATGAGTCTGAGTTTCTCCTTGATAGATCTATATCTAGATTGGCCTTACTGAAATTTACCATTTGTATATCCTAATTAAAACACCAAAAGCTATTTGCCTGTTAAAATCATAGATCATTTACTTTCTCCTTCTATTTTGTTATGGAAATAACACATGTAATCTGTATTAGAAAATATTGGTAGATAGGAAGAAAAAAATCACCTAAATTCTTAACTTGCAGAGATAATCATTATTAATATTTTTATTTACTCTTTCTTTTGGGACATTTTAGTGCAAATATCCATATATCTTTTAAAAATAAAAATGAGATCAAATGATGTATATGGTGTTTTGTAATCTGTTTTCTATTAATTTGTATCTCGTGAGCACCTTTAGCTGTCAGTAAGAACAGAGCTGTGCAGTAGTTGGTTTCTAAGATGTTTGCCATCAGTTCCTTTCCTCTATGTACATTCCGGTCCTCATAGAGGGATGGAGTCTGTGTCATCCTGTATTTTCAGGGCTGGGCTGGGACTACTTTGACCAATAGATTACAGCAGAAGTAATCCTACACCAGTTCCAGCCCTAGCCATTGAGAGGACTGGCAGTTTCTGCTTCTCTTCTTAGAAAGCTCACTCAGAGGAAAGCCAACCATCCTGTAAGGGGTCAGACTACACTGAAGGTGCCATGCTATGAGAAGGTCCAAACAAGACACATGGAGAGGCTACACAGAGGGAGTGATGCTGGCCAGTTCCCACCTATAGTGAGTTCAGTATTGTCCCACCAGAATTCATGTCTACCTAAAGCCTCAGAATGTGGCCTTATTCAGAAATAGTGTCTTTGCAGATGTAATTAGTTAAGATGAGGTCGTACTGGATTAGGTGGGCCCTAAATCCAATGTTTGGTGTTCTTATAAGAAGAGAAGATACATAGAGACAGAGAGACACAATGGCAAGGGAAGAAGTTCACGTGAAGAAAGAGGCAGAGATTAGAATGATGTAGTTACAAGCCAAGGAATGCCAAGGATTGCCGGGAGCCAGCAGAAGCTTGGAATAGACAGGAAGGATTCTTCCCTAGAGACTTCAGAGGGCCCTGGCCTTGCTGGCAGCTTGATTTCAGATGTCTAGCTTCCAGAACTGTGGGAGAGGAAATCTCTATTGTTTTCAGCCACCCGTTCCATAGTTATTTGTTACAGTAGCCCTTGGAAACTAACCTAACGACTCAGTATTTCAGTGCAGACACCAGAGATATGAGGACATTTCATTCCTAGCAAACACCAGGTAGAGAATAGCCAAGGCTAGACATATGGTCTCAGGTGAGCTGCTACGGACACCTCCAGCCAAATGCAGCCACCCCAGCTGAGGCCTTATTCATGGTGGAGCAGAGACAAATTATTCCTGCCGTGTCCCTCAAATTACTGACCCACAGAATCATGAGCATAATAAAATGGTCACTGTTTTGTGCCACTAAGTTTTGTTTTTTTACTTTTTATTTTGAAATAATTTTAAACTTACAGAAAGGTTGCAAAATAGCACATGAGTTCCTGTTTACTCTTTACGCAGCTTCCCCTAACGTTAGCATCTTGTATAACCGTAGTTAGTTGGCCCTTGAACAAAATGGAATTGAACTTCATGGGTGCACTTACACGTGGATGTTTTACAGTACAGTGCTGGAAAGGCATTGTCTCTGCCTTATGATTTTCTTTCTTTTTTTAAGATTTATTTATTATTTGTTTGAGAGAGAGCACGAGTGAGAGGGTCAGAGGGAGAGAGAGAATCTGAAGCAGACTCCTTGTTGAACACGGAACCTGATGGGGGGCTCGATCTCACAGACCTGATATCCGACCTGAGCTGAAACAAAGAATCAGATGCTCAACTGAATGCACCGACCAGACACCCCCTTATCCCCTTATGATTTTTAAAAAACATTTTAAAATTTAAATTCAGTTAATTAACATATAATGTATTATTGGTTTCAGAGGTTCAGGCCTGTGATTCTTCAGTCTTATATGATATCCAGTGCTCATTTTATCACAGGCCCTCCTTAATGTCCATCATCCAGTTACCCCATCCCCCCACCCTCCTTCCCTCCAGCAACCCTCAGTTTGTTTCCTGTGATTAAGAGTCTCTTATGGTTCGTCTCCCTCTCTGGTTTCATCTTGTTTTATTTTTTCCTCTCTTCCCCTATGATCCTCCATTTGGTTTCTTAAATTCCACATATCAGTGAGATCATATGATAATTTCCTTTCTCTCATTAGCATAATACCCTCTTAGCATAATACCCTCTAGTTCCATCCATGTCATTGCAAATGGGAAGATTTCATTTTTTGATGGCTGCATAATATTCCATTGTGTGTGTGTGTGTGTGTGTGTGTGTGTGTGTGTATGTGTGTATACCACGTCTACTTTAGCCATTCATCCGTCGATGGACATCTGGGCTCTTTCCATAGTTTGGCTATTGTGGACATTGCTGCTATAAACATTGGAGTGCAGGTGCCCCTTTGGATCACTACATTTGTATCTTTGGGGTAAATTATCCAGTAGTGCAATTGCTGGGTAATCGGGTAGCTCTATTTTCAACTTTTTGAGGAACCATCATACTGTTTTCCAAAGTGGCTGCTCCAGATTGCATTCCCACCAATAGTAGGAGGGTTCCCCTTTCTCCTCATCCTCACCAACATCTGTCATTTCCTGACTTGTTAATTTTAGCAATTCTGACGGGTATGAGGTGGTATCGCATTGCAATTTTTGTTTTTTTTTTTAAAGATTTTATTTATTTATTTGACAGAGAGAGAGACAGCCAGCGAGAGAGGGAACACAGCAGGGGGAGTAGGAGAGGAAGAAGCAGGCTCCCAGCGAAGGAGCCTGATGCGGGGCTCGATCCTAGGACTCCAGGATCAAGCTCTGAGCCAAAGGCAGACACTTAATGACTGAGCCACCCAGGCGCCCCTCCATTGCGGTTTTCATTTGTATTTCCCTGATGCTGAGTGATGTTGAGCATTTTTTTCATGTGTCTGTTGGCCATTTGTATGTCTTCTTTGGAGAAATGTCTGTTTGTGTCTTCTGCCCATTTCTTTTTTTTTTTTTTTAATATTTTTTATTTATTTATTTGACAGAGATAGAGAAAGCCAGCGAGAGAGGGAACACAAGCAGGGGGAGTGGGAGAGGAAGAAGCAGGCTCACAGCGGAGGAGCCGGACGTGGGGCTCAATCCCATAAAGCCGGGATCACGCCCTGAGCCGAAGGCAGACGCCCAACCGTTATGCCACCCAGGCGCCCCTTCTGCCCATTTCTTGTCTGGATTATTTGTTCTTTGGGTGTTGAGTTTGATAAGTTCTTTTTAGATCTTGGATACCAGCCCTTTGTCTGATATGTCATTTGCAAATATCTTCTCCCATTCGGTGGATTGTCTTTTGGTTTTTGATTGTTTCCTTTGCTGTGCAAAAGCTCTTTATCTTGGGTGCCTGGGTGGCTCAGTCGCTAAGCATCAGCCTTCAGCTCAGGTCATAATCCCAGGGTGCTGGGATCGAGCCCCACATCAGGGTCCCTGCTCAGTGGGAAGCCTGCTTCTCCCTCTCCCACTCCCTCTGCTTGCGTTCCCTCTCTCGCTGTCTCTCTCTCTGTCAAATAAATAAATAAAATCTAGGGGGAAAAAAAGCTTTTTATCTTGATGAAGTCCCAATAGTTCATTTTTGCCTTTGTTTCCCATGTCTTTGGAGACGTGTCCAGCAAGAAGTTGCTTCAGCCGAAGTTGAAGAGGTTGCTGCCTGTGTTCTTCTCTAGGATTTTTTTATTATTAAAAGATTTTATTTATTTATTTGACTGAGAGAAAGATAGAACGTGTGCATGAGAGAGAGCACAAGCAGGAGGAGGGTCAGAGGGAGAAGCAGACTCCCCACTGAGTGGGGAACCCGACTTGGGGCTCGATCCCAGGACCCCGGGATTAGGACCTGAGCTGAAGCAGATGTTTAACTGACTGAGCCACCCAGGTGTCCCACTCCTCTAGGATTTGGATGGATTCCTGTCTCACGTTTAGGTCTTTCATCCATTTTGAGTCTATTTTTGTGTATGGTGTAAGGAAATGGTCCAGTTTCATTCTTATGCATGTGGCTGTCCAATATTCCCAAGACCATTTGTTAGACTGTCTTTGCTCCATTGGTTATTCTTTCCTACTTTGTTGAGGATTAATTGACCATAGAGTTGAGGGTCTGTTTCTGGGTTTTCTATTCTGTTCCATTGATCTACGTGTCTGTTTTTGTGCCAGTACCATACTGTCTTGATGATTACAGTTTTGTAATAGAGATTGAAGTCTGGAATTGTGATGTCTCCAGTTTTCGTTTAATTTTTTTTCAACATTCCTTTGGCTATTTAGGGTCTTTTCTGGTTCCCCGTATGATTTTCTTAATAACATTTTCTTTTCTCCAGCTTACCCTGTTTAATAATACAGTGTATAATACTTGTAACATACAAAATGTATGTTAATTGACTGTTTACATTATTGGTAAGGCTTCTAGTTAGCAATAGGCCATTAGTAAAGTGTTTGGGCAGAGTCAAACGTTGTACATGGATTTTTGACTACATGGGAAGTCGGCACTCCTAACCTTCATGTTGTTCAAGGGTCGACTTTACAATGATCAACACTAAGAAGTTAATGTTGGTATAATACTATTAATTAAACTATAGGCCTTCTTAAAATCCCACTGGTTTTCCCACCATTTTCCTTTTTATTTTCTAGTATCCAACCCAGGATCCCATTTTGCATTTGGTGGTCATATTTTCTTAGTTTCCTCTAATTTGTGTTAATTCCTCAGTTTTTCCCTGTTTCTTATGGTCTTGACACTTTTGGAGAGTACTGGTCAGCTATTTTGTAAAATATCCTTCAGTCTCAGTTTGTGTGATGGTTTTCCCCTGATTAGATAGAGGCTATGCATTTTTGTTAAGAATACTCCAGAAATTGGGGCGCCTGGGTGGCTCAGTCGTTAAGCGTCTGCCTTCAACTCAGGGTGTGATCCTGGAGTCCTGGGATCGAGCCCCACATCAGGCTCTTCCACTGCGAGCCTGCTTCTTCCTCTCCCACTCCCCTTGCCTGTGTTCCCTCTCTCTGGCTGTCTCTCTCTCTGTCAAATAAATAAATAAAATCATAAAAAAAAAAAAGAATACTCCAGAAATTATGGGCTCTCACTCAGTCACACTCAGGGTACCTAAGGTTAATGTCTCATATCACTGGTGATGGTAACCTTGAAAACTTGCCTAAGTTGGTGTCTTCCAGGTTTCTCTATTGTACAGTTACTAACTTTCCTTTTAGAATTAATAAATATCTTGGGCGAGATACTTTAAGATTATGCAAATATCTTGTTTTTCCCCAAACTTTTGTCCACTAATGTTAGCATCCATTAGTAGATCTTGCATGCAATAATTATCACTGTATGGTACTAAATTTTGGGTGATTTTTTAATGTAACAATAGATAAGTGGAATGATTTACATCAGCATTTAAAAAAATTTGAAAATTCGAGTATAGTTGATACACAATGCTGCATTCATTTCAGGCGTACAACATAGTCATTCAACAAGTTTATACATTATGCTGTGTTCACCACAAGTATAGCTTCCATCAGGCCTGGTACATCACTATTAAAATATCATTGACTATATTCCTTATGCTGTGTCAGCATTATTTTTAATGACTCCCTACGTGGATGTACCATAATTTATTTAACTAACGTTCTGCTGTTAAACATTTAGATTATTTTCTTTGTTTTTCAACTTTTTTAGTTATACATAAGGCTGTGATAACATCCTTGCATAATTATTCTATTATGACCTTCTGCGGTAATTGAAAAAATTAGGTTGAAAACTAGGTTGAAAAAAGGGACCCCCAAGAGATAGCCATATCAAATCCCTAGAAGCTGTCAATGTTACCTTATTTGGAAAAAGGGTCTTTGCATATGTGAGTAAGTTAAGGATTTGAAGATGAGGAGATAATCGTGGAATATGGAGGAGGGCTCTAAATGCCATCCTAAGTATCCTCATAAGAAAGAGGCAGAGGAAGAAGAGGCACACAGAAGAGAAGGCCATGTGAAGGAGGGGGCAGAGGTTGGAGTGATGTGGCCTCGGGCCAAGGGATGCTGGCAGCTGCCAGAAACTGGAAGAGGCAAGGAATGAACTCTCCCTGGGAGCCCCCACAGGCAGTGCAGCCCTACTGACACCTTGATTTTGGACTAATGGCCTCAAGAACTGAGAGAGAATAAATTTCTGCTGTTTTAAGTGACCAAGTTTGTGTGAATTTGTGACAGTAGATACAGGAAATGAATACACCTTCGAAGGGAAATCACTAAGTGAAAGGGCTTGGACATTTTAAAGATTTTTATCCATATTGACTCATTAAAATGTTATACCAATTTAGACTCCTCCCAAGTAGTGTATTTGAGAATTGTTTTCCTATACCCACGATAACAGTGGATTTATTATTATTATTATTTTAAAGATTATATTTATTTATTTGAGAGAGCGAGTCAGCAAGAGAGAGCATGAGCTGGGGGAGGGGCAGAGGGAGAGGAAGAAGCTGGGTCTCTGCTGAGCAGGGACGTAATGTGGGACTCAATCCCAGGACCCTGGGATTATGACCTGAGCCGAAGGCAGACACTTAACCCACTGAGCCACCCAGGCGCCCCAACAGTGGATTTAATAGTTGTTTTAAAGCTTCACTTATTTAAAATGGAGTTATAATTTGTATCTCTGTGATATTTAAGGAGGTTGAATATTTATTTTAGCCATTTTGTGAGTTACTTGTTCTTTTATAAAATGAGGTGCTCCTGTTTATTGATTTGAAAGACTACTTTATATATTAAGGATACTAATTCTTTGACTATTATAAATACCAAAAACATTTTTTTCTAACTTATTATTTTTAGTTTTATGGTATTTCTTGCTCTCCCAAACTTGATTTTTTTAAATTTAGCTAAATCAGTCATTTCGTTTCTCTTTTCATTGATTGTTGTTCATCTTAAAAAGGCCTTTTCCAATATAAGATGACAAAAATGTACTTGTGTTGGGCGCCTGGGTTAAGTGTCTGCCCTCAGCTCAGGTCAGGATCCTCAGTCCCAGGATTGAGCCCCACAAGGGGCTCTCTGCTCAGCGGGGAATCTATTTCCTCCCTCTCCCACTGCCCCTCTCCCTGCTTGTGCTCTCTCACTCTTTCTCTGTCAAATAAATAAAATCTTTAAAAATTGTTTAAATTAAATTAAATTAAAAAACCAACAGCAAATGGAGACAAGCCTTAAAAATTATCCGAGCAGACAAAACCAGTTTAGCCATACAAACAAAACTTAATTTAGCTTCTTTTGCAAGGCTATCTTGACCTGGGTCATCTCTTGCTTATGCGTCTGGAAATCACAAGCAAAACTTCAAGTGTTTTTCCAAAGTTGATATGACATAACCATTCTACTTTATAAGAAAATACCCCTGAGCCTCATGCCATGTTTTGGTTTTAGTGTTCCCAGTTTACAAGCTGCTTTTTGATGTGTGCACAATGAACTTTTACTAATATCTACTTCGGTGATTCATCGGTTTTATTTCTGGTATTTCTGATCTTTTGATGCTAGCTAACAAATTGGGGGAAAAAACCCACCAGATCAACTTTCTACCTCATATATCACAACAAAATGACTCTGGGATCATGACCTGAGCTGAAGGCAGATGCTAAACTCACTGAGCCACCCAGGCAACCCTTTTTTTTAATTTGAGAGAGAGAGAGCATGAACGGGGTAGGGAGGGGGAGAGGGAGAGAGATAATCTCACGCAGACTCCCCACTGAGTCTGTAGGACTCCATCCCAGGACCCTGAGATCATGACCTGAGCTGAAATCAAGAATTGGCCACTTAACCGACTGAGCCACCGAGGTGCCCCAGTCTCCGTTTGTTTTGATTTTCACACTAGTTATCTCAGTACCTTTTATTGGATAATTCATCATTTCCTCACTTACTTGAAATGCTGACTTTATCATGCACTAAGTGGGTCTCTTTCCAACTTTTCTATTCTCTTCCATTAATATTTCTGTCTGCGTTGATGTCAGTATCGCACAGGTTTTATTACTGTAGCTTTGTAATGCATTTTATTGGGACAGGTATATTGTCTTTTTCAAAAAGTTTTTTGCAATAACGTGTTTTTCTCAAGCCTATTTTTCTCTTTGAGAGTTGCTTAGCAGGGAGTCCACTATTTAAGAAAAAAGACTGCAAAGCACCTCTAACCTTATAGCTTATAGAATGCTATTTTACTAACTTAAATGTCCGAAGGCTATTGTATGAAGATAATCTGTCTCGAAAAGTACGATTTCTTATATTTTCTTTCATGTCTGTCGGTAATTCTGTACCTTCCTAGAACCAAGACTGTGTTTGTTTTCCCAAATAAAGAACATGGGCAGTGTCAGGAATATAATTCTGGCTATGACAGTATCGCAGCAGCTGTATTTCAGGAAGCTGGAGCTAAATGCTGGTTTCTCTAATGGATGATGCGGTTCTAAGAGGCCGTCCCTACCTCCCCTGGTTGACTCTGGAGGGGGCACTGTGAAACAGAGGATCCGTGGTGACTTTTCGACGTTAACCTTTTCAGGCATAGAGTTCACTACCCAATGAACTTCTGGCCCTGTAGGGCAAGACTTTTGTTTTCAGTTGTCTTTTCTTCAAAATCAAACCAGGACTATCAAATACATTCACTTTTAAAGCTCATGCCGGGTGTATTTGGCTTAAGCCTGTAGAGCTCCCTGCTGTAGCTTTGGAGTCACGTGACTACAATAGGCCCTGCAGACATTTGCAGTAACGTCAGATTAGTTCTAATGTTTTAATGTGGAAATCAGTTGGGCTTCATGAGCTGAAAACTGGAGTTAACAGGGACTTGAAACCTATGTTCAGGGAAAATCACTGGTTTAAACATTATCATGTTAGAGTTCCAATTTTTAGATTTTGAATTCTTAGTTATTATGTATTGGCAGTGTTTATTGTGCTCAGAGCAGATAAGATGCAAAAGTTGGGTCAATGGAAAAGGAATGGGAATAATAGATACTGTTAGGTGAACCAGATGTCTCTTGCTTTTCACTCTCGCTACTGTCTATAGCTCATGGGGGACCGGTGTGCCCAAGGGAAGGGACAATGTTACTGCCTTCCTGGTTCTTCAGATTTAAGTAGATTCTTTTTGGTTTTTTTTTTTTTTTTGGTGACTGGTCTTTTAGAGAAGGCAAATTCCTTAGTGAAAGTTCCTGCTGGTTTTTTATATCATAAGCATATTTTTAACAGTCATGCATATCTGACTTCTAAGTGTCTTAAAAACCAAAGGAGATATTTACTTTGGACTACATTATTAGGCTAATTATACATTTTTTCTTTACATTTTACATAACATAGTTATTACTTCATTCCCAAAGAGGAAACTTTTGGAATCTTCAGTTTAAGAAAGGTATTATTAGCAGAGAATTTTCACTGTCTGTAGAAGACAAATGAATAGGAATATAAGGGTCCAGTTTGACCACATAGCAGTGATTTTAAAGTCTCCAATTCCTACTGTTACAACATAGTTGCATATTAGAAAATGGTGTGAAACTACTTATATTTGTTTCATTCTGAGATTTCTTTCCCATGTTATTCACTGAACTTTGGCTACCCCTCTTAATTAAAAGTACAAAATTGAAACAATTATTTTGATCAAGCCTATATATAGCCGTAAGTTTTAAAGTAAAATGTTTCTATAAGGCTTATGAAAACAGAAATCTTTTGCCGCATTCCTCTCCAGAACGTTTTCTGTTAGTAGGAAAGCACAAACCCTGGCAAATTATCCATTAGGTGGCAGCATCTAGTTAAAATACGCACTTCTAAAAAGCGTCTGAAAGAGTTTGGAGCCAGACTTATTTAGATTTGAACTTAATTTTTTTTTAATTAAAAAAATTTTTTTAGACTCGAACTTTAAACGCATATTTACAAACATACCCAAATCTTCCTTCTGCCTCTTTTCCCTTTAAAAAAAAAAAAAGGGAGAAATTCCTAGGTTGAATATTATTCCTTAAACTGCCCCCCGCCCCCCGCAATTGCTTAACCTTTTATTTAAGTGTAATTTGAGGGACTTCAGGCTGGTAGCACAATGGCAATTTCAAACCAGCTCTTCAGACACAAAATACATCCTAGCCCCTCTAACATCACAAAGAACCAACAGCAAAACAAATGAAAAGGTACTGGTTGTTGCGTCATATATTTGGTTTTATTGACAGGTAAACACAAGTGGGGCCTTGACACCAAGAGAAGGAGAAAAACCACATTAAGTTGATATTTCCCCCCACATTTTGACTTGATAATCCAAACTTACTAACCTCCAGTTTAATTATTGAGGTGCTGAAGTAGACAATATTACACTTAATAGAGATCTCGGAAATATTTTAGAAGTCTTTTCACCCCATTTTTGAGGGGCCACTTTTAAGTTTTTATAGAGAAATCTGGTGAAAATCAGAACTCCTTACCATACTGTAAGGAGTTTTCCCTTAGTTTTTAGCATTTCTATGATGGATAGAGACAGAATTCTGTACTCTGGGGGAAGCACATCTGATGATAGAGTTGTTTGTCAGCAGTGTTTTTGAAGGAGGTTATTCCTTTTTCCTTTGTCACGTTGGCCTCTGTGTTCCCAGCTCCAAATTTATAAGCTTATGTAAGCACAACACAATAGCATCTTAATCAACTAGGGTTCTAATGATCTGAAAATACCTTTTTGAAAATGCTTTTCTGTGAAATTCAGGTATATGTCACTTTTCCTTGCGGATGTTAAGATGGAATATTCTAAGAAAATATGGTAGTCTATTTCCACCCTGATTTGCAGAGGATTGAGGGAGAAAATCAATTGTGGTGACTGGGACAGTTAAGGATTTTTGGTTTTTAACCTCTGTTACAGTCTTAATATTGCCTAGTAATATCTTTTGCATTCTCCAAAGTGGCCGTTCCAAATGCTTACCATGTGTTTAACCTCCTGTCGTCTGCAAGTCCTTCACTCTGGCCTTCTTACTGCCCAGAGAAAACAACCACCTGGGTGTGACTCCCTTCCATATTCTTTCCTTCTGTCTCTAAACTGCACTCTGTTCTCCTCCATCCCCCGTCTTTCTTATCTTAGATTGAGGGAAGGTGCTGTTCTCTAAGGCCAAGGTCAACGACATGCCATCCCTTTCATTCTGCCCCTGGCTCCTGATCCATCCATCATTCTGTGTTTCACCTAGAGCTGCTGCTTCTTCTTCTTCTTTTTTTTTTTTTTTTAAAGATTTCATTTATTTATTCGACAGAGAGAGAGACAGCCAGCGAGAGAGGGAACACCAAGCAGGGGGAATGGGAGAGGAAGAAGCAGGCTCATAGCGGAGGAGCCTTGTGGGGCTTGATTCCATAACGCCGGGATCACGCCCTGAGCCGAAGGCAGATGCTTAACTGCTGTGCCACCCAGGCGCCCCTCACCTAGAGCTTCTATCTGTCCTCCTCTCTCTCCTTCCCTCCAGCTTACTATGTTTGAATTTTCTGGTCCCAAAACAGAGAGAGCCATCAAACCAGCCAAACATACAAATAAAACCTCCTCCCTCAGTTCTCACCCTGCTCCCAAACAGGTCCCATTTACTTCCCTTCTTCTTAAAGGTCAGACTTCTTGAAAGAACAGTCCACACGTACTGGGGCTACCTGGTCAACTTCCATCTACTTCTCAGCTGTTTGGTGGTCTGTGTTCTCTCCTTTCACACTACAGAAGCTACTTTGTCAGTGGTCCTCTTCAATTCTAAGCCTAGTGACAGACTCCAGTTCTGACCCTACTTGACCTCTCTGTGGCATCTAGTGCGGTTGGCCAGTCACAGACCAGTAACGTTTTTACTGGTGTCATTTTTCCCTGCCAGCCCCCCCGTTTTTCTTCTCTCTTCTCCCTTACTCTCATTGCTGAAATCTGTTTCTCCTCCTGTGTGTTTTCCTCTATCTGGGTTAATGGTTTCATCATCCATCCAGACTTTGTGATGGTTAATTTTATGCATCAACTTGACTGGGTGGTGGGATGCCTAGATGCCTGGGTAAGCATTATTTCTGGGTGTGTCTTTGAGGGCATTTCCAGGACAGACGAACATTTGAATTGGTAGACTGAGTAGGGTCCCCCTCCCCAGTGTGGGTGGGCATCATCTGAGCTGCTGAAGATCTGAACAGAACTACAAGGCGGACAAAGGAAGGCTTTGCCCTCTCTGCTTGACTGCTTGACTTGGAACATTGATCTCTTCTGGGCCTCAGCTATAATTAAATTCTCTTATTCATTCCAATTATCTTTAGTTGTTTGCTTAGAGTCTTGTTAGTTTATGATCACCTTGAAATAACGTTAATTTTTGTGTCCTTTTCAATAATTATTCCTATTCTGAGAACTTTATAAAGACTTAGTGTTGAAATTTATGAGTGCATTTCATTAGGTATTTAAACTATCATCAAGTTTTTTCCATCTTGACAAGCTTATTTAATGTTTTCAAATCAGTATATTTATTTATTTATTTATTTATTTTTAAAAGATTTTATTTATTTACTTGAGAGAGAGAGAGGAAGTGAGAGAGAGAGCATGGCGGGGGGGGCGCGTGGGGGACAGCAGAAGGAGAGGGAGAAGCAGGCTCTCCGCTGAGCAGGGAGCCCGATGTGGGGCTCAATCCCAGAACCCTGGGACCATGACCTGAGCTGAAGGCAAACGCTTAACCAACTGAGCCACCCAGGTGCCTCTAAAATCAGTATGTTTAAATACTAAATGAGTGTTATTCTTTGGTCAATATTTCTTGGTTATGAAGGATTATTCTTTTAACTTAGTACCAGATTTGAATGGCTGAATTTACTCAGAATTTTTGCATCTATATTTATAAGTGAGATTTGCTCTGTGTGTGTGTGTGTGTGTGTATGACTGTGTGTGCCCACGTGCATGTATGTTCTGGTGTTGACAGCAGAGGTGGGGCTGGGAGGGGGGGTGTGTGTGTGCTTTGTGAGGCTATGTTAACTTCATAAAATGATTGGGGCTGGCTGTTCATTTCTTTCTATGCTTTGAAATAGTTTATATAATGTGGGGATTATCTGTTCCCTAAAAACTTGAAAGATTGCACTGGAAAAACCATCTGTTTCAAATAATTTCTTGGAGGCAATTTTCGGACTCTTTTCTCAGCTTCTTTCATATTTACTATTATATTTCAGTTTTCTAGTCTTCTGGGTCATTTCTGGCAATACATCCATGTCAGTGAGATTTCAAAACATCCATTTCACCAGGATTGAACATTTTACTAATAAAATTTCATATAGTATTTTAAAAGAATAATTCCCCTTATTGTTTATTATGCCACATTTCTTTTTTTCTGATTTAATTCCTGTTTTCCTTCTCTCTTTGCAATCTTAAAGTTTTTTTTTTTAAGTTAACTTTTTTAAAGCATAGTTTTAGATTTATGAGAAATTAGGACGATAGCATAGTGATTTTGCAAATACCTGCAACCATTTCCCCCTATTATTCGTATAGTATGGTACATTTGTTATAATGAACCGATATTGATACATTATTATTAACTAAAGCCTACACTTTCTTCGGACTTTTAGTTTTTACCCTTTTTTTTCTGTTCCAGTGTGCCATCCAAGATACCACATTACGTTAGTACGTGTGTCCTCATGTCTCCCTAGGCCACTCTTGGCTGTGCACTTTCTCAGACTTTTGACGACTTTGGCAGTTAGGAGGAGTACTCATTAGGTATCGTGTAGAATTTCCAGCAATTGTGATTTATCCATATTTTTCTTATGATTTGACAAGGGTTGCACGTTCTTGGGAGGAACACTACGAAGTCAAAGTGCCATTTCCATTCCGTCACATTATACTAGCCATGTAACTTATCAGTGTGGATGTCAACTTTGATCACCTGGCTGAGGAGGTGTTTGTCACATTTCTCCACTGTGAAGTTCTTCAGTTTTCCCCCCTTTCCATCCTGTCTCTGGAAGGAAGTTACTATGTGCAGCCCTTTCTTGAAAGGTAGGGAGTTACACTTCACCTCCTTGAAGGCAGTGTATTTACATAAATTATTTTGAATTATCTGCATGGGAGATTTGTCTATTCTTCCCATGTACTTATTCAATCATTTCTTTTTTTTTTTTTAAGATTTTATTTATTTATTTGACAGAGATAGAGACAGCCAGCGAGAGAGGGAACACAAGCAGGGGGAGTGGGAGAGGAAGAAGCAGGCTGCCAGCAGAGCAGGGAGCCCGATGTGGGGCTCGATCCCAGGACCCCGGGATCACGCCCAGAGCCAAAGGCAGACGCTTAACGACTGAGCCACCCAGGCGCCCCTCAATCATTTCTTTATATCAGTATAGACTTGTGGATATTTATTTTATACATTGGATTATAGTAATCTAATATCCCTTTATTTTGCCGCTCAAATTTTTCTAGTTTTGGTCATTGGGAGCTCTTTCAGTTGACATCTATGTCCCTTTTTATTTTTTAAGAGGGGGCAGAGGTGGAGGGAGCTCGATCTCACAACCCTGAGATCATGACCTGAGCTGAATCTGAAATCAAGAGTTGGATGCTTAACCGACTGAGCTACCCAGGGTCCCCCACCCCACCCCCATGTCCCTTTGATGTACCTCCAACATGGCCGGTTTTATTGTTGTTGAGCACCTCCTTACTTTCTGGCACTATGGGATGCACCAGACTCAGTTTGTATGTTTCCTCCCCTCCCTTCCCCCACCTCCTGGCTTGTATATTTCCTGTCTGAGTCCTAGAATCAGTTGTCTCTTCAGGGAGCCCTGGTTGCTCTGATTGGAGAATGATATTAGAAACCAAGATCTGGATGCTAGGTATGCTGTTGCTACTGGGAAGTCATTGATTCTAGGCCCTCTAAAGAAGGAAATATTTGTGAGTATACTAACCTGTTATATACCATATTTATTTCTATGTGTAACCCTCTGTATCTATATTAAGCTAAACGTGGATTCATACTGATGTCTCCAACTTTATGCTGTTACCACATGAATCTTTCTAACCATTTCCCCTTGCTTATCTGTAACTTCTACTCTGACAGTGAGAAACCTGGCTCTCACCATTGGCCCTCCCTTCACTTGTTGCTCAATTCTAGTAAATGTGTAGTGATATTAAAATTGTTAACCTGTACCCCTATAGGAGACAACTTAGTCAACTGGAGTTCAGTGCTCAGGGGCAGTCTCTGTTATTAGCAGAGTTTGGCACAGACCATGTGCCATACTTGCAGACTCCACTCATTTCCGCAGATACTTAAGGTGAATACCTTTTCCCTACCCCCTTCAGTGAGACTGTTTCAGACATTTATAATGCAGTTAGATTGTTTGGTCACATTTTGTGTTCCATCTTGGGATTCTCTGACATCCTAAATGATATTTTGAAAGCTTTCATGCATTACAGTTCACTCTTTGTGTTGTGAAGCTATAGGTTGTCAAAATGCACAGTGTCATGGGACCGGCAGTAGAGAATCATACAGAATAATTTCACCACTGCGAAAAATCCTGTGTGAATTCCCAGTCACCTCTGCCTCCTCCCCCATACCTCTAGATGCTTCTGATCTTTTTACTGTCTCTATAGTTTGCCTTTTCCAGAATGTTATATAATTGGAATCGTACAGTATGTAGCATTTCCAGGTTGGGTTTTTTTACTTAGCAATATGCCTTTAGGATTCATCGATGTCTTTTTGTGGCTTGATAGCTGCTTTCTTTTGGTCACTGAATAGTATTTCATTCTACGGCTGTACCACGGTTTGTTTATACCTTCACCTATTGAAAGGTATCTTGACCGCTTCCAGTTTTTGGTGATTGTGAATAAAGCTGCTTTACATTTTATGCAGATTTTTTTTTTTTTGTGGTTAAATTTTCAATTTACTTTGATAAATATCTAGGAGCAGGATTGCTGGAACATATGAGAAGACTGTTTAACTTTATAAGAAACTGACTGTCTTTCAAGTTGGCTGTACCGTTTTGTATTCCCACCAGCAAAGAATGAGAATTCCTGTTGCTTTGCATTTTTGGCAGCGTTTGGTATTGTTTTCTGGATTTTAGCCATTCTAATAGGTATGCAGTGGTATCTCATTGTTGTTTTAATTTGCATTTGCATTTCCCTAATGGCAAATGATGTTGTCTATCTTTTCAGGTGCTCATTTGCTCTCTGTATATTTTCTTTAGTGAGTTGTCTGTTCAGATCTTTTGCCCATTTAAAAAAATTGGATTGTTGCTTTCTTACTGTTCAGTTTTAAGTGCTTTATGTATTTTGGATACCAATCCTTTATCAGATACGTGTTTTGTAAATACACGTATTTTCTTCTAGCCTGTGGCTTGTCTTTTTTGTTTTCTTTACAGTGTATTTTGTAGAGCAGAAGTTCTAATAAAGCTCAATATATCAATTTTGTTCTTTCATGGATCATGCTTTTGGTGTTGAGTATGAAAACTCATCACTAAACCCAAGATCACATGGGTTTTTCTCCTCTGTTTTCTTTTAGAAGTTTTATTGTTTTGCATTTTAGATTAGTTGAATTATTTGTGAAAAGTGTAAGTTCTCTCTCTAGGTTTGTTTTCCTTCCTTCCTTCCTTCCTTCCTTCCTTCCTTCCTTCCTTCCTTTGCATATGGACATCCAGTTATTCCAGCACCATGTTAAAGAGATCATCCTCTCTCCACTGAATTGCCTTTGCTTTTTTTGTTAAAGATCAGTTGCCTGTATTTTTGTGGGTCTGTTTCTGAACTCCCTTTTCTGTTCCAGTGATCTGTGTGTTTTTCACTGAAAACATGTCATCTTGATCACAATTAGTGTTTTCTCTTTTTAAAATTACACTTGTAGATTTTTCTTTTTATACCTTCAAGAGCCAGTTTTGAATTTCTTTGCTCATTCTAGCTTGTTTCTTTATTATTTCTTTTCTTGACCTTGTTATTGTTTTCTCTAGCTTCTTCAGTTAAATTAGTTAAGCTCATTTCATTTTCTCTTAAAATATGTATATTAGCCTTCTAGGCCTGCCATAAAAAAATATCACAGGTTGGGTGGCTTAACAGCAGAAATTTTTTTTTTTAAAGATTTTATTTATTTATTTGGCAGAGAGAGAGAGAGACAGCCAGCGAGAGAGGGAACACAAGCAGGGGGAGTGGGAGAGAAAGAAGCAGGCTCCCAGCGGAGGAGCCTGATGTGGGGCTCCATCCCAGAACCTTGGTATCACACCCTGAGCTGAAGGCAGACGCCTAACGACTGTGCCACCCAGGTGCCCCATTAACAGCAGAAATTTATTTTCTCACAGCTCTGGAGGTTCGAAGCCCAAGATCAAGGTGCTGGAAAATTCATTTTTTGGTGAGGTCTCTCTTCCCAGCTTGCAGTTGTCCACCTTCTCACTGTGTCGTCATGACCTTTTCTCTGTGCCAGGGGAAGTGGGGAATGGGATAAAGAGATCTCTGGCATCTCTTCCTCTTCTTATAAGGCCACAAGTTCTATTAGATTAGGGCCCCACACAGTGACATTATTTAGTTTTAATTACCTCCTTAAAGGCCCTGTCTTCAAACACAGGCACACTGGAGGTTAGGGCTTCCATATGCACATTTTGGAGGGATACAGTTTAGTCTGTAACAGTATGATAAAAGCATCATTGCCATGCATTTATTTCTAAATATAGCTTTATCTCTGAAGTGCATTCTTTAGTACATGGTGTTATCACTATTCTCTACAAGTTGTTATTGTGTACTTATTTCCTTAGTGATCTAGTAGTTAATTGGAAAATGGCAGTGCCTTTCCCTTATTCTCCAGAATTTTTTTTAATAAGCCCTATATTTTAAAAGTTAATATAGAAATTTATAATATTGCTTTGATATTTTGAATTTATTGAAATTATAGTCTAATAGAATGGTTGTAAATTCTAGGGGACATTTGGATATGTGCATTTTTGGTTGGCATAATGGTGTGCAGTGGGGGAGGGCTTCATGCAGCTCTCAGGGGTGAGAACTTCTAGATCTTCATGCCATAGGCCAGCCCTGAGGAATTGTGGTGTGTGTGTATGTGTATGTGTGAGAGAGAGAGAAAGTGAGTGAGAGAGCAAGCAGAGGATGGATTTCAGAGTCTCTGTCCCTCTAAACATGGCACACTGCTGTTGCTGCTTTGCAGCTATCATGTGTAAGTGTGGAGCACTGTGCGTGGAGTCTTCTTTCAGAGTCCCAGGTGTGCCGTGAGGAAGAGCCCACTGTGCTCTGGGTTTCCTCGTTTTCTTTGGGGGTTTCAATCCAGTTTCGGGATTTCAACTTCCCTCTAAGGGAACCTGTATCAGGGAGCAGCCTCACACTTGTGTCAATTGCGTCTAGTCTAAATTCATTTCCTCTGATGCTGTTTTAGATCCTTCTCCACTGTCTGGGATGGACTTCAATGTCTTCCTTAGGTGGCATGAAACAACTTATATCCCATCCTGAAATCTTTCTCTTTTAAGACTCTTATTTAAAATGTGCTCAGTCCTTCAAAGTCTGGCTCTTGACCTCCTAAGGGAGATTGTTTTTGCACCCCCCCATGAATATTTGTAGTGAGGAGAGGAATCTTAAAATTTCCTATTAAATTTAATTTTGGTATAATTTCGGACTTAAAGTCTCAAGAAAAGCACAAAGAATTTTCAAAAACCCTTTATCCAGATTCTCCAGGTGTTAACATGTTGCCACATCCTCCGTCTCTGTGTCTGTCTCTGTATAGATGTTTCTCCCCTCTGTCTCCCTCTTCACACAAGGGCTCTTGCACACACACATGCACGAGCCAGGAAGTTAACGCTGATCCAGTACTATTGTCCAGTCTACAGGCTTTCTTCTTTTGCTAATTGTCCCACTAAAATCCTTTCTACCAACAGAAAATCCCTGATCATGTGTTGTGCTTAGTTGTCATGTCTCTTTATGTCATTCTTAGTGCTCTATGACACTGGCATTTTTGAAGACTATAGGCTTGATATTTTGTAGACTGTTCCCCAGTCCGGGTTTGTTTCTAGTTCCACGAGATTTGGTTCAGGTTATACATTTTTGGCAGGAATCCCAGTGTGTCTTCAGTGGGTCCTATCAGAAAGTACACGATGTCGATTGTGCCATAACTGGTGAGGTGAACCTTGATCACTTGGTTAAGGTGGTGTCTGCCAGGTCTCTCCCCTGTGAAGTTGCTAGTGTTCCTTATGTACTGAGTGAGTCATCTTGCAGGGAGGTACTCTGAAGCTATTGTGTCATTCTTCCAACTTTCATCTACTACTTTTCCATCCATTGGTGATTCTTACCTGAATCAGTTATTATTATGATGGTTACCCAACGACTATTTTCTAATTCCGTTAGGTCTTCTATAGTAATGCGTTTTTTTGTTCTGTTTTGTTTTTGTTTTTTTACTCTAAGGAAGAGTTTTCTAAAGGAGAACTTTGGAAATTCAGAAAATGCTTTTTTTTTTTTTTCCTTTGAGGAGTTAAGCTCCTGCAGTTGAATAACCGACTTTCAAAGCTGTTGTGTTTTAAGCTCAAAGCTGAGCTGGGAGGCCTTTGCTCTAGGCCGTGCCCGCCTTCTGTCTGAGGTACTGAGTGTACAGAATACCACTGAGACTGTTGGGGAAGAGCCACAGGATCACAAGAATAATTTTAGCCTAGGAAAAGCCCTTAGGTTAAAATTATCTCCAAATATCACTTTGCTGTAACAGTTTTTAGTATCACAAGGTTTCATATTGTGTCTTTCTAGGTGCTTCGGTGTAGAAGTGAGTGAAACTGCTATTAAAAAGGAATTATGGGATCCAAAATAAATATATTACCACTCGAAAAGAACTTAAACCTTTCTGTCTTTTACACAAAAGTAGCTTAGCCCTCTGCCACCCAAGGCTTACACCACTGATTTGCTAGATTAACTCATCAAAGATTATGCAGGATTAACGCTGTAATGTCAATCCCAATGATGCTCCATTGTTTTGAATTCCAAATTAGGGAATTGGAATCGAAACATTTCTTTTTACCCTCAGACGTTGTGTGTTTTGAATTGGGTGCTTATTTGTGTGGTGGGGTGAACGTATCTTCTGCCAACTTCCTTTGCCTATATCATGTCTAGGAGGGTGCGTGAACCAGGTGTGTTTCAGAGATGGGTGGTGGATACTATACTATCCTCACACCTTGTCATGTTTTGAAGCAAAAACATTTCTGTGCCACAACCTGGCAGAGTCTCTCATGTTAAGACATAGAGACTTAAAAGAAAAGGATACTGGTTTATGTTAGCAGTTTCTTGCAGATATACGGTGTCTACATTAGCTAACAGGAGAAAATAAGATAAATTACATTGAAACAAGAAGAGTTGAAAAAAACACAATTTCCTAATTTCTTTATGGGTATTGGCCCGAGAGCGTAAATCCCAAAGCTATCCCAAAGAAAGAAAGCTAACTGCTAAGAGTCTCCTGGTTTTCTCTTTCAAACACATGTTTTTATCTTATTGACCATGTATCTGAAATCTTTATTTGGGGATGTAAAAGAAAAAAGAAAAATACAAAGTTATTCAGTGTGCATATTCTCTATATTATGAATGTTGGAATTTGGATACATTCACTCCAGGGAGTTGGTGTGATATTTTAGCACACACTTGTACATCTTCTTTGCGTAGAAGTCCTAGGGAAATGCTTTTTGGCAGTCTCGATTTTCTGCTGTTTGTTTCAGAGGCTAATGTGTATAAAGATGATTATCATTATAACCCGGAAGTGACATCTTAAGAAATGTGTATGGTGGAGGGGATTGAGGAATATTGTAGAGAATGTTAGATCTTCCTTTTAAACAACTGTTCATGTAGCCAACTTTTTACTTATTTTGCATATTGAACAAGGGATTTTTTAAATCAGCAGATCCTTCTCGCTGTGAGCATGAAGACACATTTTTCTCAGTGTTCCACACTCAAGTCCCTCCAGAAGAATATGAAAACTGTATACAGAATGCCAAGCAAGGTATGTTTTAATTTGTGTGATTTTGCATATTGCCACAAAATACTAGCTATATACAAAAATATTCACAGATGAAGTCTTTTGATGTAACTTAATCCAGAGGTAGGTGAAAGTAGGTGAGGGTTCTAGATGAAACAAGGTTGGTCACAAGTTAATCATTGTTAAGTTAGTTGTTGAGGGTTTATGATACCATTCTTTCTGCTTTTGGATATTTAAATTTTATATAATAAAGAGTTAAAGAAAAGCTGGTTTCAAGTAATAGAAACTAGCTTAAGCAAAAAAGAAAATTTTTGGAAATAATCCTGGAGGTAGACAGCTTTTTTGATTCCCGAGAGCATATTCTGTGGTTAATCATTGAGAGAGAGACTCAATTTCAAAATTGCAGAGAAGACAGCAACTGATCCAGCTTGGGTTAGGCACCTACCCCTGGGCCAACCAACTCACCCAACCCAGCAAGGGTTGAGGTTAATGTAGGAACGTGACAGCTCCTACTGCCGGTCACCTCCAGGGTGGAGAGGAGAGGACATTTCTAGTGAGACAGTACTGACCGGACAACCCAATGTTTTGTTACTACAATTTTAAAAACTATTATAAATGTCAATATGAATGCATTTGAGTTATTTTAATGTTGTATTGTTTAAGAGTATATGAAACTTGAAGTGAATGAATAAACCTCATATTTCAACTTCAAAGACTATACACAACTTGGTTATAGAACAAGTTGCATGTTTTATATCTAAGGAGGCCACTCACCGAAAAAGTAACTCACACTTTAACTGTTGGTAGTTGATTAAAAAATGTTATTGATTAAAGAAATAAAATCCCAATGATAAAATAGAGATTGTTTTGCCTAGAAACTTGTAACTTAAATTTGAGCGAAACTTATTTCTTACTCACATTTATTTTTGTTTGAAAATAGACCATCCATAGACCTTACCCTTTTCCTGCTTCTTTCCAGCTATTGTTATAAAAATATATTCTTTAATTATTAAATTCCTATGGAATCTTTGATAACTAACTATAAATATACCAATTGATTAGCTCCCTTAATCCTTCTTATTGACATACACTCTCTTATAAAACAAAGATAACTTTTCAGTAAACCTTGTCTGGATTGAGCTACTGGCTGGTGTTTTTCTCTTTTGGACTTTAATGTGGCAATTGTGATCTTTTGTACGGTGGACTCCATTTGTCATTTAAGAAGATTCTTCTTTATGCTTGTTTTTAGAGTTTTGAAGAAGCATACACATGATCTTGTTTTAAATGCTTTAAACGTGACTACAGTGAAAATAAGATATTTAATAAAGGGAATAAGAGTCCATAAGTATTTTTCTTACCCTTGTTTTGAGCACCCATGATCTGAACAACTCAGAAGTTGACTCAGGCCTCTTTTCAAAGGTTGAGAAAAACGACAAACTGAGATGAGCTCTAAGGGTTTGCGCAGATGGGATGTCAAACTTCCAGGACCCTTATACCCAGACTTTGCTTAGAAGACAGGTTTGAACAAAAACTTACTGTTCAGAGAGGGTGATGGCGTATTAATAGACAGCAGGAAATGACTCTAGTCTTTAGGAGAAGTTTTGTTTCATATAAAGACTGAGATAAAATATATTAATTAGTTTCATTTGAGTTTAGTTGATACACATGTTACACTAATTTCAGGTGTACAACATAGTGACTCAACAAGTTTGCACATTCATCCGTGCTCACCACAAGTGTGCTCCCCTCTGTCACCATGCAACACTATTACGATACCATTGACTATATTCCTTACGCTGTGCCTTTCATCCCTGTGATTTTTTCATGCCCTAACTGGAAACCTGCATTTGCCAGTGGCCTTCACCCATCCTGCCCATCTCATCACCCTCCTCCCCTCTGGCAACCATCACTTTGCTCTCTGTATTTATAGGTATGATTCTACCTTTTGTTTCTTTATTTATCCATTTGTTTTGCTTTTTGGATTCCACCTATGAGTGAAATCATATGGTAATTGTCCTTCTCAGTCTGACTCATTTCACTTAGCGTAATACCCTCTAGGTTTATCCATGTTGTTGCAGATGGCAAGCTCTTTCTCTTTTTTATGGCTGAGTAATATTCTACTGTCTGTGTGTGTCTATGTGTGTGTGTATCACATCTTCCTTTTCTGTAAGAATAAATCTCCATGCATATTAGGTTTCTGGATTTGGAATTTAGAAGTTATTCTGTATATGTTTTATTTCTTATGTATTTTAATGATGCTTATATATTTTAATGCTTGCTTTATTTCTTATATATTTAATGTATATATATTTAACGTATGCTTAATGTAATTTTAATTTAAAATTTTAGCATAATGGACAATTATAATTACAAAAAATTTTGAACTTTTTTAATATTAGATTTTACCTATGATGTGGGAGGAAATGAGTCGTTGATTAAAGCGGAAAAAGAAACCTTTCTCAGATACAGAAAAGATTGAGCTCCGGGGTAAACACAGCCAGGATTTCATTAAGCGAAACATTGAGGTATGTATTTAGAATTTAGAAATCAGAATGGGGGGGGCGCCTGGGTGGCACAGAGTCTGCCTTCGGCTCAGGGCGTGATCCCGGTGTTATGGGATCGAGCCCCACATCAGGCTCCTCCGCTATGAGCCTGCTTCTTCCTCCCACTCCCCCTGCTTGTGTTCCCTCTCTCGCTGGCTGTCTCTATCTCTGTCAAATAAATAAATAAAAAAAAATCTTAAAAAAAAAAAGAAATCAGAATGGGGGATTAGGTGAGTTACGAAAATGAAAATAGTTGTGTTCACAGTCTTTAAATTTTTTTTTTTATCATGATACATGCATATGTAATTGAAACAGCATATAACACTGAAAGAAAAGCTTTAATGGACCAGTACTTAACTTCCTTATTTTTTATTCCATCCTGTCTTATTCTACCCCTTTTAAAAATGCTGGCTGCAATTCAGTATGCTTATTTCACTACCTAGAAACGAATCTGATTCCTGCAGTTTGAAACACATTTATTTAGATAATAGCTTCAGACAATGTTTCCTAGATTTTAAATTGCATATTAGTAAAATTGGCTTTTTAAACTAATGAGACTAAATGCTGGTGCATTTAGAAATTTGCATGGAAAATGCTTCCTGGCAGAGCTGGAAAGGCCAATGGGCTGACTGCCCCTTGCCCACTCCGGCTGAGCCTCCAAGAAGCCCATCACTTGTCCCTTGCCTTGATTAGCTCCGTGCTTAGGGGATTCAACCTTGGTCTTACTGACCCTACAGCCTGACTTGGTATGTCCTCAAGGCAAACTAACCAAGGGCAAAGGGGCTCCTCTATTAGACCAGAATGCTGATTAATTACTTTACAGCGCGAAGTGTAGGAGCAGTGCACAGAAGGCTTGTGACAAACCACCCAGGCGGATAACAGATAAGTCACTAGGTGAGCGGGAAGTTATTCACAAGAGGAGAGAGTTAAATCATTCCTCACAGTTCAAGCCAGATGCTTCTTCCACGGTTCGCACATCATTTCCAGGCAGATTGGATTCATGGGCCAACCTGCCACTGCCAGGACGGGCCTCTGGGACTCCTGCCTTTTCTCTTCATGTTCCTCTGATCTGAAGGAAACTTTCTCCAACTTGATCTATCTTTTGCACTGGCCCATGTTGATTTATTTAATTTTCCGAGAGTGGTAACATTTTTCTCATATCCAAGTTCTTGCTGACACAAGAGAGGAGCTCCACCATGGATTTCCCTTTTCCCCTTTTAACAATAATTGCTGACTCTTTATTCAAAGTCCTGATATGACAGCTTGGAATTTATTATTTTCATTATTTATTTATTTATTTATTTATTTTTAAAGATTTTATTTATTTATTTGAAAGAGAGAGCAAGAGAGAGAGAGCACAAGCAGGGTGAAGGACTGAGGGAGAAGCAGACTCCCAGATGAGCAGAGAGCCTGACTCGGGGCTTGATCCCAGGACCCCCAGGATCACGACCTGAGCCAAAGGCAGATGCTTAACTGACTGAGCTGCCCAGGTACCCCGACAGTCTCGAAATTTAAGAGCAAGTTCATTTAGGAGACAGTGGGATGTCCAGCCTGCAAGCGGGCACCTTCGTTTTGGGTCCGATGCAAGAACGATTTTGAAATGGGTGATGTTGAGAAAGACAAGAAGAGTTTCGTGTAGAAGTGTGCCCAGTGCCATACTGTGGGAAAGGGAGGGAAGCACAAGACTGGGCCGCATTGCCATGGTATGTTTGGGTAAAACACAGGGCAGGCCCCTGGGTTTTCTCACCTAGATGCCAACAAGAGCAAAGGCATCACCTGGGGAGAGGAGACACCGATGGAGTATTTGGAGAATCCCAAGAAGCACATCCTTGAAACAAAAACGACCTTGGCTGGCATTAGGAAGACGGGAGAAAAAGAGCAGACTGGATAGTTTTTAAGGCACAGTAATTGGCCACTGCCTTGTTTATTACGAAACAAGAATGTCTCATGACTTCTTCTATGTGTACCGTATTTAAATGGATCTCATACACCAGAACTCAGATCATGAATGGCTGATGAAGATTTATTTTGGAGAGTCCTGACTGAAATAAGATTGACTTATGGTTAAATGCGTACGATCAGGTTTTTGAACTTTGATAGTGATTCTGCTTCTGCAAGTGCTGTCACTGTTTTCCCCTTCTGGAGAGATGATTGGAATCGATTGGTGAAGTTCTACTTTTCACAGAGATGGTAAATGCCATCTCTAAACCTATAGGAGATGGGTTTTCTATTTAGATTTATTTAACTGTTACATTTATTTAAATACTGAGGAAATCCCTTCACTACCTCACAGAACAGCAAGACTCAGCTGTGTTTCACGTCGTGTTCGTTAGCCTGTTAAAGGCAAGGGCTGAAGATAAGCTGGAAATGTCCACTTTCTCTTTTTGGTCTTAACCATGCCAATTTAATTAAAATTCCCTGCATCTAAACTGTTGCCTTTGGCTTAATGAAAGACATTTTCATGTGGTTTATGTATAATATTAAACCAAGAATATTTTACACTTCTCACATTTTATAGATGACCTGTAAGGTCAGATACTTTCAGAATTCAGTGTGACAGGATACAGTAGCAAACTTGGCTTGTGAATTCTTCACTAAATCAGATGAAGTTATAATTCAAGATTGTCTTTTAAATAGCTGTGTGAAAACATAACTGTAGAATGACCAAATATGCACGATTGGTAATGGTGCTTCTACCAACTCATTAGAAGGATTAAAGTTGAGGAGATGTACCATCAGGACAAATTGGCAAATTATGTGATAAGGAATAGTTAAAATCACAGATAAAAAAAAAAAGCACTGTCATTCAGTAGATCCATGTCATGTAAGAAGCAAGAAGATTCTTTCCAAATACCTCAGCAAATTGTTATTACATTGATAAATATTATATCAAGAGAGGTTTGCAAACTGCCCATGTTTGTTTTACTTTATATTTTAAATAAAACGATTGTTGAAATGGCTAACGTGAGGGCCTGCTTATAGCAGGAGTATCTTTGCTTCGAGAACGGACCTGCTGCAAAAATTAGCCGCAAAAGAAAACTACCTCACAAATGAAAAATGCCTAATCTCACAGATTTTACCTTAGTGTGTCTCTGCTCTAGAAGCCTCAGTTCCCATTTTTATTTTTCTGAACTATGAATTGTTTTGCGTATTTACTATTTTTTATTAATACATTCTGTAGTTGGCCAAGAATTCAGGAAAGCCCGTGGTTATGATTGATAGAGAGAAGAAAAGGCTGACTGAACTTTTGAAGGACCCAGATGACCAAGATTCGGGGCTGTCCTGTTCTGAGGTATGTAAGCTCCCATATTCAATGACCTCTACACTTCTTCTTCATTTATTTTGTTTTGTGGTTTCAATTTTTTTATTTAAATTCCAGATAGTTAACACAGAATGTCATATTAGTTTCAGGTGTAGGACTTAGTGATTCATTACTTACGTACAACACCCAACACCCGGTGCCCTCCTTAATTCTCATCACCTATTTAAACCATCCGCCACCTCCCTCCATCAACCCTTAGTATGTTCTTTATTGTTGAGTCTGTTTTAGGGTTTGCCTCTCTCTTTTTTTCCCCCATGTTCATTTTTTTTGTTTCTTTTTTTTTTTTTAAGATTTTATTTATGTATTTGACAGAGATAGAGACAGCCAGCGAGAGAGGGAACACAAGCAGGGGGAGTGGGAGAGGAATAAGCAGGCTCATAGCGGAGGAGCCTGATGTGGGGCTCGATCCCATAACACCGGGATCACGCCCTGAGACAAAGGCAGACTCTTAACCGCTGTGCCACCCAGGTGCCCCCATTTGTTTTGTTTCTTAAATTCCACATATGAGTGAGATCATATGGTATTTATCTTTTTCTCACTGATTTATTTCACTTAGCATAATACTCTCTAGCTTCATCCGCTGCAAACATGCCTAATCTTGTCTGATCTTGGAAGCTAAGCAGGGTTGGGTCAAGTTAGCACTTGGATGGGAGACCTCGATGGTTCTTAATTTTTATTTTTTATCCTGTTATTGGCCCATTTGCCCAATTTGCAGTAAATTTTTAAATTATGGGACAATATTCTCTGACTTTAAAATATCCTGGTTTACAAATTATGTTTCTTGAATTTTTCAGATTTTTTCTTGGTCAATTTATTATTGACTGTCAGAGGATTATCTGATGTCACTGTAAGAGTGACTACACGTTAACTATCACGGTAATAACCCCTGCTTGACATGTAATAGGGCTTAGTCACTGATGACATAGAAATGAGTTTCTCTGTGTCCTTTTATTTTGGACATTTCTTATTATCCCTCAGCTGGTTCCGGGATATTTTGGTGTAGTCTTCAGTAGCCCTAAAGAACCCCATCCTGCTCCTGCCCTTGAGCATCCAGGCCCCCGAAGAGTCCAAGGAGGGGAACAGTACGCAGTCCAGGGTACAAGTGTGCGGGCAGGTCAGGTGAGCGTGCAGTGGCTTAGCATTGGCCCTTGTTAGCGTAGTAAACTTAACAGCAATAGCCTTTACTTCTACAAATGCATTCTCCTGTGTACCTGGAAGCCCCCAAGCCTGTCATCTAGTTTTATTTACCCATGTTTAATAGCGGCATGATGGGGTCAAGGCTGCTGGCATCCTGCCCCAATCCCTTTTCCCTGGTACCTTCTGGGCCTCCGTGCCCCTGCCCTGTGCCAAGGCTGCACAGCTGCCTCCTTCCCTGGAGTATGGCTACGCACTAAATGGGAGCCGCACAGCCTAGGATAGCACCCCCTCCCCACTCCTATCCCTTCCCAACTCAAGACGGGCTTAGCTCTGTGATGCAGTGTGTCCTCCAGAGCTTCCCGGGGGCCTATCCGGGCTTTAGCTGAGACCACATCCTTGCCCGGTTGTGGGCTGTGTTTCCCTTGTCCTAGCCTGCTTCCCTCACACTGCTTCTCCTGAGAGCGCTCCCTCAGAAAGTCACTTGAACAAGAATCCCTGTCTCAGGTTCTGCATCTAGACCCGCCTCAGGTACGTAGGCGCAGAGGGTCGTTTCGCTGTAGGGACACAAGCTGTGCGTGAGCAACAGTACCTGTTGCCAGTGGGGGAGGGTGGGCCAGTTCCTGGAGGCCCACAACCCACCTCAGCTGGCGACTGCAAATCTCAGCCCAGGGCTGCATGGATCCTCCAACGTGTCAAGAGAAGCTAGACATTCAGATTTTTGTGGGAAATATTCCTTTTTTAAATGTTGACAACTAATTTCATTTTAAAAAGTTCTGTGTAGAGGCGCCTGGGTGGCTCAGTCATTAAACGTCTGCCTTCGGTTCAGGGTGTGATCCTGGCGTTCTGGGATCGAGCCCCACATCAGGCTCCTCCACTAGGAGCCTGCTTCTTCCTCTCCCACTCCCCCTGCTGTGTGTTCCCTCTCTCACTGACTGCCTCTCTCTTTGTCAAATGAATAAATAAAATCTTTAAAAAAAAAAAAGGTCCGTGTAGGCCAACAAAGTCGCTACCTCCCACCCTCACCCCAAGCCACAGGCAAATCTACAGAACATCACAGTCTACAACCTCAAAATATTCTTTCCTGAGAGGTTGCAGGCCCAGCGGGGGCTGTGTCTCAGAATGTGGGAAGGTGTTGGTGTGTCTGGGGCTGGTGAGATTGCCCAGGGAGATGCCCTGACAAGGCAGAGGATAGATAGCCGGGCCTCGGAACACCTGGTGTGTTCTCTGAAGCAGGGCTGACAAGTAGCTAAGGCGAACTGCTAACCTCCTACAGAATTTGGAAATATTTAACTTCAGAATTTGTGGTGATTTATTTTATTAACAAAAGCTAAGATAACAGTAAGACTTTTTTTTGTTTTGTTTTTTTTTAACAGTAAGACTTAAGGGAACTGCATCTCATTCCTGGTTTTATTAATTATGAAGTTAGGCAAGCTGCTAGCTGCTGATTCTCTGGGTTCCAAACTATGGCATGGTAGATCTTCCTTACATACCCAGGAATGATTTAACAGTGAATTTTTGTTATTAAATATTGCCTTTTATGTATTATTTTTGTTAGTAGATTATTTACAAATACCATATAGGTGGGTTTTTGTTGTTGCTGTTGTGTTTTTGTTTTTTTTATCTTTTGGTGTTATTTCCTTATTCTTCATCTTTTAACGAGGATATTTAATTTTTTCATATTTATTATGACCACTGACAGTGTTTGGACGTTTTTTTGACATCTTATTTGATATTTCATTGATTAGATTTGTTTTGTTTTCTTTCTTTCTTTTTTTTTAAGATTTTATTTATTTATTTGACAGGGAGAGAGAGCACAAGCAGGTGGAGTGGCAGGCAGAGGGAGAGGGAGAAGCAGGCTCCCTCCTGAGCAGAGAGTTGGACTTGGGGCTCAGTCCCACAACCCTGGGATCATGACCTGAGCCAAAGGCAGATGCCCAACCAACTGAGTCACCCAGGCACCCCTAGATTTATTTTGTTTTCTTAACTTCACCCCCTTTTCCTCTCATGGTTTGAGGATTCAGTTCAGTATCCGATAACTGATCTGGTGCTGCTAACCCTCGATTTCTTAAAATAAAAAAATGTGCATATTTTTTCAACTTCAATAATTAACTATTCTCTAAAATCTTGTATCTTAACAAGGCAGGACCCCAGGACCACGACCTGAGCCAAAGGCAGATGCTCAATTGACTGAGCCACCCAAGCACCCCATCTACTATATTCTTAAACCATGCCAAACTTCTTCAGATTCCTCAAATTTGCTATAGTCTGTGGCACTTCTGCGTGTCTTTTTCTTTGTGGAGTGCTAACCCATCCCCCCATCTCTGACAAATGCCTATGCAACTGAAAGAGAGTGACCAGGGTGGTGATTACGTTTTAACTCCCCGGAACTCTTGCTCTCGGGTGGTTCTTCATAGTGGCATGTTTAATTGTGAGGACGGGATATTCTCTTGAATCTCTCTAGGATACTTAGAATTTTTAAAAGGTTTCCTTCTTTTCTTAAAAAAAATATTTATTTTTGAAAAGATTACTTATTCATTTATTTACTTGAGAGAGAGAGAGAGTGCAAGAGAGAGAGAGAACAAGCGAGCACAAATGGGAGAGCAGAGGGAGAGGGACAAGCAGACTCCGTGCTGAGGAGGGAGCCCGATGCAGGGCTCGATCCCAGAACCCTGGGATCATGACATGAGCTGAAGACAGACACTTACCCAACTGAGCCACCCAGGCGCCCCTAATTAATTTTTTAAAATAATCTCTACACCCAACATGGGGCTCAAACTCACAATATGGAGATCAAGAGTTGCATGCTTCCTCCACCGAGCTAGCCAGGCTCCCCTAAAGGATTTCTTTCTATTTTGGGAATTTACACTCGCAGTTGATGGCACTCCCCAAAGCCAGATGCCTCTACTGCCAAAATGTGTTTTGCATTGTATCTCAAATTACTCATACCCAAATCAGTGTTGAATGCATGGGTTTGGTTGTAGACCCTTGGTTACCAGCCTGAGCGCTCACTGTAAAGTAGGGTGGCTAAGAGCATTTTCTGGATTCTGTCTTGGGGAGGCAAGACTTCTGAAAGCTAGAAATTTTCAACACCTAGCAATGTTGTCTAGAAGGTGCACTAGATGGAAAAACATGATACCGTCTACTACATATTACATACAATCTACATATAATTTCCCACTGTGACAGAGTAGCACATGAAAAACTTTTACATTTCTGTTGAATTTAATCTGATATGCTCTTTTATTTCCAGTGTCATTAAGAAGAATTCCGTTCAAACAAAAATTTAAAATTTATCGACAAATATTTAGTCATTGATTCCATAGTTCCATTTTTTGGTGACTCATTATTTCTCATTTAGAGCATACAGTATTTATGTCCTTTTTATTTAGGAAAAATTAACTGGAGTTTTCTTATTTGTAACTATTAAATATTATTTTTTGTAATGATGTATAATAGCTTTCATATGCCAACTCACAAGTGTATTTAAAATGTTTATTACTGTATCATATCCTTGTATGGATATACTACAGCCTTTTCATTTTTCCCTATTTTTATTTTTTATTTATTTATATTTTTTTATTAAAGATTTTATTTATTTATTCGACAGAGATAGAGACAGCCAGCGAGGGAGGGAACACAAGCAGAGGGAGTGGGAGAGGAAGAAGCAGACTCACAGTGGAGGAGCCTGATGTGGGGCTCGATCCCACAACTCCGGGATCACGCCCTGAGCCGAAGGCAGACACTCAACCACTGTGCCACCCAGGCACCCCTCACTTTTCCCTATTTTTAGACATTTGGACTTTTCACAATTATTCTTTACTATAAAAGACATGGCAAAAACATATGAGTTAGTGTTCTGGGTTATAAGAAACAGAGATAGACTTTGATGAAAAAAACAGAATAAATATATTGGGAGAGTCGGATAGCCCGCAGACTTGGTGGGAAGTTTGGCAGATATCAAGGAACCCAGAAACATGGCTATAGAAACTCCTTAGGAACAGGCTGGTTAGGGGCTGCATCATCGCCACCAGGCACCTCCGCTAGAAGATCACTGCTGCCACCCTCACCGCTACCAACACTGGATCCCCAAGGTTACTGCTGTCACCATTAATTACTGCCCCACTTCCCCTGCATCTTTGTACCTCTCTCTTTCCCTCAAGAGTCAAAGTCCAGCGTGTTGACTTCTGACTGGCTAATTCTAGGTCATTTGCTTGTCTTCTTGATGCCAGTGGGTGGGCAGAAGGGGTGGCTGGTGGGAACCTGTCTCCTACTAAGGCTCATGCAGTGTTTGGTTTCACTGAAACAGGAAGGGAGCTTGGATGCTGGGGTCAGGGGGAGACATGTAATTCTTGCTGCATAAGTTTTTGCATGTATCTCTTCTGGTTACCGCCTACGGATTGATTCCTGGTATTAGAGTCATGAAACCAAAGTGTATGAAATTCTTAGACTTCCTTGCCCTCCATTTGCCCCTTTATTCTTAATATTTTTATGATTCTTCTGTCCTTGTATTACACGTTTCTCTGGGTGACCTCATCCATTCCCATGGTTCAAGGGTTTGAGCCCTATAGATATGTGGGTGAGTCCAAAATACTTATTTCCAATCTAGGTCTCTATCTTGAACTTCAGACAAATATATTTAACTACCTAACAGAAGCTGTGGATATCCTAGGGACATCTGTGAATAACAAAATGTCCCAAACAGAATTTGTCATTTTCCTCCTTGAACCTATTCTGTCTTCTGTATTCCGTCACATGGTCAGTATGACCGCTCTACCCCTAGTTCTCAAAATCCACATTTTGGTTTTTATCTTTCATCCTTACTCCTCCTTTCATTCTTCCATCAAATTATCTCCGGATTCTATAAATTTTACTTCCTAAATATCTCTGGAATCTGTCCTGTGTTCTGTATTCCCAGGAAATATTGCTTAGTTCGGGTGCTCATCACTTTAGTTCTAGGTTATGGCTTTAGCTGCTTTTTTTTAAAAAAAAAGATTTATTTCTGTATTTAAGAGAGAAAGAATGCATATGCATGTGAGTCGGGGAAGGGGCAGAGGGAAAGAAAGACAGACTCTTCAAGCAGACTGCCCAACACGGAGCTCCATCCCAGGACCCTGAGACCATGACCTGAGCCCAAATCAAAAGTCAGCTGCCCAACTGACTGAGCCGCCCAGGTGCCTGGGCTTTTGCTTAACTGGGTTTTCTGCTTCCAGTCTTGCCCTCACTAGCTCCAGTTTTATAGATTTTATTTATTTATTTTAGAGATCGAGAGTGAGACAGAGAGAGAGTGAGAGAGAGTGTATGTGTGTGTGCAGGGGGAAGAGTAGAGGGAAGAGGGACAAGCCGACTCTGTGCTGAGCACAGAGCCCAACATGGGGTTTGATCCCATGACCCTGAGACCCTGACCTGAGCTGAAATCAAGAGTTGAATGATTAACCAACTGAGCCACCCAGGTGCCCCACCAGCTCTGGTTTTAAAATGCGTAGACAAATCATATTTCCTTGATTAAGATGTGATGAAGATTGATGATTTCCTCAGGAAGCCTTCTCCAACCACTTTGTCTCTCTGCTCCTTCCTGTCCACGAAGGTTAGTTGACCCCTCCTGGTCTCCATGGCACCTTGGGCTCCCCAGCACCCTTCATACCTTGTTAAAATCTTTGCTGCCAAAAGACTGAGAACTTTTTGAGGGCAGAGCTTATGAGATTCACATTGAATCATCAGTGCCCGGTGTAATGCCCATGCACAGTGGGTGCTCAGTACAGGATTTCTGAATGAATGTTATGAATGGGTTTTAACCCATTATGAAACAAGTGTTAGTTGAATAAGGAGTTAGATGAGCAATTAAACTCACAAAACCCAAACAATTGCATTTATAGGCCCTCTGTTACCTTTCAGGGACAAATCTTGGAAATACCATGTCCATTATAGGGTAAACATGATTTCTTCCTATTCAATGTATCACAAACCACTTTTTCAAAGTGGAGAAATGTGAGTGTTGTAGGAACCGGACTGTGAGGCCCAGAGATTTATTCCACAGGGGAAAACTCCCACAAAATATAGGATATACTTTATGCAGATTTGGCAGATAATGAAACCATAAACTATTTAATTTTTTTCTTTCACTATCCCAGTGTTAATTTTGTGGATTTTTTTGGTTTTGCTGTGTGTGTGTGTGTGTGTGTGTGTGTGTGTGTGTGTGTGTGAGTGAGAGATGAGCATTGATGTAACAATCTGAAAGGTATATTTTGGAAAAAACATAGCATGGGAATGACCCAGTGATCCTTGTTTCCTCTTAGGGCGATCAGTCTGGCTGGCTGGTCCCGGGAGAAGGATATACACTTGCAGTCACCCAGCACCAGCAGCTTGCTGAAATTGACTCAAAGCTCCAAAAACTTTCTGCAGCCTCACCAACAACCTCCAGCTTTTCTCCAGGACTTGACAACCAGAGCGATCAGGTAGAGTTAAGTTAAGAACACACAGACCGGTAGGGTTGCGTGCTAAAGCTGGTTCACAGAGTCTGACAATCCCACATGTTTCTTCCATGACAACAAATGCAGCGATAGTAATAAAGTGTACGTATTGTGTGTGTTTTTCTTTGGTGACTTCACTTCTTCTTCGTTTTTCTTTCAGTTGGTAATTTGCTGGGAGGGGTCACTTAGGAAATATTATTTTAATGTTATTATGTCTTTATGATTTAAGCTAATTCTTGATCATGATCAGGAGACAGGATAGGGAAGAAAATTGATAATGCGCACATTTGTCCTTTAAGCGCTTTATTTTAACTCTTAATTCCTCTGGTTCTAGGTATTAGCAATGGCAGCTGCTTGTCCCCTACGTTGCCAGATTCTTCTTTTAATTTCACATCAAGCAGGGAAGCTCCTAACACTGAGGACTTCTCTCCTGTGAGGGTTTTGAAATGAATGTGTTTCCTCTCTTGCTAGCTCTCTCAAATCTTCTTTTACAATTTTCTGTGTAGAAAAACAGACGAGTAACAGCAGCTTTGTGAAAGTGAAATTCTGTTGTTCACCCCTTAGTGCTTCATGGGATCGAGCTTGGAGTCGGGTAGCAGTTTTCACCCAAAGAGAAAGCGGCTCATCTTTTGTTGTTCTCCCTCTACCAGTTTTGTAGACATTTCACCAGATCATTTTCTGTGCATCTTAGATGCATGTGATTTTTTTTTTTTTTGGTCCTAAAAAAGATTTAAAAATAACTATCCTATAGGTAATCATTCTGCTTTATAGTGAACCTCTAAGCCATCAGTTGAAGACTGGGGGATCTGGCTTTGGGCCAGTTGAAACTGCTTCCAGGGAAAAGAGGAGTGTTAAGATGTTCCAAAGAAAGTTTGGTCGCTGGCAAAACCTTTATGGAGCCTTGTCGGCTTCCTTAGGTTATGTTCGCAAGGGCCAGGCACAGCTGCTTCTGAGCCCTTTACACAGCAAGAGGGGTGGTAGTGGAAACCACTCATTTCTGGATTGGGATTAGAGTTCTTGGAAAACAGAGAATTGGAATCTCTGGCCCCACCCAAATGTACCCTAGGACTTTGACACCAGTTATACCACTCGTTTATTTATGTTACTGGGTGTCATTTCCCAAAAGCAAGAGTCCAAGATGGGGAAGTAAAATTGTTCAGGGATACTCTTTGTTCTTTTTGCATTACAGCTTATTTTGTTGTTGTTATTGTTTTTGGATTTCAAGGGTAGTTGAGATCTCAAAGCTGAGTAATGATCTTAAAGATAGAAAATACCTTTTTCATGGTGGTCAAACGTTATTCTTTAAGGAGAGACTGAGAATTTAGAGATTTGTTTAGCCATTAGGGCTTAAATAAAGTGACTACAGTAAGATTCTGTCATCGTCATTTAAATCACATTTTCAGAGTTCACATTTATAGTTCAGAAAAATATTTTAAAAATACTAAAAGAGAAAACCAGTATATCACTTAGTTTTCACATACTGAGATTATATGTTTTTATATGAAACAACATATGGTTAGAGAGAAAAGAGAAAACTGCATTTTGGGACTCCCATTGGATGGAGAAACAGAAATGTAACATCATAGTTGATGAAAAGAAATAATTGATGGTTCTTGCATGCAAAAATAAAAAAAAATATCTTTTGAGCTTTTGTTCAATTTCCTCTTGGCATTTCCTCATTTCTAACTAAAACCAGCACTGCACAGTGAATTTTCAAGCCAGAAATGCTAACATGGCAAGTTGTTTTGCAGATATTATTTTTGGATTGGAACCCTTTTTGGATAAATATACTGAAAAGTATGTTGGTTAAACCTTGTGTATCTGTGCAGTTGATGAATGGACTCCAATCTGTTGCTGAACCACAAATATTCATAGTGCATTTTCACATTATTTTTATTTTTAACCCTTCTGCAAACCATTAACTCATCAGTAGTTTTTCCTCCATGCTCCTTATGAAAGAATGTCTTTTAAGTGGAACATGAATTTCTGTTTTTCAGCAATTGATTCTGCAATCTTAATCAGGAGCTCGCTGTGTAGGAACTGTAGGGCACTGACAGACAAGGCAGGCGAATATAGAACCGTGGAGTCAAAAAGCCTCACTTGGACCTCTGGCTCCTCCACTTACTAGCTCTGAGGCCTTGACATTAATTAGAAGCACCAAGAACCCGAGTTTCCTTGTCCGTACAGTAGTAATAATAGTATCATTCTTTAGGACTCTTGTAAAGGGTGGATGAGTTGATTTGTGTAAAGTGCTCAGCCCCGTGTCTGACACAAAACTCAACCAATGATGTTGTTGCAATAATAATGAGTGACTTAACCTTCCCTCATATGCACACAGATAACTGTGGTACAAGGAGCATAGGTGAGCACAATAGAAAGCTATAGAAGCAGAGCGCTGTGGTGCGGGGAGACAGAGAAAGTGCATCTGGAAGGAATATCAAAAAAGTCCGGTTCCACAAGTGAGGGACAGGAGGATGAAGAGGGACTAGGGAATGAGGCAGAAGGGGCCAGAGGCCCAGAGAAGACCACCCGTATACAGCACAAGCTTGAGAATTGGTGGCCTGCAGGGCAAATCTGACTCACGCACAGGTTTCCTTTAGCGTGCAGAGGGTCTACAATTGTTTATTTGAGCCAACATTTCAGAATTGGGTGAGTTCATATAAATGTCTGCATTTCTAGTTTTTCTTGAGAAGTTAGAGACTCTGGCAACCTTGGACCTGAAGCTTTGCTTGGCACACTACAGGCTGCTCTGAATAGCAACCGCTGCTTTCCGTGGAGCACAGATTCTCCCGGTTGCCACGGTGTTCACGACTCTGTATCATACTGCAGGCCCCCAGGCCTCCTGCACGTGTTTGGGTCACTTACCCAGCCCCGGCGCCGGCCGTCAAAGCATCGCTGAATGCCCGCTTGTTTCGTTGGAGATGCCGTGGTGGCTGGTGTCGAGTGTCCAGATTGACATGTGGCTTCATCTCCAGCCTTCAAGCAGCTTGTAGCAACCTGAGGATAGTGGTGGAGTGACCATACAGTGAAAGAAGTACCATGATATGCTAACCGATCTTATGAAGAGTAGAGAAAGTGTGGGGAGGGGCACAGAGAAAGGAAAGGTTATTTGCTGAAGGCATGATATTGAAAAAATTCCTTTGGAGATTTGTTTTTGTTTTTATCTTGATCGAGAAAACGTTTCCCAAACAAGCTGAGCCGTGCAAACTTTCTGACTTACTGTGGCAACTATAAGGGGCTAAACTGGTAGGCACGTGAGCCTACGATGATAAACGTACTCGAGTCAGAATAATTTGAGGGGCTCCAGAAATGTGACTCACGGATGAAGGAAGTTGTTGTGAAAGGAGCAGTTAAGAAATCTTCTTTTCCTTTTGAGCTTGCTGACGAGGATATTCTCAGACGATACCCTGGCCTGGCTCTTAAGTTTATGGCAGTATTTTAAAAGTAGAATTTGGCTTTTACGTATCTGATTTCCTTAGTGTAAAACAAAGCATGTGGTCACGTTTAGAAGGAGGAATGGCATATTACTACTCTTGCTGTAATGTGAATAATATCACATGGGTGCCGTTTTTACATCTGGTTTTTATTTTCATTTCATCTTAGCAAAAGAGAACTAATTGAAGCAATTTTTTTTCTTAAGACCTGTGGTTTAACTGTGCATACCTTTCCATATCCATCCCCTAACCCTCCAACAAATCAGTTAGTTCTTTGCTCATACTGTAAGTCCCACCGTAAAACTGAGTGATGTTCTGTAATTTAGTCGCCATATTTCTTATTTGTAGCTGTCTTTGATTCCAGCTTTCTCCAGAAATTTCTAAGATATAGGAGTTATGTGGGTATTTAGTTTCTTAAGTCCTTAGCAACTGGATTCAATAATGAATTCTATTCAGTTTGGCTCTTATAAAGAAGTATACTTTATTCATGTCTCATGCAATCAGTCTTACTGAATCTAGAATTCCAGTTCTATGGTTAGATTTTTTTTTTTCCTCTGGTTGTGAGAAGGTCTTCAAATTGCCCTCATTGACAAGAGACATTTCTTTGTTCTTAAACCAGCTTGTTTAACTGAACATAAACGTCTCCCTTAATTGATTTATTTATTTTTTGTTCTTAAAATGTTGGTTCAGTTGTACACATTTTGGTAAGACCAACAAAAGATTAACACACGTTTGATTGATGAAAATTGTAGTTGTATTCATCTTTTTTCTTACCAAGAGCACACTGTTGCTGACAGCAAAAATAAACTGTTTTTTTTTGGTCTCTTCCTGTTTCAACATTAGCTAAAGTTGAGGAAATAGAAAATGTTGTTTGACATGTAATCCGGAAAGACGTTTCATTGTTGAGTCCAGGGGTTTGCAGAGTCCTGATGATGGCTAAGTAGTCTACTTGACGTCAGATTACCCAATACACTGGTTGAGGGCAGGAATCTGGGAATTTTTTTATGTATGGTAGTCACAAGCACAGAAATCTTATTGACCATTGGCTCATTTCCAAAAACTATAGATGCATGCTGTAAGAGCATGGATTTTTGGATTGAGGAATAAACAAGAAGTTACTTTGAAGGTTGTTGTGAACCTGTCAAACATTCCCACATAAATCTGGGGAATTCTTGCCTCTTGTGTTCTATGGGTTACTTTAAAGTTTATATTTGTATTTCTTTATTTTTTTATGTTAAGTCTCCTGTGTAGTCAAGGTTTCTTTTGTTTCAGGGCAATATTCTAAAATGGTAAAAACAATTTGACAGAAAGATTTTTTTCCCTACTTCTTGTACTGCCAGGCAAATGACCCATCTGATGACAGAAAATAACAATGGCCTTTGGAAAAGTATAGCTTTTGTTTGAAAACACAGGGCAAGCTGGCTTTATGTAGGCAGGTTTGTATTTTCCTGTTTAGTTAGCTTCAAAGACCCCTGTTGGCTCCGTCAACACCACAGATATTTTTCTAAGGTTGAACTTAGAATCCCTTGGCAGTCAATTGGTCAAATCAACAAATATCTGTTGACCTCAGGGACAGTTCTCTTCTTGTGGCTCCTTGGATATTCCGTGCATATCACAGAGAGCTTTTACTGAACTGAATTTTACTTTTACTGAATAAAAGCATTCCTGTATGCCTCAGAAACACAGAAACCATATGGCTGGTCAGAGAATCTGCTCCAACATTTCTACCATAGGAAATCAAGATATTTCCTTAGGATCATGAAAACAGATAATACTGGTTGGCATTCTGATGTGACAGTAGACCCTCTCCTGCTACCACAGAACTTCTTGAATATGCCAGGGGGAAAGTTCTGCCAGAATCAATGATTACCTTTTTCTTTTTTTTTTGCACTCTCTTGGCCTCTCTTTCATTGCATGCTATTTGAACTATATGGTTATGCTATCAGACCACAACTGAGGAAGGATGTTATGTATTCTTGGGCCCAACTGTAGAGAATTAAGACTCATAAGCTATGAGAGTTGGAAGAAAGTTCTTTTGGAAGAAATTGAGACCCAGAAAGAGAAAGTGACTTGCTTAAAAGTATATAACTGGTTATTACACCAGTAGAACTGGGGCTAAAATATAACCGTTGGGCCAATACCTTTGGGTACAGAGAGTCACATTGTCAGAGCAGAACAGAAATAGCCTTGGTAGAATAATAGTTCTTTTTCTTAAAAATAAAATATGACTTCTGCTTATGAAATTAGTACATGGGTATTATAGAAATTAGGAAGTACAAAAATATCTAAGAAAAATAAGATGAAAGAATCAAGATTTTGACCATCAAGTTGAATTTCCTCCCAGTCTACTTCTCTACAAATACACACACATACACACACACACACACAGACACACAATATACCAGTTAGAGTTTTGGGCAAGAAAGAGAAAACATCCTGCTTGGATTCTGAAGATAAGTAAATGAAGGAACTATTTATAGATTTAAAGGAGCCAATAAGGGGTGTTGGGACACCTTGGGACTAACAACAGTGAGTAGGAGGAAGAAAAAGTGTATTGGAGTCAGGAAGAGTTAGAGCTGTGGGAAAAGAACCAGCCATCCAAAATTGTAATCATAGAAGCCATGGGCAAAGGATTTACCAATCTTTCCCCTTTAGCATGAGAATTTGAGTTGTAGTTAACTTCTTCACTGTTTCCCTGGCAGTCTGATGAAAGTTGGAATGTTAACAATGTTAGAAAAGTGTGTGATAAAAATGACCCGAGGTTTGGGGGAATTATGAGGGCCTGGTGGGGAAGCCATACCTTGGGTCTCTCTAAGTGCAGTGATTGTTGAGACCGGCATGTCCCTTGCCAGGACCCTGTGGGGGTGTACATGTGGCGTCATTTCCAGAGATGATGTTCTCATTATGAGATAGGAAGCTTTTAAGCCAGGGTAGCTTCCTTGCCCCTTGCACCTGAACTGCCGTAGCATGGACTGTAGCAGAAACTCCCATTGAGGAGGGATTCCTGACACAGTCCTGCTGTGTTTCCTGTCCTATGTTCTTCTGAATATACTTCTCTCCACGTGTGGCCTCTGTATTTGAGCATGAATATTCAGTTGAATCTAAGAAAACTCTCCTGAAGGGCACCTGATGGGATATATTGCTGCCCAAACCATCATGCCAAAGCAGGGAGGAGCAGGGGAAAGTCCTGCAGTCTCTCTTTCTTCTGCCCTCCAGTCTCACCGCACTGATTAAACCTAACCGCAAGACAGAGGTCAAGGAGAAGGAGTCCCATTCTCCTAGCTTGTGTCAGGTGTCCCCCATAGTTTGTCAGTTTATCATTCTTGTGTTGATGGGCATTCGCCTGTTTGTATAAAGCTGCTATGGCCATGTGTGCACAAGGCTTCAGTCATATATTTCCATTTCTCTTGGATAGAGTCACAGGAGTGGAATTGCTGGGTCATAGGATAGACAACATTGAACTTTTCAAGGAACTACTAAACAATTTTCCAAAGTGGTTGTTCCATCGTATGCTTCCACCAGGAACACCTGAGAATTCCTCTTGGTCCACACCTCTCTAGCATTTGGTGTTAACGTTTTTCATCTAGGCCATTTTAGGGGCTGTGTAGTGATATCTGATTGTGATTTTAATTTACGTTTCCCTGATGACTTAATGATGTTGAGAACTTCTTCATGTGCTTGTTTGTCATTCACATATCTTTTATGAAGTATCTCTCCAAGTCATCTTAAAGCTAGATTTTTTTAGTATTTATTATACTTTATTTTATTATCAGATTGTGAGGTTCCTTACATATTATGGATACAAGTCTGTTGACAGCTTTGTGTGTTATAATACTTTACTCTCAGTCTGTGGATTGCCTTAATAATGGTGGCTTCGAATAAGCAAAATTTAATATATTGATGAAGTCTGGTTTAGAAATGTTTTTCTTTCTGTGTCTTTTCTTTGCCTACTCAAAGATTTTTAAAAAAATCATGGTTGTAGATGATTAAGATGCTGTCCTTTCAAAAAAAAAAAAGATTTCCATTTAAAAGTGAAATCCAGTTTGGATGTTTTTCATCTCCCTACATTTTATAGACTGAATGTTTGTGTCCCCTCAAAATTCATATGTTGAAATCTAATCCCCAATGTGATGATATTTGGAGGTCAGGACTTTGGGATATGATTAGGTCATGAGGGTAGGGCCCTCATGAACGGGGTTAGTGCCTTTATAAAAAAGACCCAGAGAGCTCCCTTGTCCCTTCTGCCATGTGAGGACCCAGCAAAGAAGATGGTCATGTAGGAACCAGGAAGTAGCCTTTTTCCAGACACCAAGTCAGCCAGTGTGTTGATCTTGGATTCCCGAGCCCCCAGAACTATGTTTCTGTGGTTTAGAAGCCACCCAGTATGTGGTCTTCTGTCATAGCAACTCAGATAGACTAAGATACTGTGTATCCTACTTCATAGTGGGGATATCTTTATGAAAGTTCATGAGGTCCTGGATGCTTAAAGCTGCAGAGGGACCTTCATACCATCTTTTCCAAATGCTTCCCTAACATTAGGTTTCCTTCTTAAAAAAATTCCTGATAATAATTCACCCTCTGGGTCCTTCTAGAGATTGAAGCTACCAGAAATGAGTCCCCTTTTGGGGACTACAAAATGTAAAAGAATTGCTTCTTGAAATTGAAATACTCTTTTAATAGTCTCCTCATTAGAATTTTATACAATATAAATTTCATTGACACATTAGTGTGATCAGAGTTCTGAGAAACAAATTACAGTTGACCTTTGAACAATGTGGGGGCGAGGGGCACTGACACCCCCCCAACCCCACCGGTGCAGTTGAAAATCTGTGCGTTACTTTTGACTTCCTGTAAGCCTAACTGCTAATAGCAGTTGACTTGTTGACTGGAAGCCTTACCAATACCACAGAGTCGATTAACACATATTTCGAATGTTGTATGTATCATATACTGCATTCTTACAATAAATTAAGGTAGAGGAAAGGAAATCATAAGGAAGAGAAAATATGTTTATAGTACTGTACTCTATTTGTTGAAAAATAATCCACATGAAAGTGGACTGAGCAGCTCAGACGGCATGCTGTTCAAGGGTCAGTCTATGGACCCGTGTCCACACGGCTTCGGGAGTGCGTAGTTTGTGTGGGGATACAGGGTGGGATCAGTCACGATCCCTGTCTGAGCAGCAGCAGTGTGGTAAGTGCAACAAGGAACATGTGGCATGGTCAAGAGAGTAACTGCCCTTCCTAAGTACATCAGGGAACATTTCATAGGGGAAATATACTTGCGCTCAAAAAAGAGTAGGAGTGTTCCTCAGGAGCTGGAGGAAAGAGCCATGGAGAGGTGGAGAACCAGGAGGCATGAAGGTTGCTGTGCCTTTGGGTCTGAGCCCCAAGCAGTGGGAGACAGACTGAAGAGCTAGCCCGGGCGCAGCCCAGAAACGGGTGAGGACTTTGCACCTTGCTCCGTGGCTTCTCCGCAGAGGCTGCAGTGCATGGGGAGACTGGTGGCTCCCAGATCAATGAAGAGGCCCGAGCAGTAGCTTAAGGTGACAGGTCTCAAATTTTCAAGTAGTTGCGCTTCAGGCTGTCAGTCCCCCATTGAGTCGGAATGTCCAGTGTGGAGGCAAGACCTTTGAAGATTTTCCCAGGCTCTGTGGGTGAGTCTGAAGCACCCCAGGTTTTGAAAACCACTGGTTCAGGGCAATGATGAGCGTTTAAGGAAGAGAGATGGCGACTCCTCTTGGCGACCAACCATCTGTAAGGCGTGAGAATGTGGGAGGATTCTGGTTTGAGCAACTTCAAACATGGAGTAGGAGATCTGTGGGGGGAAAGTGGGAAGTTTAGCTATAGATATAAGACCAACTTCCTGTCAGGAAATACCCATTTTTATCACCTAGAAATAATATTAACTTTGGGAGATTATTGTTCTGTCCATTCAAATATTGCTGATAATAGCGAAATAGTTTCACTATTTAGTCCTTTTTCTTTTCAAAGGACGTATTTCCCTCACAGTTGTTAGGCACTAAGATATGTTGCATGCCGACTACGTAGTGTGATGACTTTTAGGTTAGATATTATTATCATTCTGCAGATGATGAAACTGAAGGTCAGAGAGGTTAATTGATCTCCCTAAGGCCATCTTAGTCAGGAACCAGGTAGAGCCAGGATTCAAAACTCTTGACGTTGCCAAGTCCCGTTTGTCTTGAACCTCTGTCTCTCATAGCAGGAATGGGCAGGATTTTCTTCTTGTCATTTATATATGATGAACGTGGAGTCCAGAGAAAGTGTGATTTGCCCATGATCTTAAGCTGGTAAGTACAGAGCGGGGACGAGAGACCAGGTGCTGTTTCCTGGCCACTGCTTGCTTTCCAGATGACTGAATTTATTTTCCTACTTGTTTCACATACTGTCAGACCTTTCCCTCTTAAATAGAAAGAGTTTAGAGAATTATGAATATCATTTTGAAGGGAAGAAATACTGTCTGAGAAGCAAAACCAACTTTCAAAGCTCAATTTCTTCGGAGCAGTTTATGATGGTACATTTTCAGCCTGTGTGTGAACTTTTTTTTTTTTTAATTAGGAACCTGACCTTCATGATGATGATAGAAATATGGAAATAACTCCAGGAGAAGAGGTGCTTCGCAACACCAAAGAGCAACGAGATCAGCAAAACCGGCTGCGAGAGATAGATGACAAACTGAGGAAGCTGAAGGAAAATGTGGTAAGTCTTTATTTCGAGTTTAACTGTCACCAGCCATGTCTTTAAAAAGGCTTCCAGTTTCCTTTGACTGTTTTATGACTGGTATTATATTTGTTGAGTCCATCAAGAAAACTGACATGGGAATTTGTCAGTGAGAATTTGAATAAAAATGGGATTCATAGAACTTAAAGTAATATTACACCTACTTTATGTGATACAATAAACCTGTGAAATGCCACCTGAGATCAGAATAATGATCCGTACGCCTAATATTCTGTGCCTGACAGTGACATCAATGTTTTTTTAATGGAAAAAAGTGATAGTTATTCTCCATAAAATCATCTTTACATATTGAACTTACAGCTTAAATACTCCCACTTTTTGTTCATAATTCATAATGTATTGTTACTCAATTTTAATATGTTCTAAATCGTTCTGTGCCTATCTCATGTTTTAAGAGCTTGTCATTTAATAACATTGCTAATGAGAGAAAGCTCTTAAGTCAACTAAATTGTGAGCTGGTTGATATTCTGAAAGGCTCCATAATATTATGATTTTCCAGCTACCCAGAGGATGCTTCCAACTGGATACTTGGCTTTTACCTAAAATGAGACATGACAAGGCTCAACTTGTGACTCTCCCTACATCCTCTCTCCCAGGGCTGTTCTTGTCACAATTGCCAGCAGCACCTACTTCCTGTCTCCTACTAAATCCTATTATCTTGGGTGATCTTCAAGCCTCATTAAGTTTGAACCACTATGTCTAATTTGCTGTCATATCTTGCCACAGTTCTTTATGACTCTGAAAATCTTCTCTCTTTTGTCCTTGCCTGTATCACCCTTCTGTCAGCATTGTCACCTCCTGTCTAGCCACTTAAACCTCGTCAGTCTCTTCTCTCATTATTCCATTTTATATGCTGTTGCATGGGTGTAAGCATCAGGTAAGTGACTTTGATTAAATTCTGATCTCCTTAGAGCTCTCCCAGAGTGTGCACTGATTTCGATGGAGATTTTTCCACCCCTTCTGCTCATGTGCAGCTGAATTGCTCTTAACCATTCGCCAGCCACAGACAGCAGCTCTGACTTGAGCCTAGAGGACAGGCAGGTCTGCCTCATGAGAGCAGGGGGCAGATAGAAGAGGAATGAATGCATTGTGCTTCTCTTTATAATTCATTTTTGTTTATTTTGCATGGGAAATTAAAAGGGGATTATATTTCAGGGACGCCTCCATTTTTATTTTCGGAGGGATTTTTCTCTCCTTGAGGCTGTTGATACGGAGAAGAAGTAAAAGAAGTAAGAATAGCTAGGGAGCATAAAAGAGGTTCTTGGCCGATAGTTGTGGTGGTAGTGATGGGGCACTGCAAACTTGATGTGGTAAATACAGTGTTTGGGGCTTGACTGGTTTTGAAAACCGTTGGTACTTCTCATCCCTTACCTGCCCATCCAAGGCAGGCAAAGCCTGTCATTCTCCATAATTCAGCTCTCCTGATTTCTGACCACCTGTCATATGCCTTGGACGTATATCCATTGTTTTCTGCCATGTCTCTACTATTATTTAATTATTGACTTAAAACCTGGATCCTTTAGGAAATCTTGTATTTTTTTCCAGCGTCATGTGAAAGTTGGCTAGGCTTACAGAGAGTTGATAAATATCAAGAGTTGGTTGTTATCTAAGTGGAAAAAAATAATACATAAGTAGAGAAGAGAGGGACACCTGGGGGGCTCAGTCGGTTAAGCATCTGCGTCTGGCTCAGGTCGTGATCCCGGGGTCCTGGGATCGAGTCCTACATCAGGCTCCTTGCTCAGCGGGGAGCCTGCTTCTCCCTTTGCCTGCCGCTCCCCCTGCTTGTGTGTGCACACTCTCTCTCTCTCTCTGATAAATAAATAAAATATTTTAAAAAATTAGTAGAGAAGAGTGACTATAGTGTGGCTACAGTAGCAGGCACTGTCCAAGTACTTTATAACTTACTGTGTAGTCTTTATAAGCACTCTGTGAGGTAAACAGTACAATCCTCACTTTCCAGATGAGGAAATAGAGGTTGAATAACTTCCTCAAGTATATATAATTACTAAGTGGAAGAGAGAGGATTCAAATGATCAGCTTTGATCAGCTGTCTGGCTTGACAGTCAACACTCAGAGAGAACTGGGATGAGAAAGGCACATGAGTGTTGGTCTGTATGTCTTTATGTTTTAATTGCTTAGCGTTTCATAATATCCTGTGGACCACGTTGCATACCACATGTGTGTGCTTTTTAGGGAAGGTACGGTGTCTGTTTCAAACTCTGTAAAGCCCATTGTACCTCATAGATTCCTAGGTATTTTGTGGATGGGGAATCTGGAGACCCGAGTCCTTGTTTCAAGGTTGTCAGTGGCCCGATCTGTCACCTTAAGTCACTTTTTCTCTTAGAGACTTGGTTTTCTTACTTTAAAATCAAGGGAGTAGGGCTGGAGGAACTCTGTCCTTCTGCTTGTGATTGTTAGCATATTTTTGGTGAAAAATGATGTTATTGGAAATATCTAAAGCTTAGTGTGTATGCTTTCCAACTGGTATTAATTGGTTTAAATATTCTATTGAAAGTTATTTTTGGAAGTTCAGTAACACTTTTTAGAAGAACGTGAGATTGTCTTCCTTCTATAGAAAAAAGTTAGCCTGCTACCTATAGACCAAAGAATGTGTTTTCTGTATGATAGCTTCTGGAAATGGCTAATTTTGGAGTTTTGTCTTATTCTTCCCATTATAAGGGAACATTGTTTCAAGATCACTGATTTGGGTGAAAGCAGTAATCTGTGGCCATTGAACTTGTGATTTAGGAATAAAATTCATACTCAGCTTTAGGGATGCACTAGGGAAGGATTGAGGGAAGGGGCAGTGTAGGAGCCCTGGAGACAGTCCTGCAACCACTTGAATCCCACCATTGATTTGTCTGTAAAAGTTGGAACGTTTGCCTTGGTCAAGATTGACTGAGGAAGTGGGATCCGGTTTAGTCTGCAGGTGGTAATGGTGTTGTTGGTGTCAGCGTGCCCAGCTGTTAGGAGCTGGGGAAGGTGGGCACAATGAGATGAGGCAGAAGCTCCCGAGGGTAGTATGAACTTCAGTGGGCAGACAGGAGTCCCGAATACCAGCCGCATAAGTAGAGGAAGGACGAGCCATGGCTGCTAGAAGCAACATGTGTGGAACAAGTCTGCAGGATTCACTCACGATGAGTCAGCCGTGGAATGTAGCAGTCATGCTGCCTAGTACGGGGGAGGTGAGCAAAACGGATCTTATGGATAGCAGAGTGACAAGGCTGAGGAAGAGGTTTAAAACCAGGTCCTATGGGGTGCCTGGGTGGCTCAGTCGTTAAGCGTCTGCCTTTGGCTCAGGGTGTGATCCCAGGGTCCTGGGATCCCCACACCAGGCTCCATGCTCCACTGGGAGCCTGCTTCTTCCTCTCCCATTCCCCCTGCTATGTTCCCTCTCTGACTGGCTGTCTCTCTCTGTCAAATAAATAAATAAATAAAATCTTTTAAAAAAATAAAACCAGGTCCTATGAAAGGATTATTGGTGGGACTGAGTATATTTTTTTAGCTTGGTGAAGAAGAAGGGTGTGTGTGTGCGTGCACGCATGTGTGTTGTGAAGAAGGAGGGGGTGGTTTGGTAGAAATCACACACTATCCACTTCCCAAAGATATTTAAAGGACTACTCTTTAAAGTATTAGTTTTAATCTTTGATAGCTTAGGAAAAAAGCATGGTGATTGGGAGGCCACGGAGAGACCGATTTCTGGTAAATATTAAGGAAGAGTTAGCATGATTTGAGTGGGATCCATCTGTCGGGTTAGGCCACCTCTGGCACAAGCGGGCAGCTGGCGTCTGGCAAGTGTGTGGGGGCGCTGTGCTTTGAGCTCTTCGTCACACGTGGTGGGCGGGATTTGTGCTGAGCCACTCATCTCTTGCTTGGTTGGTTCCTATGGGGGTAGGAGTATTGGCTTTGACCATGGATAAGGGTTCCTCTGTCAGGCTAACTACTTGTGCGGAGATAATTTGAGATGATGGAATCAAGAGAAAATGAAAATAGCTGTATTCATAGAAAGGCAACACCAGACAGACCTCGCAGACAACCTCTCCATCATTTGCCATCCAGTGGTCTCTGGTCCCTGTCCCCTGATTTTCCTGTCTAGCTCAGAGAGTCACTTTCGGTTGTTTTAGATGTTCTACAGGCTTCTCTGACCCTTCACTCTTTGAAACCCACTCTGCTTTATATTTCCTCCCTGGGTTATAGTTCTGCTATGTAAGCTTCTATATGTGGGACATAGTTGTTAAGAGCCAGACAGGAGCAGCCTGTTTGGGTTTGAATCTCAACTCTGTACTTCCTAGCTGTGTGACCTTGGACAGGTCTCTTGACCTTTCTGTGCTTTTGTTCCTTGACTGGTAGAATGGGATAGTTAATAATTAATACCTGCCTTACAGGCTGTTATGAAGATTAAATTAGTTAATATATACGTAAAGTGCTTGAAACAGGGTTTGGCACATTTTAAGTGCTATACAAATGTTTATTGTTAGCATTGTTATTTTTTATTATTAACATTAATAAGGTGGCATTTGCATATGCTTGTTTCTATGATAACAAGGGGGAGATATAGCAGAGAGGATGAGATTGAAGATGGAGGAGTAAGCCTTAGAAAAGAATCAAGATGCCCTTTTCTGATTCAGGATGAAAGGAGAGAAGGCAGGTTTGGAACTGAAGAGAAAGTGAGAGAGGCCATGCCTCCATGTTCTCTATCTAGTCTGTAAATTAGAGATCAAACTATACAATTGGAATGAGAGGGCAGAGTGGGGATGGGACCTTGAAGCAGGGTGGGGAAGGACTGGAATAGATGCTGTGAGGAGGAGAGAAAAACAATGGTGAACTGTGAAGACAGCCCCACTGAGGTTGGAAACCCTAGCTGTGACAGGGAGCCAGCCAGTGGGGCTTGGGATCTTCTCTGGCAGCCCTCGGCAGTCCACCAAGGATGGAGGAAATGGGTCTGGAGTTGAGGCAGGGGTGAAGAGAAGTTGGGTGATTGCAATGCAAGACCAAGGAAGCAAGGGAATTGGTGGTACCTGTGAGACTGTACCTGCAATGGGGAAAGGAGAAGAGTGTAACATGGCTGCCTCAGGTATCAGCAGGGGCCTCTTTGCCCTTCCTCAACCTGGGTTCATAACTTGTTATTGTAAACATAGGATAGAATGGCAGGCAGCTATCAAAAAAATGAGGAAGATCTATATATCTGGGAAAGATGTCCGTGATACAGTATTCAGGAAAAAGAGCCTGTTGCTTAAGACAGTAGTCGGTATGATTACATTTTTTAAAAAAAGATTTTATTTATTTATTTGACAGAGAGATTGACAGAGCCAGAGAGCACAAGTGGAGGGAATGGCAGAGGCAGAGGGAGAAGCAGGGTCTGCACTGAGCAGGGAGCCCGATGCAGGACTTGATCGCAGCCCATGGGATCATGACCTGAGCTGAAGGCAGACGCTTACCTAACTGTGCCACCCAAGAGCCCCCTGATTCCATTTTTATTTAAAAAATATTCATAGAAAAATCCTGGGACAATATATAACAAATGCTAAAGAGTGATTACTTTTAGTAGGAATGGGATGGATGGGGAGGTGAAAAAAGGAAATTCACTTTTTATAACATAGATTAAAGGGAAAAGTGTGTTGGGATTATGGATGCTTTTTATACTATTTCTCATACTTTTCTCTATATCCAGACTTTCCGTAATATACATGTGTTGCATTTGTAAGTAGAATCAATATTTCAAAATGTGGAAAGCATTGATATATATGAAGGATCATTACATATTGTCTTCATGCATTTAGAACAATAGATTGAGTCATCATAAAGAATTATGTTCAGCCTTAGCAGTAATTAAAATTCATATTCAGGAGCACCTGTGTGGCTCAGTCAGTTAAGTGTCTTCCTTCGTCTCAGGTCATGATCCTGGGATCCTGGGATCCAGCTCCGTGTTGGGCTCACTGCTCAGTGGGGAGTCTGCTTCTCCCTTACTTTCTGGCCCTCCTTGCTGCTTTTGCTCTCTCTTTCTCTTTCTCTGTCTCAAATAAATAAATAAAATCTTAAAAAAAAAGAGAGAGAGAATCTGTTTCTTGGTTTGTCTTTCTCCCTCTTTTTTCCCTTTGCTTATTTGTTTTGTTTCTTAAATGCCACATATAAGTGAAATCATATGGCATTTGTCTTTCTCTGACTTATTTCACTTAGCATTTTGGTCTCTAGCTCCATCCATGTTGTTGCATATGGCAAGATTTCATTCTTTTTATGGCTGAATAATATTCCGTTGTGTGTATACACCACATCTTCTTTATCCACTCCTCTATTGATACACACTTGGGCTGCTTCCATAATTTGGCTATTGTGAATATTGCTGCTATAAACATAGAGGTGCATGTGTCCCTTTGAATTAGTGTTTTTGTATTTTTTGGGTAAATACCCAGTTATTGGTAGCTTTTTAAATTGCTTATTTTTGCCCTGAAAAGCTATTGGTCAATTGTTGACCAGTGACATTATTTTTATTTTTGATCTGCACAATTCCACCTTTAGGAATATTTACAAAGAAATAACAACCAAGTGGAACCAAACTGAATGCAGTAAGAAACAACTTAAATGCTCTCAAATAGAATGTCAAAGCAATTTATACAGTCTTACCCATTTAATACTGTGGTAGGATAATAAAAATGACAAGTAGATGGATTTTGTCAATAAAGGACTTTTAGTTGGAAATAAGTGATCTAAAACAAAAAGATAAAAATTCTAAATTGTAAGTATCAACTATAACTATGTAATATATATATGTATATACGGACAACAGTCTGAAGGTAAATAGAATATAAATGTTAATAGCTTAGTTCTATTATTTTCCACTTTCTATTAAATTGCCTTTATTCCTAAAGAAAGGGATTCATAATTGAGGTAATTTTATTATTTCATTGTTTTATTCATATACAACCTAACCCTTTACTGTAATGATAGGCTTCTTGAGTAATTAAAATAAATAGTAATAATTCATGTCTGGTCTAATTTTTCAGAGGCATTGAGTGTTCCACTGTCACAATAAGACTAAGGGGATTTTTTTTTTTCAAATAAAGAACATCTTTAACTTCTAGAATTAGGTAAAAATGCTTTTAATGAAGTTGCATAATAGTTTTAGCTTTCACAAGTCAGAAGAATTCAATTTTCAAGAAAGAATGCATTTTTCAAGAAAGGATCATCAATCTGATCTCATCTCATGGACTCCTTTAATGATAAAATATTCTCAAAGATGTTTTGTTAGTATTGTTAGCAAAAGCTTTCCATGGTTCCAATCATTCTAAATGCATTGACCACACTTTTTAGGTCTTTATTGTGTCTCTTTTGATTCTCGGTTTGAACTTCATTCATTTTTTTCATCATTTGAAGTCTCTACTATTTCTTTCCACATTCTTTCCCTTTTCGGTTTCCCGGAAACCACTGAGCTTGGCCTTGTGGGGTGAACTGCATTGTCATTATCGCATCAAAATGTTTAGCACTCTGGGCCTTGTTGCTGAGCATTGTGGATAAGAATGTGGTTCACAGAGGATGATCAATCCTTGTGTTCTGATTCTTATTTCGACATGCTCTTGCCGTTTAACCTAGTATAAGAATACATGGACCCCAATCAGAAGACTGGAGGGTTTCTTCTGCTCGGTGAATGGTGGAGGGTCTACCTTCAATTACTAAACATGCCATAGAATCAGAATTACAGAATGTGAGAGCTGAAGGGTCCTTACAGGTCACGTGGGCCAGTCCCATGGATTAGCCACCGAGGTCTTGAATAGCTAACTGATTTTTCCAGGACTCACAGTTAGTGATAGACTTGCGCCAATCCCCAATTCTTTTGATACTTCAGCCTCGGAGCTTTCCATTACTTTCTGCCGCTCCAAGTCACACCTGCTCAGATGAGCCAATTTTCAGCTAAGATTTGGAGCCACAGACAAAAGTGGGCTTCATTCTAAAGCCTTTCAACTGTTACCAACCATTTATACATCTTTCTCAAATTCAGTGGAACTCCAAACAAACCTGACATGTTTGTGGTTAAACTGGAAGACTAACTAGTGTGTTTTGGTATTCATACATTAACTAAGGCCTGAGTTGGAAAAGTAATTATACTCTCTCTTTGGTGTCATTGTTCAGAACTGTAGAAATTTTAAAAATCTTTCTTTGTCATTTGTAACAGCTTTCAGGAAGGTAGATGATAACAATGATATCACTGACACATAAACTATTGGTATTTTTATAGAATTTATAGCCTTTACTTTTCCTTCTGTAGGTGTTGGCAGGGTGTACAATAATGATGCAAAATATTTGGTTGTGAAATTTTGAGAGTGGGATTTGCACATCGACAGTGAAGCAAACCTTGAAAAATCCATTCTCAAAATCATAGGCAAAGAGAAACACATTTTGAAGCAAGTAAGTAGAGCATAGAGTTTTCAGAAGCACTCACTTATTTCTACATCACCTGATGCAGGACTCTTGATAAATTTTTTTTGCAACTGAATAGAATCATGTAATGGTTGCGAAACAGCATGTAGCAGTTATAGGTACGTGGCTGGTGTTCAAGAATTATTCTAGAATGAGTCAATGAGCTAGTAACCACTTTAAAGCTATCAGCTATGTATAGTATTCAAATATGTTGTAGAATAAATTGAAAGCACAACTTAGCTGTATTGCTTTGGGAGTAAAGTATTAAAAGTAATTGGATGGGGCGCCTGTGTAGTGCAGTCGTTAAGCGTCTGCCTTTGGCTCAGGGCATGATCCTGGCATTCCGGGATCGAGTCCCACATCAGGCTTCTCTGCTGGGAGCCTGCTTCTTCCTCTCCACTCCCCTGCTGTGTTCCCTCTCTCGCTGGCTGTCTCTCTGTCACATAAATAAATAAAATCTTAAAAAAAAAAAAGTAATTGGATATTTTTTTCCTTAACTTATTTTGTTTCAACCATCACTTTAAAACACTTACAAAATACGTTAATAGATTTCAGTTTCAAATATATTTTGGAACAAGAGAGGATATGTATATATACCTACCTTGTATTCTGCCTACATAATAAAACATTTTAAAAATTATTAAGGATATTTTCTTCTGGATTATGATTTTTCACATATATTATAATGACGCAGACTTGATCTTGTTAGAGAAGTGTAGGTATTGTGCTGTTTCTGAATGATAATGTACAAGTTTTGAATGTCATCTTAAAAATGAAAATTTTGGGGTTGCCTGGGTGGCTCAGTAGGTTAAGAGTCTGCTTTCAGCTCAGGTCATGATCCCAGGGTCTTGGGAATCGAGTCCCGCATTGGGCTCCCGGTTCAGCATGGAGCCTGCTTCTCCCTCTGCCTCCTGCTCCCCCTGCTTGTGCTTTCTCTCTGAGAAATAAATAAAATCTTAAAAATAAAGGACCTAGATCCAAAAATAGTAAAGAAAAATACATATATTATAAATATACAAAAATAAAATGCAACTCAAGGAAACCAAAAATAATACATATGTAATACATATATAATGTATATATAAAAATAAAAATTAAAAAAATTTTAAGAAGAATTGATAAAATAAGAAAATAGCTAAAAAAATGAAAATTTTGGTGGCAATCTTGTTTTAGAATATTGCCTGATTTTAAAAATCTTTGTTGTTGAGCAGAGTCTCTAGAAATAGATCATAAGGCTAGTTAGATCTTAGCATAACTTACTTTTTGCATTCTGAATTAGTTTTCAAATTTCATTGGTTGAGGCCATGGATATAGTTACATGGAACAAATGCATGTACATACATCAAGAAATAATATCTTATTAGAGGATAGAATTAAGTATAATTATATAAAGTTAAAAAAGTATTGTAAAGATTATACTATGCCATACACATGCATTTAACCAGTATAACATGTACTGACATAAAATTAGAATGCATAAATAATTAAAACTCATGACACTTTCGGAGGTTGAAATTAAACTTATTATTTGGTTGTTAACATGTGGTAGTAATACTATTTAATTTCTTTTCCATTCCTTAAGGTCATTTTTAGTATCATTTATTATAATAAATTCTTGAATTGATTCCCAATGGAGTTGATGAATTCCCAGTGGAGATGTTATTTGTATTCATAGGCAGTCTTTAATCCTTTCAGTTTTTCTTAACCAGCTACAGTCAGGTTTTTTTTTTTTTTTCTTTTTACATACCTTTGGTATCCTAGATCTACTTCTTGTTAGGGTCTAAGGCTATCTCTGGTCAAAGGAGGGATTGTCTAAAGCGGTGATTTGATTTGACTTGATTTGATTTTTTTAGAGAGTTTATTTATTTGACAGAGAGAGAGACAGCCAGCGAGAGAGGGAACACAGCAGGGGGAGTGGGAGAGGAAGAAGCAGGCTCCTAGTGGAGGAGCCTGATATGGGGCTCGATCCCAGAACGCCGGGATCACGCCCTGAGCCGAAGGCAGACGCTTAATGACTGAGCCACCCAGGCGCCCCATAAAGCGGTGATTTTAATGTGGTTGGTCAAACAGCCGTCTGTTACTGGTGGGGGGTAAGGAACTTTTACCAGAATGTAAGTGCAATACTCTTTACTTCATCAAGAAAAGCTTGTTTGGTGAATCAGTGATTTAAATTCTGGCTTAGCTTCTTACTGCATAGCAGACCTGTAACAAACGTTTGGGGACCAGCCCTGGCCAGCAGGCCACACTTTGAGGAGCGCTGAGTGCTGGCCTGCTCTTTTTTTTTTTTTTTTTAAAGATTTATTTATTTATTTATTTGACAGAGAGAGAGAGAGAGCCAGTGAGAGAGGGACCACAAGCAGGGGGAGTGGGAGAGGAAGAAGCAGGCTCCTAGCGGAGGAGCCTGATGTGGGGTTCGATCCCGGAATGCCGGGATCACACCCTGAGCTGAAGGCAGATGCTTAACGACTGTGCCACCCAGGCGCCCCTGGCCTATTCCTGATCTCTGATATTGAGCCCATGGTTCCTAGCACCTACTTCCTGGATCTTAGTAACTGAATGTGGCTGTCTTCTCCCTTCTTTACCTTCACTTTGTGTCTTTTAGACCTATGTTTTTACTATATAGTGATGTTTTGATATCATCACTGGGTTCTGCCCTGGTCTTTAGTTTCTAGCTCTTTGGCTCATGTATATTGTGGAGAACTATAGAGACCTCCATCTCTAGTTTATTGGGTCCAGAGATGATCTTTATCTATTAAATTCTTCTTCTCTATACACCTATCAGGATATCTAAAATAAAAAACACATGAAGTAACAAGAATTGGTGATGTGGAGAAAAAGGAAACTTGTGTACTGTTGGTGGGAATGCAAATTGGTGCAGCCACTGTGGAAAACAGTATGGAAGTTCCTAAAAAAATTAAAAATAGAATCACATTACTATCCAATAATTCCAGTATTGGGTATTTACTTAAACAAAATGAAAACACTAATTAAAAATATATATGTACCCTATATGTTTAGTGTAGCATTATTTACAATAGCCAAGATACAGAAGCAACCCAAATGTCCATCTATAGATGGCTGGATAAAGATGTGGTGTATACACAATGGAATATTACTCAGCCATGAAGAAGAATGAGATCTTAATATTTGTGACAACATGGATGGATCCAGAGGATATAATGCTAAGTGAAATAAGTCAGTCAGAGAAAGACAAATACTATATGATTTTACTCATATGTGGCATTCAGGAAACAAGACAAGTGAACAAAGGAAAAAGAGACAAACAAAAAGACAGACTCTTAACTATAGAGAACAAACTGGTGGTTATCAGAGGGGAGGTGGATGGGGGAACAGGTGAAATAGGTGAAGGGAATTAAGAGTACACTATCATGATGAGCACTGAGTAATGTGTAGAATGGTTGAATCACCCCATTGCACACCTGAAACTAATATAATGCTATATGGTAATTATACTTAAATTTAAAAAATTCATGTTCTCAACATTCTGTCTTATTAACATGATACCGTTGGCTACTGACCACAGATGCTAATGTTTTAGGAAAAAAATATATGATTCTTAAAAAACTGCCTATAAAATTTGACCCGGGAGTTCTATTTTTTCCTGAAAGTTCTATTTTATTTTTATTTTTTATTTTTTAAAAAAGATTTTATTTATTTAAGAGAGAGAGAGCGTGAACAGGGGGAAGGCCAAAGGGAAAGGCAGACTCCCCACTGAGCAGAGAGCCCAACATGGGGGTAGACCCCAGGACCCTGGAATCATGACCTGAGCTGAAGGAGATGCTCAACTGACTGAGCTACGCAGGCGCCCCTGAAAGTTCTATTTTAAAAGCACAGTTTAATGTTGATTTCTGGTCAAGATCATATATTAACTTACGTTTATACTTATGGACTCCAACTATATAGAAAATGTACAAAAACAGCATAATAATAAAGCAAGATCTGTATCTCTCTGGAATGTGATAGAACACACGTGAAATGCAATGGAAACACAGAACTTAGCTGACCTGGTGCTGGATGTTTGACTGACGTGAGGTCAAAATGACCTGCATGAGGCTGGGGACCAGAAGCAGATTGTGCGGACCTGGCATTTCCATGGCCTTGGCGGCACGTCGGAGAAAGCTGAAACAACGTGCGAAATTCTGCTGGGGATTGTGAACTATATATAGTTTCATACTTAGTATAGCAGGGGAATCCTACTTCTAGCTGTATGGCCGACTAGTTATTTAGACGCTTCTCTTAGTAAACCTAAAAATGGTCTAAGATATATTTGTTTCTGAAGTAATTTTTAAAGCATGAGTGAACTGGCAAGAAAGGGAATTCCTTGGAGGACAGAAATGACAAGATGAGTGAGGGTAAGTGACCGCTGGAGTCAGCATTTGTCCCTGAGCTATCTGTCGATCTTCAATGGCCTAAAGCCATTGAGTGTGGGGGCCGAGGAGATGGGGCCTGGGGCTGAGGAGGTCAAATCAAAACTCCACACAGAGTTGGTTCACCAAATCATTAAAACCTCAGTGAAAGAACTAGAAAAAAAACACCTGCTGTGGAGAGGGGATGGTGTCTTTTTTTGGTTGTGTGTGGAATGGAGGAAAAAATCTCCCATGAGAATTCCTAACGATAAGCCTGCATGATGGTAGGTTTTGAGTTTGAGTTCACACTCCTTACAGGGTCTGAAAAACATCAAATTAAATGTTTAGTTGAAAGTGGCCTTAGGTTGGCAGTACTCCTCGTTGCTGGTCGAAGGAAAAGCAAGTCTCTCTGGAAGGACACAGTTTAAATCTAGATCTGAAAGCGTTCCCACGAATAAAGTGTAAGGACCACAAATTCACAATAAAGAACTTCCCTCTCCCCAAATGCCTAAGGAAATAAGCCACCACAAGCAAGAGTTAATAGAAAAAACACATTTACAGAATCAGTTCCACACAGACGGCAGTTTGGAACAGACTGTTTCAGAATGTAAAATAAGTCTGCTTAACATATTTAAAGAAATAAAAGGGGCTTTTGAAAGACGGCAAAGGAAGATTTGAAATGGAACCAATGAAATGAAAATATAATGAAAGTGGAAATTCTTGGAATTAGACCTTCCCTGATCCCTATACAGGATTCTGGCATTCATGCTTATTTTCCCTCTCATTTTTCTGTAACTTTTCTATAGCTTTCCATCAACCCTATAATGAGAACATGGTCAGTAGCTTCAAATCAGCTAGAGAAAAATTGGATGTGGCTTTTCAAGAACAACACATCTGCCTCTGAACCATAGGGCAGAAGAAAGAAAAAGAGATACAGTATAATCACATACAACCTACCTTGCAAGAATACATCTGTTACTTTTGTCCTAGTAAGACAGACTTTTTTTTTTTTTCTGTTTATCTGCCTTCTCTTACCTGTGGCTTTTTAAAGTGTTAGCTCTTATGACTTGAAATTTTTACATTGAGCAGTTTCTTCATTGCAATGCATACCAGATTTAATAAGGAAGTGTGTTCCCTGATACATTACATTTTTAAAAAATAGACTTGATTTTTTAGAACAGTGCTAGGATTACACAAAAAAAAATGTGCAGAAAGTACGGAGTTCCTATACACCCATCCCAGCTACCCCTAGTATTAACGTCTTGCATTAGTGTGGTACGTTTGCTACAGTTGATGACCAATACTGATACCATTAACTAATGGCCATATTTTAGATTAGAATTCACTTGTTGTGTCGTCTAGTTCTGTAGTTTAGCAAATATGTGATGTCATGTTTCTACTGTGAGAGCAGCATACAGAATAGTTTCACTCCCTGAAAACCAGTATTCTACCTATTCATTCCTCCTCCTATCTCTCTGTACCCCTAGCTACCACAATCTTTTCTCATTGGCTTTGCTTTTTCCAGAATGTTATATACTTGGAATTATATAGTATGTAGCCTTTAAAAAATTAATAGGTTATTTTTGGGGCAGTTTTAGGTTTACAGAAAAAATTAAGCAAAAAATACAGGGAATTTCCATATGCCCCCTCACCATGACTTGTGCTCCCATTTCCCCTATTATTGGCATTTTGCATGGTACCTTTGTTACAACTGATGAACCAACATACATACATTATTATTAACTGAAGTCCATAGTTTACATCAGGGTTCACTCTTTATATTGTACATTCAATGGCTTTTGACAAGTGTATGACAAGTAACCTTCATTACGATATCATACAGAATATTTTCATTTCTCTAAAAATCCCCTGTTCTCCGCCCTGTTCATTCCTTTCTTCCTTTCCATAAATTGCTGGCAACAACTGATTTTTTTACTGTCTTCATAGTTTTCCAGAATGCTCTATTTTTTTTTTTACCATTTTTATATTTCCAGAATGTCATATAATTGAAATCACACGGTATGTGGAATTTTCAGTTTGGTTTCTTTCACTTAGCAATATGTATTTAGGATTTATTCATATTTGTGGGGGGGCTTAAAAAGCCATTTGTTTTTATTGTTGGAAAATATTCCGTTGTATGGCTGTACTACATAAATCTACTGAAGAGCATTCTAGTTGCTTCCACGTTTTAGCAACTATGCATAAAGCTGCTATAAACCTTCGGGTGCAGGTTTTTATGTAGACATAGGTTTTCAGCTTATCTGGGTTAATACCTAGGAGTGTGAGTGTTGACTCCTATGGTAACCTATGTTTAATTTGTAAGATATTGCCACACTGTCTTCCAAAGGGACTGTACTGTTGCATCCCAACCAGCAATGAGTGATGGGTCCCGTTGCTCTCTCTCCTGGTCAGCATTTGGTACTGTCAGTGTTTTGGATTTTAGCCATTCTAATAGGTTTGTAGTGGTAGACTCATTGTTGTTTTAATTTGCAGTTACGTAATGACTCTGAAGTTGAGTATAATGCCGATTTACCATACATACATTTTCTTTAGTAAGGTGTCTGTTTAGATCTTTTGCCCATTTTGCAGCTGGATTGTTTTCTCATTGTTCAGTTTTAAGAGTTCTTTGTATATTTTGGATACAAGTGCATTATGAGATATGTATTTTGTAAATATTTTCTTCTTTGTATTTTGGTATTTTAATACTTTAATACTTTTTATTTGAGTATTTTAATACCTGATCCATTTTTTCACTGCTTTAAGGACTACATATTTTTTTTGTTACAAATCAAACATTTCTAGATTATAATTTAAAAATAATATGAAATACTTGAGTTTAAAAAATATTAGTTTGAGCTGTATGTAATTTCACTTTTCATAGGTCAAAAATGATAGAGTATTGGCAGTTTTGTATAGTTCAATCTAATAGAAGCCAAAGCTTTCTCTCCACAGTTCTCTCTGTGTGTACTGCCCATCACCAGCAAATCATTATTATGTCTTTGGGATGATTCTAGGCAGAAATTCAGCTCATGTTAGAATCAGACGCAGATGTAGGTAGTATAATCACGCAGCTTCAGTTTCCAAAGGCAGCTTTGGTTCCAGTTGCTCTGATCACCAAGCACTGAAATATCCCAGTTATTCTGAGACTTTTTGCTGCTTAAAGCTACATTTTGAATGGGACCTCACCTGGAACTGGCATAGAATTCCTGTGTCCTAATTTTTGTTTCAGGAAATCTGTTCATTCTCTGCTGAAGCTCAAGAAACTTTGCTGTACAGGATTCTGCTGCTTAAATTGCGGGGGGGGGGGCGATAGGCTGCATAGTAGAATAGTGAATACCTTGTGTAGACATTCGTGGGCCATCTTTCTTCCCTGCTCAAAGCCATCCATTCAGATATATTTTAATAGTTTTCTCTGGACCTCCAAATGGAAAGCAGTGGGCTCATTATTATTTTGAGGGCCATAATTCACGACCGTATTTTAAAAACCATGGTGGTGACTGATGTTGCAGGATTAAATGGTTTTGTCAAATAAAAAAAATTCCAGATTTAATTAAATGCAAACAGATTTCTATGTATTTAGTATGTACAAAGCTCTCTCTCAAAGGTGGGGTATAGAGTTAAGCCTTTGATCCAGTGGAGAGCATAGGACTAGTAAACAAATATCATAATATAAAGCAGAATAAAACCAGTGACAGGTGACAAGAAGTGCAGAGAAAGTACTGTATTTGTTCAAATTAGAGAATGATTGTAGTGAAGGGATCCGTAAAGGCTTTGTGGAAAATGTGAAATCTGAGTTGAAGCTTGGGGGACGAGGAGGGTTTCACTCGGTGTAATTACGGGGATGGGCATTATAGAAAGAAGATACTTCATGGAAAAGGGCCAGATGTGGGAAAGCTTGGGCCATTTTAGGGAACAGTAAACAAAATCAGCATTTATGGACTAAATTGTATAAAGTTTTGACTTTATGCTAATTACACAAAGATACATGACGTAGAAACTTGAATTTTGCTGAAGCAAGCATCTGAACCAGGCTTTCTGCAGCGCTCTTGTTCAGGAGTGAGTCACTCAGTGCATGCCTCTAGCTGCCGGCCAAGCGCCCGCAGTCAGCACAGCTCTGCTGGTCTCAATCCGGCATCACAGGGACCTTAACCCTTATGTGGTAGTAAAAGCCACTTCTATGCTGATTATTAAAAAAGTTTTTCTAGTAGTACAGAGGAAAAAGACAGTGGTGTTCAGTGACGACAGTAACAGTTCTTCAGATAAATAGAAGAGTGGAATCCTGAATTTCATATTAGATCAGACTGTGATGGGAGTTTGGAATTTTACAGATGACTCAGGACAAAAATATTTCTATTATCAAGGGTTTACTTTTATCCAGGGAAATGAATTGTAAAAGTAGAATGAGGTCCTATTTATTAGCAAGCTATTGCTGACTGATAAAGTTTTCTGAGCAGTTGTTTGATATGATATGAACTGAGCTTTTATTTATTTATTTATTTTTAGAGAGGAGGAGAGAGCACAAGCAGGAGGGGCAGAGGGAGATGGAGAGAGAATCCCAAGCAGACTCCGCTCTGAGCGTAGAGTTTGAGGTGGGGCTCGATCCCAGGACCCTGAGATCACAACCCCAGCAGAAACCAAGAGTCAGACACTCAACTGACTTTGCCACCCAGGTGCCCCTGAACTGAAATTTTAGGAAAGTTTGTGTTGGTACATTGACTAAACTTTTACTATCAACAAAGGTAATGCTGAAAGTTGCTATAAGGACTATTCAAACCAGTAAGAGTTCAGTAAAATGGAATGATTCATATAATAGAAATTACATTCTCAAGGCTTCTATTTTTCCAATTTTGTACCTTATGTTGAGATTGTGGACTGTGTTGGATTTTTTTGTAATCTCAGTCTTTCTAGTATTTTTTTCGATCTCTCTAAAAGAATTGCAATTGTATTTGTTGTAAAAGATACAGCTGTGGTTGACATTACCAGTGGCCTACCCCAAATCTAGTTACCCATCTTCCTTACCGATAGAACTCTGGGACAGCCGAGTGCCTAGTTATGAATACTTGCCATCCCACATTCCCTTCTTTCTAGGGGTGGCTTTGTGAACCAATTCTGGCCAGTGGGATAGAAGCAGACATGTCCTCATGAAAAGAAAGAGAGAAAGATGCTGACATATGCCTTTTGCCCTTACTCCTTTCCCTTCTTCTTGGTTGGAGTACAGAAATACTGCCTGACCCTTCAGGAGACATCTGGAGATCACAGGGCAGAGCAGAATATGGGGCTGGGGCCATAATGCTGTCCTGCTGCCGCCGCCCCACGCCTTGTCTGCTCACTCTGACCTCTTATGTTCGTTTGTTTCTTTCCCCTTCTTTGAGTGAAATACAGTTGACACACAACGTGACATTAGTTTCAGGTGTACAGCATGGCGATTCAACAACTCTCTATGCTGTGCTGTGCCCACCACAGCAAGTGCAGCCATTTTCTGTCCACACCATTACCACTGACTATATTTCCTCTGCAGTACCTTTCATCCCCGTGACTTACTCGTTCCCTAACTGGACCTCCTGCTCCCTTCACCCATTCTGCCCAGCCCCTCTTCCACCTCCTCTCTGGAAACCACCAGTTTGTTCTCTGTATTTAAGGGTCTATTTCTGGTTGTTTGTTTGTTTGCTTGTTTGTTTGTATTGTTTTTTAGATTTCACATATAAGTGAAATCATATGGTATTGTCTTTGACTTATTTCACTTAGCATAGTGCCCTCTAGGTCCATCCATATTGTCACAAGTGGTAAGATTTCATCTTTTTTTTACAGCTGAGTAATATTCCTTGATATATATATATGTGTGTGTGTGTGTGTATACATACACACCGTATTATATGTATATATACATATACATGTATACATATATATGTATATACACACACACACACGCACACCCCAATATACCACATCTTCTTTATCCATTCATCTACCACTGGACACATGGGTTACTTCTATATCTTGGCTATTGTAAATAATACTGTAATAAACATAGGGGTGGATATATCTTTTCAAATTGTTTTCACTTTCTTTGGGTAAATACCCAGTAGTGGCATTATTGGATCATATGGTAATTCTACTTTTAATTTTTTGAGGAACCTCCATGCTGTTTTCCACCATGGCTGCACCGGTTTGCATTTTCACCTACAGAGCATGAGGGTTACCTTTTCTCCACATTCTCACGAACACTTGTTATTTCTTGTCTTTTTGATACTAGCCATTCTGACAGGTGTAAGATGACATCTCATGTGGTTTTGATTTTGATTTGTGTTTTCCTGGTGCTTAGTTATATTGTGCATCTTTCCTGACCTATTTCTTTAGTTAGAATAACAAACTAGGGGCACCTGGGTAGCGCAGTCGTTAAGCGTCTGCCTTCGGCTCAGGGCGTGATCCTGGCATTCCAGGATTGAGCCCCACAACGGGCTCCTCCGCTGGGAGCCTGCTTCTTCCTCTCCCACTCCCCCTGCTGTGTTCCCTCTCTCGCTGGCTGTCTCTCTGTCACATAAATAAATAAAATCTTTTTTTTTTTAAAAAAAGAATAACAAACTAAACTTGGTTATGTCAGGAAGGTCGTGTGTTTTTTATTTTTTAATTTTTTTATGAAAGCAATTTTAACTGATACAGTAGTCTACTTCCAGTCAGGTATAAAATGGTTAACATTTTATGCTAATACACTGGCGAGGTTAATGAGGTTTGCTGGGGAATTGCCCTGGCACTTCCGTGTGTCTATTTGCCTTATTTGATGTGAATTTGAACCTCAAAGAAAGTTACGCCCTGCACCTGTGGAGACAGACTGTCACCCCTCCGCATTGCTAAAGTGTTCATGGCAGAGGGCAGAACGTGAAGGGGGAGAACACTGACTGCAAGGAGCATAGACTGCTCACGTTATTTATTTATTTTTAAGATTTTATTTATTTATTTTGAGAGAGAGAGGGAGAGAGTGAGCCAGAACAGGGGTGGGGGGCAGAGGGAGAAGCAGACTCCCCCCTGAGCAGGGGGCCCGACCAGGGGCTTGATCCCAGGACCCTGGGATCATGACCTGAGCTGAAGGCAGACACTCAATCAACTGAGCCACCCAGTGCCCCCAGAGTGCTCAGATTAATGTAGCAGGGGAGCGTCTGGTAAGCACAGAAGTCATTTTTGGGGAAAATGAGTAATTAGCAGCAGGTATTTTACAGAATATGGGGAAGGGAGTAAACCTTCTGCAAAATGCCACTGGTGAAGACGCATTATTTAAGGAGAATATTGAATGTTTGCAGAGTTGTAGACATGGTAATAAGAATCCTGAAATGATGAACTAATATTGTAAACCAGCACTGCCCAAAGAGATACAACGCAAACCACTTATGTACCTTTGATCTTCTCATAGTCATTTTAAAAAGGTAAAAAGAAACAGGTGAAATTATATTTAACCCAATATATCCAAAATACTGCTGCTTTTATATGTACTCAGTATAACGTTATTAATGAAACATTAGAAATTTTGAAATCCCAGATGTCTTTATACTTAGAGCATGTCATGATCCAGACCAGCCACATTTTAGGGTTGCACGTGGCTGGTGACTACTGTATGGGACAGGGCAGTTCCAGAGAAGAGCAGAGTAATTTATGTGCTGAAGTATTGCTTTATTCTAAAAAAAAAAAAAAAAAGATAAAAGTTTTCACCAAATTTCTAATTTTCTAGGTTGTAGAAGAAAGAGATTCTCCTAAATTTCTAGGCGAATCTAACAACGGTGAGAAAAAGGTCTTATGGAAAGTGTCCAACTGTATTTTTAAAGGGAGTCTGACCTGGATTGTTAGATAAGATCTAAAAAAATGATGGCCAAGAAATAAACATTGAAATAAAAGATTTATTGAACCCATATGTGTAATCTTGGAAACAGAACTAATACTCTCAATTTCACCTCTTGGGTATTTTAAGGAGTAGGAAACTATTTTGTGTCTTTTTAGAATTATCTATAATATCTATCTAAAATGGTGGGGATTTACTTAACCTGTTTTACCATTCTGCTGTTACAGGCTTTTTTCTTCCTTAAATTAGGAGAGATGAATGAAGACAAATTTGGGGAACAGGGGGGAGACATTATTACTTTATTTTTATAGCTGTTGAGCTTGATATCAACAATGTGATTATTATTAATAACATTATTATTAATCTCAGTTCATTTAATGAACAATATTATTCTGAAGGCTATCTAATTCTTTCTTTTTGGTCAACCAGCAGCAGATACTTTATCTACCAGTAACAACAGTCTGACGTTACAGACGTCTGACGTTTCACGTCCTGCCTCCACTGACATACCTCTCGCCAGAAGTACTCAAGAATGTTTTTAAAGTGTCTATGGTGGCCTACACGGACTTTTAGCTTTTTTGGTCTACCTAGATACATACTTTGTAAAGACAGAGGAGTCTCCCCCCTGTGCCCAACTAGAAATAATATATGACTGCCTCTGAAGATAAAGGAGAATTTGTTAAAAGATTTCTCTGATTATGAAGTAATTATGCACACTTGGTTATGACTTAAATTTAGTTTCATAGTGAAAATGGCTTTCTAGAGAATTTAGGCAATCTGAAAAATATAAGGAAGAAAGGAAAAAATCACCCATAATATTACCACTTAGAAAGTTGACCTGTCATACGACCATAGTTAACCCTTGGCCATTATCCTGCCTGACATTTTTCCTATTCACACGCTCCGCACGTACTCACATCTCCCACCAAAAGACACACACCCTCCCCTCTGTTGTTTGTCTTTTTATAAAACTGTGATCATATTCTACATACATTTTATAGCCTGCTCCTTCATTTAACAACACATTATGGGCAAATTCTCAGGTTAATAAGGTATATAACCAACCTCATCATTTTATTTTTAAATTTTTTTCCAATCTCATCATTTTTTAAAAAGATTTATTTATTTGAGAAAGAGAGAGAAAGAGAGAGAATGGGGGGGAGGGAGAGGGACAAGCAGACTCCTTGCTGAGCACAGAGCCCAACGTGGGGCTCAATCTCATGACCTTGAGATCATGACCTGAGCTGAAATCAAGAGTTTCTAGTTACATTTAATATTTTTTTCATTATAAACCAAAGTGCAGTGAGCATCTTTTTTTATGCATTGTTGACTTATTTTCTTAGGATAAATTCCTAAGTGGAATTGCTAAGTCAAAGTGTATGTTTAAATAATTTAGCTATATGTTGCCAGATTACCCTTCAAAGATATTTAATTTATGCTTGCACTGTGTTTCAGAGTGCTATATCTATGCCAGTATTATTATCATTTAAAAATGTTTGCCAATCTGATAGTTTAAATGTGATATTGTTCCTTTAATTTGCATTTTTTTATTACTAGTGAATTTGGACATGTTTTTACATGCTTATTGGTGGTTTATATTCCCTCTTTGGTGAACTGTCTAATTGTTTCTTTGTTTACTTTCTCATTACGGTGTTTTACATTTTTTATTGAAAAGCCATCTTGGTATATTTAGAAAGTATGCTGTTTGTCACGTATGTTGTATATTTAACTGTTTCCAAAATGTTAATTCTGCATACTGTTTTCCAATATTTAAAAAATTTGCAAGGTTCTGTTTTTCTAATTTATTATCATATGGAGTCATTTGTGAGATACATGTTGGCTGTTGCAACTTGCTTTGTTTCTTGAAATGATCCAGCAAAAGTATTTATATCCTTTCATGTCTAAGCCCTGCATCATCTCTAGAGTATGTTTTGAGTAAGTAATGTGAAGGAAATCACCATCTAATTATGTTCTTGCTACAGTGCCTCATACCAGCTTTGAAGTTTGCTGCTAATCTCTTCTTAGCTACATTTCTTTGGATCTACGGTTTAGATAAGCAATGACAAGTAAAAACATAGAAGACTGTACTTTCTTGAGGGAGTCTGCTTTTAATATTGTAATTCAGTGTTAACAACTGAGAATTAACAAACTCAGTTTTATTTTTATTCAGCCTGTTCCTACATTATATGAAAGCACACAAAATTAACATCACTGTTCTAAGATTATCCTTCAGAAAATTTTGAGACCATTACTCAAAGCAACATCCCGCAGTCACTGAACTCTTAGCAGGTAGTAAGGTTTCAAATACTTGCTGCCCAGTATGCATACTGTATCATGTACGTGAATGTTGCATGTTCTCACCACAGAAAATAAATGGGAGCTATGTGATGGGCTAGAGGTGGTAGCTAATGCCATGATGGTAATCATTTTGGAACACCTAAGCATCAAATGACATGTTGTACACCTTTTAATTATGTCATGTTATGTGTCAGTTTTATCTTAGTAAAGCGGGTGCAAAAAAGATATGAAATACCTGTTAAAAATAGAGCTTTCTATGGTGTGGAAAGCGCACCTACCCAGCGAGTAATGTTTTCACCCACTGTCATACTCATGGGTATGAAGATAACATGGAAATATTGACTGTGAAATATAGTAACATCTTAAATTCATGTCTCTAAGAATTTAAATAGGGACACAAGACAAATACATAACTAGTGGGATTACCTGAACAATAATTTAAAGATTCTGAAGGATAAAGTGTATCAGGTGGTATTTGAAAGTTTGGCAGATGGGACAAAAAACATAAGTAAAGCTTGATGTATTCAGAGAGAAGGAGTGGAGTGAGAGGAGCGGAGGAGGAACAGTTGGGTGCTGGATACCACAAGGATACATACGGCTGGGGAACTGGCAGCCGGGAGGGTAGAAGGCAGAGAATACCAAACGTGTAACCAGCACAAAGTATCCGGGAGTAGAGACCAAGGACTAACTCCAGGTTGGCAGCTGGAACCTTTTCACGTAGTGGGTGTGGCATGCCTCTTGTCTGCAGTTCAAGAAAAGAGGTTATATGCTGAAGTTTACATGCTGGGAAAATGTAAACCCCACCTAGGGTGCGTCTTTATTACAAGATGGGCTAAGAAAATAGGTATTTATTACAGTATTTTCTATGGTCCCTCACTCACAGTAAGGATATTTTTTAACTCTTTGGTTACTTGAATAAAAATGCCTTTGAAAAAATGGGTCAGAGTGTAATTCAAACCTTGCACGTAAATATGTATTAAGACATGAACTTATGTAGTTATTAGGAATTTTGTGTAGATGAGTTGGATCTTTTTAAAGTTGACTTTGTTTTATAATGCTTGCTGTTTTTTAGCCATCGATTTTAAGCCATACCTTCCATTGAGACAAATTTCATAATTCGTAAAACTTTGATATTCTGATTTCTGTATTTTTGGCACAGAGTTAAGGAACTCCCATGATAACTCATAGTAAATGGAGTGAGGTCACAAAGGCCTCAGTGGCCAACATGGCCACATGTGAAAATCCTTAAAATCAGAATGCAAAACAAAAAGATCATATGGTCTTTTGTAGAACATAATCATTCCTTTTATTTTTATAGGGCATCACAGTTTGCAAAGCGCTTGTCCTTATAGTTTGACTACCTGAACTACATGATAACCTTGGAAGCAGGTGGTGTAACCAGCACTATCTCTATTGTTACAGGTTAGGACACCCAAGATGTGGGACTTGGGTGGTTTGCCCGTAACCCACATTTCCTTAATTCTGGGAGAGTTCTTTCAACATATATGGCTTCTGCCATCATTACATGATCATGGCTCCTCACTTAGGTAATAGTGGAAGGCAGTACTTTTGATTTTCCTCTCTATATGTGCCATATTATTTCAGGCTTAGCAGAGTTGGTATTGAAATACTCGAATGAATTCTTTTTCCTGAGAAAGGGAATCCTACAGCCCTATCTTATATACATTGTTAAATCTTACGGGGGCAGATGTTTGTAAAAAAATTAGATGTAGGGATGGGTCAGCAGCCGTGGCCTCAACTTGATTCCTGCACAGAGATTTAAGCGCAGCAGCTCAGCACGGAGAGTAAAGTGGGCAGACAAATCTTTTAATTAGCCCATGATCACGGAGCTTGCCTCATTCATTTAAAAGATCTGCAACGGCACAAAGAAAGGTGGTTTCAAATCATTTTTATACCGTTTTTGTGGCATGTGTACTTGGCTGTTCAGGAACTACTAGACCATAAAATCCAGCCAGTGAGGGTGTTGGAAGGCACCGAGCTCAAAGGTTTATTAAGTGATGTGAAACTCTATTGTTTTGTGCATGTGTTAAATAATTGCTGTCAGTGCAAGACTGTTAAAAATTCCTGGCTAGTAATAACACGAATAGTACTTTATGGCTTCAAAAGGAGATAAAAGAATTTCCTGAGTCAGCACTTGGGCAATATCACAGCATATGTCAGTTTTGTTATTGTGAGGACTTTACTTTTGGCAAATGCTTTCCCTTCTGGCTGCAGAGCTCTAATTACCATATCAATTCAGCTGGGAAGTGAGCGGACCGCACCGAGCGCAGCCACTTCTGCTCCCACCCGGCTTCGAGGGCTGCAGTGCCTGGCAGCGGTGAGGGCTGAAGGCATGGAGAGGGCTCCGACTCCCCTTTCTTTCCATTCACATTGATTAGAGGACCATTAAGCTGCTTAGCTGCTGTGCAAACACAAGGATCATTCTTTTCTTTTTCTTTCTTTTTTCTTTTTTTTTTTTAAACCCAGGGTCTTCTCTCTGATAGGTTTCCATGAATTAGCCTAAGCCATCCTGCTTTAATTCATAGGCACTAATTATATTTCAGCATACATTCTTACACTCTAAATTATAAGTATCCTTACTTTAATCAGTTGTAACTAGTCCTTAAATTAAGGGTTTAGTGCTTTCCTTTTATAGGTTAACAGGCTTTGCTGTATTATGTGACGGGATTAAACCTTTTCTTTAGGACCTGGAATTGACGATGTAGATGACGCATTATTTTTTTCCCTAAACTGCTCTGTATTTTTTTTTTCTAGCCAAAGTGTAATTCAAAACTTTATAATGTCCTTTTAAAATGTGTAGAATAGTGTTTAATGCTTAGGTAGATTTGGGATGTGAACTAATAGCCACAATTTGTAGGGACATAATTATAATACAGATGAATAATGCTTTGTAGTTGCAAAGCAGTTTCCACATAACTATGTGTTTAAACACCCCTCAACATGGGTAATTTAGAGATTATTATGAGGTGGCTGCCGCAGGCCACACAGTTAGTCGGTAGCACAGCTGGTGGTGGAGCCATGGTCTCCTCTCCCCTGGGGGAGGGACTCTTTCCTCCCACTTCGTGTTGCTTATTGACTGGACATTCCCCCCACTGTTAAGCTTATTTACTTAGAAGGTTCTTGATTAAATTATCTTTTCCTGTCAGCATTCTTTTTTTTTTTTTTTAAAGATTTTATTTATTTATTAGAGAGAGAGAGACAGCCAGCGAGAGAGGGAACACAAGCAGGGGGAGTGGGAGAGGGAGAAGCAGGCTCCCAGTGGAAGAGCCTGACGTGGGACTTGATCCCAGAACTCCAGGACCACGCCCTGAGCCGAAGGCAAACGCTTAACGACTGAGCCACCCAGGCGGCCCAGCATTCTTTATTTATATTTTCATTTGATTTTATAGAAAATCACCCTAATTCAAAGCACTGAAAGAGAAACACTTGTGAGCAGTTGGCAAAATTTTACATTTACTGACAGCATAAACAACAAAAACAAAACCAAAAACACCCATTCTTTTCTCACTGCTTGGCAAATAATTGCTATTCCACTTCCTTAAAACAACATACCTTTGGGGGCGCCTGGGTGGCTCAGTGGATTGAGCATCTGACTCCTGGTTTGAGCTCAGGTTCTGATCTCAGGGTCATGGGGTGGAGCCTGTGATGGGCTCCGTGCTCAGTGGAGAGTCTGGTTCAGATTCTCTCTCTCCCTCTCCCTCTGCCCCTCCCACTCATGTGCACTCTTTCTCTCTCTCTTTAACATAAATAAATCTTTAAAACAAAAAAATCCAACATGCCTTTAAATATATCTATATATCTGTATCTTTTTATATCTCACATGGCTTTAAGCCTGTTTAAAGAATTGTGAGGAAGATAGTCTGATGACCGTCCCCTTAAGAACTGACTATTCAGCGTGGGTGTGAGAATTACAGAGACTTTCTCTTTCCAGAGTAGAGATAGGGAAGCATCAAATCAGTTAGGAGACCTGTGAGCTTCTAGTCCCCCATGAAAACGCTGTGCACCCATTAGTGCTTTCTGCTGCCTATCTTACCTCACTGAGATTTCTTCTTTTTAATAGATGAGACTGGGTAGGAAGGACCTTCACTTGCCAAGGTCAGAGACTCATCCTACAACCTCACTTCTTGAAGAAGAATGTTCAGCCCCTGGCAGTCTCAGGCAGGGCTCCTGGGTCACTGTACACTGCCCAGAGGTGTCCAGCTAAGGGACAAGAAGGGGCCGAAATCTGCTGTGCTCATTTGGTGAGTCGTGCTCGCTGGCATGCAGCCGAGTTCACCTGGAGGAAGGGGAGATGTTCTCTTTACCTAGAAGGCTCTCCTGGCCACGCCCTTAAGCGAAGTTGCTTCCACCCACACCCGCTCCATTTCCGAGTTGCCCAAAGGCGTCCTATATGCAGGCGCTACCCTGGTGATGGAACTTAGAGCAGGGGAGACACCTCGCATCTTCGCTTTTCTTTTTTAAGTTGAGTAAAATGTCTAGGCCATTGCTCTTTAGGTGGACATGGACCGTCACTTTTCCCTAAACACTTGACTGGACCCTATCGATTATGCAAATAAAAGGCAGGTAACTAACCTCTATTCTGGGAGGAAATTGATGGGAAATTGGTGGCTGGCCAAAACCACGGCTGCTAGTACCCCTTAGTGTGCACTGCTGATTGTCAGTTTGGAGCCAGGGAACCCCCTGAGAGGAGGGGGAACCAGATTATAACCCCTTTCTCTTTCCTGGCTCACTTTTACTGGAACGTCCCTAAAGGACTGATGTTGCCCCAGCTGAGGTCCCTTGGAAGGAAAAATTCCTTCCAGAGGAAAACTCACCACGGAGGAAGGAGGAGGTTGAGTTGGTGACCCAAGCTTAACATCGGGGCCTCTGGAGGCTTGCGGGGGAGGTTCTGCTGACTGAGCCTGGGTCCCTGACACAGCACTGGTCCTTTGACAGCTACGTAAGTGAAGGTAAAACAGCAGTACCCCAGGGTCCCTGGGGTGAGGCACTACTAATCTCTGCAAGAATTTGGGGCACCAGGATTCATGGCAGTAGCAGACACAAATGGCAACTCGGGCTTTACCCGGAGCCACGTCAGCTGGAAGTGTGGACCCATCGTGGACGGATCAAACTGTCCATTCTCTTTTGGCCGCATGTTTGGAAGGAAGACAGACCACAAAGCTTTTGAACGGTTTGGAGTAGGGATGGGGAAGTAGCTTCTAGAGAAAGATACTGGCATTGCTTCTAATGTTATAGGTTTACGGGGTCTCAAAAACAGTGACTTGGAAATATAAGAGATTGGATGATGTTTTTAACCCCACAGTTATGAAGGGAGTCATGTCACGAGATTCTTTCTCCTCAGTGTCTTTCAAATCTTTTCCTGCCTCACCAAGTTAGCAGGCCCTCCTATAGCTTTCTCTCTAGTCCATTTCCACACTGCCTCAAGAATGGTCTTTCTAGAATGCAAATATGATAGGTCAATCTCCTACTTAACCAGTTATAATGGCCCTGTAACCTTTAGAATAGCATCCGGATTCCTTAGCTGGGTATGTGTGGGCCTTCACTCGTTGGTCAAAGCTTCTCTTCTAACACACCTCTTGTAATAGTTCCCAGTCTGCCCAGTGCACCCACCACCATGGACTACTTGCTGTTCCCCAAACATACAAAAATTCTTCATGCAACCAAGTCTTTGCATATGTATTCCTCCCCCTGTATTTTACTTTCTCACCCTTAAAAAGACTTATTCAAATGTCATAGCATTTGTGAATCTTGTTCTGCCACATGTCCGTTTTTCTTATAAGGCTATGGACAGGGACTATGTGTTATTCCTTTCAGAATGAATATACCTGTTACCTAACCCATGCCTGGAAATGGTAGACTCTATTAACTTTGTGAAATGAAAAATAAATGTGGAGACAAGTCTGTGGCAGGAGTGGAACTTTCCCAAGTACCTTGTACACCATACTAGTTAGATTTGTCTTCAAGCCTGAGTCGAAGTCTTCTTCCCTTGTCCATCTAACAATCCATGTCCAAAGAGGACGAATGTTCTATCTTGCAACCCTGACTAGACCACGTTTTTTAGGTGTGAATATATGCCATTTTCTTTTTCTTTCTTCCACTGGCTGGAATTGGACAGAGTGATTTCTTTGAAAAGGGAAGAGGCCTGGCCTGGTCCCTCCCCATTTCTTTTTCTATTTCATTCCTCTTTCTCATCCAGAGACAGGTAGATTCAGGGGCAGTGCTCTAGCCAGAGGTGGCCTGGAGTAAGTGCCTGTAGGCTTTGGGTAACTCTTTCTTGTAGTCTGGCTTGATGGTGCCTTTTCCTGCCCTGCTGCTGAGTGTGCCCGGTTGTCCCTGTGCTGTGGGAAGTTCCTCTGAGGCTTGGATTTGGGCACAGCAGAAAATAGGGCAGCTTTGTACCTTGTGCTGGTTGGAAAAAGGCCTTTTTCATGGGTCCATTCAAATCTCAGCCGACATTTGCTCAAGGGTCTCTGAGACTGGGCCGAGACAGGATTTTATAATTCAAAAGAAAAACTCCACTCCAGGGGCGCCTGGGCGGCGCAGTCATTAAGCGTCTGCCTTCGGCTCAGGGCGTGATCCTAGCATTCTGGGATCGAGCCCCACATCGGGCTCCTCTGCTGGGAGCCTGCTTCTTCCTCTCCCACTCCCCTTGCTTGTGTTCCCTCTCTCACTGGCTGTTTCTGTCAAATAAATAAAATAATAAAATCTTAAAAAAAAAAAGAAAGAAAGAAAAACTCCACTCCAAACCATCAGAATCTAAACCTGAAAGCCTAGTATGTGGCTGCTGGCCCCTTACCTATAAGGCTGGTTTTGACTGATGGTTTAGGTGTTGGTTAAAGGGAGAGTAGAAGGGAATATTTCAGACATGAGACCTGCATGACTTAAGAAAACCTATCCTGGAAGACAAATGGTGGAAATAAATAATGTGCTCAAATGATGCTTCATTTACTTCCAACATTTTCTCCTGGAGGACTTCGGCAATTTACACCATTTGTTTGGACATTTAAGGAACGAATCACGTTATTATTATTATAAATTAACGTGATTTCATTATGGCTTTATCTTTCTGATGGGAGGGTTTGTTCTCTGTATATATTCTAATCTTTACCTCCTGTCTACAGTGTGATTTCTTTCTTTATTTTTTAAAAACTTGTTTAAAAAAGACTTTATTTATTTATTTGACAGAGAGAGAGCGCGAGCACACAAGAAAGGGGAGCAGGAGCAGGAGAGGGAGAAGCAGGCTCCCTGCTCAGTGGGGCTCCATCCCAGGACCTGAGCTGAAGGCAGATGCTTAACTGACTGAGCCACCCAGGTGCCCCGATGTAGTTTCTTTAAAGTACTTATTCGGGAAATACATATGGTTGCAACAACCTGGGAACAAACTGGTCTGGTTTTTTTAATAGGAACAAATCAGGAGACATTACCTACGAGCAGAGTACGAAGATGCCTGCAGAAATGGTTTGGGGTTGCTGGGAAGTCCCCTGTGCCCAGTAATATACCTCCTTTCTGATTCCTCATACCTAAAGTCCTTTAGCATAGTTTGGTTCCAAATTTTTGGACTTAGAGACCCCTTTAAGAATCTGATGAAAACTGTGAATCTCTTTCCTAGAAAAATGCTTGCAAACATGTACATAAAAGCTGGTTCTTGAACTCTAAAGTTAAGAACCCCTACATCAGGGGTGCCTGGGTGACTCAGTAGGTTAAGTGTCTGCCTTTGGCTTGGGTCAAGTGTCTGCCTTTGGCTAGGGTCATGATCTCAGCGTCCTGGGATCGAGCCCCATGTCGGCCGTGTCAGGTTCCCGGCTCAACGAGGAGTCTGTTTTTCCCTCTCCCTCTGAATCTCTGCCTGCTTGTGCTCTTGCGCCCATGCTCTCTCTCTCAAATGACTAAATAAAAAATCTTAAAAAAAAAAATCCTGCATCAAATGGAGGTAAAGTCTTTCCACAAAGAAGAAGCTTAAAGTGTAAATAGGGCAAGGCAAGACGATACATCCATTAAACAAGCATTTTTTGGAAAGCTTATTATTTACAAACATCATAAGTTTGGGGGATGCAGATTAAGACCTGGTCTTTTCTTGACAGACTTTTATCGTTGAGACAGTTACAGTGTGAGGAATGAAGGGCTAAAGTGAAGGCAGGTAACAAAGTGTCAGGGAACCCCATGGGAAGAAGGCCCAACTCTGCAAATGACCACATACGTGCTTTAGAATGGAAAAGGCTGGGGCACCTGGGTGGCGGTCGTTGAGCATCTGCCTTCGGCTCAGGGCGTGATCCCGGGGTCTTGGGATCGAGCCCCACGTCAGGCTCCTCCACTGGGAGCCTGCTTCTTCCTCTCCCACTCCCCCTGCTTGTGTTCCCTCTCTTGCTGGCTGTCTCTGTTAAATAAATAAAATCTTTAAAAAAAAAAAAAAAAAGAATGGAAAAGGCTGATTCTAGACCCTTTGATTAGTTCAGAAAGGAGAGAAGGCACTGAGTGTCAACAGCAGGAGGTGTTACTGAGCAAGAGGTTGAAAGGCGGAGAAGGACACAGGTTGGATCGGCAAAGGAGAGACTTGAGGTTTCCAAGGAGAAACCGCACATACCTTTTGACTTTACTTGGGATCCAGCCTATTTGTAGCCATCTGAAACTGAGGTGGTATTTTGTGAATAAACACTAATAAATAGGCAGAACTGAGGTGATATCTTGCAAATAAATACAAGTAAATTGCACCATGCCAACAACAAGCAAATTTAAAAAATTCAAATAAACAAAATGCCCATTACTCAGACTTCCCCTTTCAATCTAATGGTGCCACCCGGGTCTTGGGAAACTTGCCAATTTTTTGTGAATGCTGCGAAGTCCTAGCCTAGACCTATTTTAAAATGTCTTTAAAAACCTTCACACTGTTGGGGTGCCTGAGTGGCTCAGTTGGTTGGGTATCTGACTCTTGGTTTTGCCTCAGGTCATGATCTCAGGGTCGTTAGATTGAACCCCGTGCTCAGGGGCGGGAGTTGCCTTGATATTCTTTATCTCCCTCTCAGGCTCCCCCGCCCCCAACTCATATCTCTCTCGCTCTCTCTCAAATAAATAAATAAATAATTTTTTAAAAAACAAAACCCTTAACACTGTTTATTTAAAATGGTTGGAGAAATGATATACATTCTACCCTGTCTACGGGTCCCTTGGCATCTGCCATCATTGGCTGGGATTCAAGAACTATTACAGGTCACCATTTAGTTTTATGTTTTTTCAGTTAGACATAGCCTTGTATGTTAACCACCTTCCACGGGGGAGGGACAGAAGGGATTCTTGTTATGCATGTGTAGAAGGTATTTATGACAGAAAAGAATGAAAATGAATTCATCCCAATTCTATGTTATCATATTGGACTGATACACGGCCAAAGAGAGAGGGCGGCTGAACATCAGTTTATAATTAATGAGATAGTCTTTGATGATTATATACCAAAATATCTTATGCAGAAAGTTATAAGAAGCGTTTTTTATTAAAAATATGTTTTCCAAATTTGTTTTCTTTGTTAAAGTGAGGCACTTACTGTTTTGAATTTTATAGTGCTGATATTTTGGGAAAGCCCTTATAAAGGAGAGGTTTGGAGATGAAAGAAATGGTGTGGACATGCCACCTAGTGGTCACAGTGTTCTGTCTGGATTCTCTTTCTCGCCCCTGGCTATTGAGTATCAGTGGTGGATTGCCTGCAGTGTTGGGGTTTCCTGCTGAATCCTTGTAAGACATAAGTGGTGAATTTGATTAGCATATTGCTGTCCTTGATAGGATAACATTTTTACTTCTGCTTATGGTCACCAGAATTGTTGTGCTTCAAATTCCTTATTTGAAATTAGTTTTATTAGCTGAATGGTTTTGCTATCCCTTTTACTAATATTTTTAGCTAATTATGTCAGCAAAAATTTGAGTTAAACTTAAAAATCATAGCTGACTACTAGTCTACTGTTTCACTGAAATGAGTTCACATGTAAATACACAGAAGACATGCAGAGTATTTGGAGTGTATCGTCGGATCCAACTAAAGTCTGGATGATGGCCAGCTGCAGTGAAATTTCATTACAAGATTTTCTTGTTCTTTTAAGATTAATTTTTCTTTAGTAAGAATGTCTTGAAGAAAAAGATCAATGGGAAAACTCATCTTCTGGAAAAAAAATTGTTTTCAGATGAGCTATGTTCAGCAAGCACACCCCTAATTAAACAGAGCTATGGACAGCTGACTGTAATCATTTCTTAATCCTTAAACCACATGTAATCCAGAATTGTGTCAAATATTGAGGTTTTCCAAAACAAACTTAGTGATAGAGATATTAAGAATGATCAAAATTCCCAGAGGGAATTGTGTACTTTCTCTCTTTAGTGACAAGAGATTTTTGAAGATTCCTCTGTGTGTGTGTATGTATATGTGTGTGTGTGTGTGTGTGTGTGTGTGTATGTGTAGGGGGTAAGGGTGGGGGAAACAGTAGTAGTAAAGGACTTTGGAATATAAAATAAATTTCTTTAGGAAGATTTCTCTTAGTATTGTTTTGGGGTTCATTATGGGCAATATTTACATAAAGAATTTATATTTGATTAAGTACTAACATTTATCTTTATTACACACCACATATATTTTATATATGTATGTATGTGTATGTATATGTATATATGTGTATATATATAAAAATACTTATGTAATTTTTTTGTTGCCTAAGAAATTCTCATGGTGAAATTAAATTAAAAAGAAACTATAGGAGGGTTCTTTAGATCAATGCAGACTTTAACTAAAAACTTTCCTAAAGATGTTCTCTGAATTCGCAGACAGCTTAGGTAACACATCACTCATTTAGATTGTAAAGTGTCTAATTGCATGTCCAATACTGTGCTAGGTGATAGTTGCTAAGAAGAATACAAAAATATGTATGATGGAGCCTGGGTTCTCAGGGTCCTTGTAAGAGGCGCTGTTGAGACAACTGTGAAGCCAAATTGCCTGTGTTTGAGTTCACTGCTCGCTTGCTTGCTTGCTTTCTTTCTTTCTTTCTTTCTTTCTTTCTTTCTTTCTTTCTTTCTTGATTTTATTTATTTGAGAGAGAGCATAAGCAGAGGGGAGGGGGAGGGGCAAAAGGGGTACGGAGAGGGGCAGAGGGAGAGGGTGAAGCAGACTCCGCTCTGAGGCAGGGCTTGATTTCAGGACCCTGAGATCATGACCTGAGCTGAAGGCAGTCGCTTAACCGACTAAGCCACCCAGGTGTCCCCTCTGCTCTGCTCACTAGTAGTACGACCTTGGAGAAGTTACTTGACCTCTCTGTGCTTTAGTTTCTTCATGTGTGAGTGGAGGTATAACTGACCTTGCAGGGTTGAGTGGAAAGTGTTTAGGGCAGTGTTTGGAGATACGGTAGGACTCAGTCCACAGTAGGTGTGAATCCCCATCATCTGGGGAGGAAGCCGGAGCTTAGGCGCCATACACAGGTGGACAGTTCAACACTGTCTTTTGTCTAGTAAGAAATTGTTAAGAGCACTTACCACAGGGGTTCACGAAACAGAAACCGGTGTGGGCTGGGAATTTTGAAAATGAAGGAATGAGGGATGGATCTGGATTTTGAACATTTTGAACATTTCAAAAAAGCCAGTTCTCCCTATTTGGATTTCAATTAAGAAGAATAATTCATTGTGATTCTTGGTGCTCTGTGCTTCTGTAGGGCTGAGGGTAAAGAAAAAGCTGACCTTTTGTTTGCTTACTGTTTGTTTTTCATTCAGGAGTAATTTATGGACTATGTCCGATGTTCTGCATGCCAGGCCTTGGGCTTGGCACTGGGGTACTGTAGTGAGTGAGGCAGACAAGAATCACAGCTCTAGTTTCTGGTCTCTAACTTTTAAATACTGTTCCCCATGTGCCTTAATATCTTTTCTAGATCACGTTTGGTTTATTTTTTAGTTTATTATTATTATTTAGTTATTATTTTATTTTACTTCATTATATATTTTTAAAAACCATTTATGATGAAGTTTCAAACACATACAACAATGTAGTCAGAAGACTATCATGGGAACCCAGGGACGTGTTACCCCTCTTCAGCTTTATTTTTTTTTATTTTTTTATTTTTATTTTTTTAAGATTTTATTTATTTAACAGAGAGAGAGAGACAGCCAGCGAGAGAGGGAGCACAAGCAGGGGGAGTGGGAGAGGAAGAAGCAGGCTCCCAGCGGAGGAGCCTGATGTGGGGCTCGATCCCAGGACCCTGGAATCACGCCCTGAGCTGAAGGCAGACACTTAATGACTGAGCCACCCAGGCGCCCCCCGTCTTCAGCTTTAACAATTATCAAGTCCCCCTTCCTGACCCTCCCCCAGTCAGAGTTTTTATTTATTTATTTATTTATTTATTTATTTATTTATTTATTTACGATTTTACTTATTTATTTGACAGAGAGAGAGAGAGGGAACACAAGCAGGGGGAGTGGGAGAGGAAGAAGCAGGCTCCCAGCAGAGGAGCCTGATGCGGGGCTCAATCCCATAACGACGGGATCACACCCTGAGCCGAAGGCAGACGCTTAAGGACTGAGCCACCCAGCCGCCCCCCAGTCAGAGTTATTTTTAAAGCAAATCTAAGACATCAGGTAATTTTACCCATGAATACTTTAGTATGAATCTCTGATTGGTAAGGAATTTTTAGAAATGTAGCCACCATGCCATTATTCACCTAAAGGAATTAACAGTACTTTCTCAATAATAAATTATCTCAAAATATGTCTTTAAAGATATTTCATTTTTAATTAACAGAAAAATGACTTTTTTTTTTTTTTTTGCATAAGGTCCTATGAATTTTATTTAGTTGTATCTTCCAGTCCATCACTTTGGCAAGCCTTCCTGTTTATTTGGGTCTTTTTTAAAAATGTCTTTCAGCAGAATTTTGTAGCCTTTACCTTATAGATCCTGTACACACTTTAGATTTTTACTTAAGTATTGCATTTTTTTGAAACTTCAGTAGATGATATGATGTTGGTTTCTAACTGTGCCTTGCTAGTGTATATAGAAATAGGATAAATTTTTAGATGTTGACTCATCTTGTGAACTTGCTAAACTCACTTATTTATTCTAGGAGTTTTTTTCCCCCTCCTGATTCTTTGGGATTTTCATGTTGTCTGTGCGTGGGATTAGCTTTATTAATTTATTACCAATCCGTATGCCTTGTTTTTCTTTTCCTTGCCTTTTTTCTTACACTGGCTAGATTGAACAGGGGTGATGGAAGTGGACATTTTTGCTTTGTTTTGGATCTTGGGAGGAGGACATTTCAATTTTTCACTGTGAAGTATGACGTCAGCTGCGGGTTCTCAGGCTGAAGACATTTCCTTCTCTTCCTGTGTTGCTGAGTTTTTATCATGAATAAATGCGGGATTTTGTAAAATGCTTTTCTGCATCAATTGATAGGACTACGGGGTATTTTTTCCCCCTTTACACTGCTAATCTGGTAGATTACACTGGTTGGTTTTTGCATATTGAACTAGTCTTGCATTCCTGTGCTAAACCCCACTTGGTTGTTGTTCATGTAAGATTTTGAAGTTCCAACTGGAAACACGTAATAAGGGATCAGCTAGCGAAGAACTTAGAGACTTGTGTTTGGGCTGATATGTTGGAAATCAGTTGGCTGATTGGGCTGTTAACTGCCCCATTAGCTTCGGCTGACCTGTTTTCCAAGAACCCACTCAGACCAACCATGCCTGTGCTGCAAAATATACTTTGCCTCTACCCCCTCCTATCTACTTGTATCTACTATCTACTTATATTTAGTTTCGTTCTTTTTCCTCACCTAAGTCCCTGAGCAGGGATCTCTAAATGTTGGAGTCACCCCTGAGCATCTCCTTCCTTCATTTGTGCTTGGCATATTTAATTTATAAAAGAGAGTGGGTGATGTATTGTATTTTAAAGAACATTTACTTAAATACATCTGTGGTTAGCATGCTAAAATTTAAATGATACTAAATAATTGTTTTCACAATTTGTCCTTTCATGAGGCATAAAAAAAAACACACACACAACTATGGATGTCTTGTCATATGTAGTCTTCTAAGATCTGCTTTTAAATTGCAATTTTGGGGGAAGGTCATGGAAATAAACCAGGGAGTAATATAAATGTTTGCATGTGGTTAACATAATTCGCTTGCCTCCCCGGAGGCTAAATTCCAAAGAATTTGTTTCTGTATTCTTGAGTCTGAAGACACAACGGTCCAGAGATGCCTGTGAAAGCAAGCCCTCATCCGGGGAGCCTCGGCAGGCATGGGCACCCCACTCCCCCCTTGCTGGGGAGCAGTGAGAATGCCATGGGTTGTGGCATGAGCTCAGAGTGCTGCTTTCTGTTAAAACATAGTCTCCATTTCTTTGAACAAACCATTAATAGATGTCAAGTTCACATTATAGGTTTTAGTTCCCAAGCCATGTTAAAAGCAAATGTGTGGGGTTTTATATTTCCAGCTGCCTTTTTTTTTTTTTCAGAGTAAAATATGAGGGTTTTGGTTTTCAGGAGGCCACATTTCTTCTAATAAAAACAGTTGGAACAAAATGTGTTTTATAAGCATATAAAAATGTCAGACCATAATGAGTTTAGTGCTGCATATTTTAAAAATGGGTCACTAATATTTAAGATATTAGTATCTGCAATGAAAGTAAATTATGGAAAGTAAATTATACTATATCATTTCTATAGAGGAGAAGGTGGTTGGAAACTAGTCTGTGCAATATGCATGTCTTTTGGCTTTACATTAATCAAATTTTGGCCTTAAAATGATTAAACTTTTTGTATTTGAAACTGGGCCCCAAAGTTCAAGCATCTTTTATGTGTTTGGAGACACAATTCACTATGTGAAAAAGTACCTTCTTGCTTTGGACGTACCAGAGAAGCATCTCAGAAGGTTCTGGTGCCAAAATGAGTTGTGCTTCCTTCTAAAGGCTCACTTCCTATGATCTGATGGACATCCTGAGCACCTTTTTGCCATGTCTGCTAGGAAGCTCAGAAAAAAATTTTTTAGCCCATCTCTGGCTCATGCATTTTGTACACTGAGGACACATATGGAATCCTTTCCATTTGATTTCTTTTGCCTTTATTTTTCTTTCGCCTAATTTTTTTTCACTTGTATCTATTCCCATGTTACAGTGTAGTTAGTGTTACAGGCTGCTGTACATCCACATTAGAATAATATGGTTGAAAATAGATTTTAGAAAAATCCGAGTTTGTTTTTCTTAGATCATTTCATCCACATCATTACGTTTCTATAGCACTTTGGCCCTTTTTCTTCGTAACTTACAATTACATATTCTTAAATGATAAAGTTCCAATCAGGAAAATTCCTGGGGGGTGTTTTAAAAAATATTTATTGCCTTTTCAGATAATGAAAGTAATACTAATACTAGCTGGTTATAAAAAACATTATAAAATGTTTAAACATTATAAAAATATGTAATACAGAAAATAAAAGTCCTCCATAATGTCCTCTTTCCAAAACAAACTAATAAACAAACAGGAAACAACCCAAATATCAAAAACCAAAACACAAAAACTGTTAACCATTTAGTGTGTAATTTTGTTTTTCCAGTTTTGTTGAGAAATAATCGACATACATAACTGTTTAAATTTACAGTGTACAGTGTGATGGTTTGATTTACACATTGTGAAATGATTACCATACTAGGTTCATCTAACATCCGTCTATAAAGCAAAAAAAAATTCCTTGTGATGAGAGCTCTTAGGGTTTACTTTCTTAACCACTGTCCCATATATCGGTACAGCACTGCTAGCTGCAGTCATCATGTTATACATGACATCCCTGGTGTTTATCTCACAACTGGAAGTTTGTACTTTTGCCCACCTTCCTCAAATTCCTCCTCCCCACCCCCACCTCTGGTAACTACAAATCTGATCTCTGTTTCTGTGAGTTTATTATTGTTTTAGATTGCACACATAGGTGAGATCATACAGTATTTGTCTTTTCTGTTTGACTTATTTCTCTTAGCATAATGCCTTCAAGGTCCATCCATGGTGTTGCAAATGGTAGGATTTCCTGATTTTTTATGGCTGAATAATATTCCATTAATATATAGTATATATATAAAATATATATTCCATTATATGTCTATTATATATACTTTATGTATACAATATACATTTATCCATTCATCTGTTGATGGATACCTGGACACTTAGGTTGTTTCCATGTCTTGGCTACTGTAAATAATGCTATGAACATTATGAACATGGGGGTGCAAATACCTTTTTGAGTTAGTGTTTTCCTCACCTTTGGAGATACTCTCAGAAGCAGAGTTGCTGAATTATATGATAGTTCTTTTTTGTTTTTTAAGATTTTATTTTTGCCTGTGCAAAAGAAAGAGAGAGCAGGTGAGGTGGGAGCACACAGGGAGAGGGGAGGGGCAGAGGGGCCACAGACTCTCCGCTGAACAGAGAGCCTGATGAAGGATTCAATCCCAGGACCCTGGGATCACGACCTGAGCCAAAGGCAGACGCTTAACCCACCGAGCCAGCCAGGTGCCCAAGGATTGTATGATCGTTCTATTTTTAATTTTTGAGGCTTCTCTGTATTGTTTTCCACGGTGGCTGCACCACTGTGCGGTCCCACCAACAGTGCACAAGCGTTCCCTTTTCTCGACATCCCCACCAGCATTTATTCTCTCTTGTCTTTTTGATGATGGCCATTCAAACAGGTGTGAGGTGATAGCTCCTTGCGGTCATTGTGCTTTTGCATTTCTCTAGTGACTAGTGATGTTGAGCATCTTTTCATGCACCTGTTGGCCTTTTGTATACCTTCTTTGGAGATGTGTCTATTCTCCAAAATCCCCATTTTTTAAATTGGGTTATGTGGTTTTTTGCTATTGAGTTGTATGTATATTTTGGATATTAACCCCTTATCACATATGTGGCTTGCAAATATTTCTTCCCATTCCACAGATTGTCTTTTTATTTTGTGGGTGGTTTCTTTTGCTGTGCAGAAACTTTTTAGTTTGATGTAGTCCAACTTGTTTGTTTTTGATTTTGTTACTTGTGCTTTTTAGGTATCATATTCAAAAAATCATTACCATGACCAATGAGAATATGATATATTTTTGCTTCTGCATAGTCTTGAAGATATGGCAGTCAAATGCAAGGGACGTACAACTCAGTGTTCTTGGAATGCTTTGTAGGAGGGGATCATGGTTGTTCTCCATATCAGGCAAATGGAATTTCAAGTGTAGGGGACTTTAGGTCAGTCTGGCCACAGCATCAGCATCGGATAGTCTTGTGTTCAGGCTCCGGTAGCTGAGGGACTCCAGAGAAGCCGCCTCTCCTCCACAGGGCCTGGGTTTCTGGGGATAGTGGTAATTGCTTTAAAGTGTTGTTTTGAATGAAAGACTACGGACTCTGAGAAACAAACTGAGGGCCTCAGAGGGGAGGGGGGTGGGGGAATGGCATAGACCGGTGATGGGTAGTAAGGAGGGCACGTATTGCATGGTGCACTGGGTGTTATACACAACGAATGAACCATCGAACTTTACATCGGAAATCGGGGATGTACTCTATGGTGACTAACATAATATAATAAAAAAATTAAAAAAAATAAAGTGTTGTTTTGAGCTAATGAAAGATTATGTAAAGCCCTTAGCACAGTATTTGATATATAGTAAATGCTAAATAAATGTTAGCTATTATATTGCTTTGACTAACAATTAATAGTTATTTATAGAGAAACCCTGAAGAATCATGGTGCAAACAAGATAGAGTATATTTCTTTCCCATATGTAGGTCTAGATGGAAGTTCCAGGGCTGACTGTTGTTCCATAGTTACCAGAGACCCAGGTTCTTTGTACCTTGATGCTAATATATTTTCCATCTCCTGGTCTACAATGGCTGCTGTAGCTCTCACCACCTCAACTGTGTTCAAACCAGGGGGAAGATCATGACTGAGAATTTGCATATAGCATATATACTCACGTCCTGTTGGCCAAAACTTAGTTATATGGCCATCCCTAACAGCAAGGGAGGCTGGGAAGTGAGTCTTTACCTGAGTGGCCATATGGCCAACTAAAAATACTGCTACCATGTCAAAGACATTGAGAGGCAACTTTCAGTCCCCGTCATGGGAGCTACAGCACGGTCTCTGAGGTAAGGCAGGTGTTCTGCATATGTCTTTTTTTTTTTTTTAAGATTTTATTTATTTTAGAGAGAGCACAAGCAGGGAGAGGGGTAGAGGGGCGAGTGAGAGGGAGAGAATCTCAAGCAGACTCTGTGCTGAGCAAGGCACCCCATGCGGGGCTTGATCTCTTAACCCTCAGATCATGACCTGAGCTGAAACCAGGAGTCAGGAGTCAGATGCTTAATCGACTGAGCTACCCAGGGGCCCCTGCATATGTCCTCTTTAAGAACTGGCTCCTACCCTATTATCTGTGCATTTACCAGACACTTCTGTAAACTTGTTTGTATTTTTATCTTTTACTCATTCTTTGGGATAGTGATTGCCAGATATTTATTAGCTTTTGTATAAAGAACTGTTTCCTTTTATACTAAAATTACTTTTTTATGCTTTAAGACTGCCGTGATTATCTAGGGTTCTGGGCTTTATTCTTAACATTCCCCCAGTTCCCTGTTTGAAGAAGTACACTTTATTCATTGAAATCAGCCCAGTACCACGGGAGCTTGCTTAAGAGCTATTTCAGATTATTGTCGTATAGACTTCAGTGACATGACTGTAAACATTCAAATGATTGCTGAAAGATGCAGACTTGGAAAAGCTGAATGTTTATTATGATAAATAATAGCTTTGGTACCTTGTGGCTATTACAAATATTAATGTTAAAGATTGTGCCTGTGACAAATGGAAAATTAGGTAGCCAAGGAAACACCTGTGATGGCATGCCTGTGATGACGTTGTTGGGTTAGTTCCCTTTAATTAATATTTCGTAGTATTGACTAATCGTTAAAATGCTTTAACATAAACGTTGTTGTTGGGCTCTGTGCTATTCTTGCATATGGTGGTAAAGTAGCCTGTCTGGTTAGCTTATCTTTATACCAAGCTCTGTGTCATCTCAGATATAGAGGAACTCTTATTTTAAAATTAGATTTCATGGTTGCCAGCTGAATAGTAGCTGAGACTATGACCAAAATTTGGGTGTTTCTCAGGGCAGACATTCTTTTCTCCACATCAGTCTGCCAGGGCAACATTCAGAAAATATTCAAGGCCTTGGGATATTTGTCCAGATCTCTTTGGTTTCTAAAGCTTGATTTAAGATATTCGGGGATCCTGGTGGCTTAGCTTTTAGCCTACCCGGACTCCCAGGCCATGGCAGTAATTATACCGAACTCTTCTCCATCTTTCTTAAAACCCTCATGTTGGCTCTCTGAGTGTAGAGCCGCTCTTTAGCTTGTTTTAACTAACAGAAAAACAGACTCAAAGACACTAAATGGCATAGTACACTGGGCTGAGGAATGAACCTGTGCATATGGATAGCTTCAAACCCAGACAAGATCCACCCACCCTTGCTTTTCATTTTTTTTTTTTTGAGGCCTGTATAAAAGTGGGGATTTTTCCTAAATATATATGTGTATGTTTTTGGACACCACCAACAAAACAAAATATATATTTGGACACCACCAACAAAACAATACTGAAAGAATTAAAAAACCTAAAAGCTTATCAGTGAATCTGGTCTCCACTGTTTGATTTTAGCAGCTTTTGTGGCTTGGTGTGGATAGATAATACAGGCTAGCAGACCTAGCTGTGTGATTTCAGATTGCCTTCCTGTGGGGGTGCGACGTTTCCACCGGATTCGTCCAGAGTTCTGATGTAGTCATTGCCTTTGGGTAGCAATAACATAAAACAGTATTAAAGAAGGAAAATCCCATACCCTTGATAAGAATTGGTAGCAGAATTTATATTTTTAGAAAGTAAAACTTGGAAACAACTGTATTTATTATTTTAAAAGATTTTAGATAATTTTTGTAAAGTGTGTTTCACTGTTATCATTACTCTAATATGAATTCTTCTATATTTCAAACAAAATGTTCAGTGATATTTACCTTTCCGATGAGATATTTTATTTGCATAACTATTTTCAAAGCATGTGCTCATTTGGGTGGAGCTGCTCTTGTGGTGTTTAACCTGTATTTACATATTTTCTTCTTCCTTATGAATGTCTTGTTTCTGACTTCTAAGACTAAATTCCAATGCTTCTTTTTGGTGGTTATTGGATAGCTTACAGACAGAACACATACAAGAATAATTTTTGGCGGTTATTGGATAGCTTACAGACAGAACACATACAAGAATAATTATTTACATTTCATTTGCTAAGTATAATTTTAGTTATTTTTGTAAGTTTTTAAATATAAAGACTGCTAAGTTGTATTTATATTAGCAAAACGTGTTAGCTACTTTTTAAATGTTTTTATTTTTTAATTTTTTATTGGGCCCAATGCTGGGCTTGAACTCACAACCCTGAGATCAAGACCTGAGCTGAAATCAAGAGTCGGATGCTTAACCGATTGAGCCTCTGGGCGCCCCTGTATTAATTACTTTTAACATTTTGGTGTATTTTCTTTCTACAAGTTCTTTTTCTATGTATACAAATGTATTCATGCATATCTATGTAATAAATTAGCATCTAGGTATATATATGTATATATACATTATTTACATTGTACATGTAACGTTGTATTGTGAAAATTCCCCTTGTCAATACTTAAACCTTATAAATATGCTTTTAAATAACTGCCTAGTACTACATTACATTGTGTGATATACCACATTTTACCAATTTCCTTGTTGTTGAACATTTAGATTTTGTACTACTAGAAAGAACGCTGCAACAAACGTTCTGATATATTTATCTTTGTGTCTCTGATAATTTCCTTAGGATGAATTCCCAGGAGTAGAATTACTGTTTGAAAGGAGCGTGAAGAAATTTTAAAGGCTCTTGATACATAACGCCAAGTTCGTTCATTCAGTCAAAAAATTTTTTCCAAGTACCAGGGATACAACGATGAATAAGACAGTCCTTGCTCTCAAGTCATGGTCTAGTCGGGAGAGAGACATGTATATCATTACGGTCAAGTCCATGCTTTCGGAAAGGTTGTATTAATTTATGTGTTACTGACATTGTCAACATACGCAAGAACTTTGCGCATGTGTTTATGTGTTCTTTGAAATGCAGAGAATACTTTAAAGGAAGTAAAAAATTTGTGTTTTGGTTACTGCCTATCACGAATCACCTACCTAGTAATTTTTTGACATTTTTTATTTAGGAAACCCAATCCATTTCAGTATCCTCATTTCTGTAGCAAGGCATTAATCTACATTTGCATAGTATTCTCATTTCCATACTTTTATGGGGGCTTTCCTACTGTCTTCTCCCAGTATCTTGATACTTTCTGCCACTGACAAATAGACCACTACTCTGGCGCTTGGAATGGTTGATAAAGAACGCTGAACTCATCTTGCTTAAAACTATCTTACCACTCGTTTTTTCTCCTTTTCAAAGGAGAAAGACCCTTCTTTTATGTGTATTCTTTATAAGTGGGTATAAGGCATATAAGAGTGGAACCTAAAAACCTATAGTGATAAAAACTCATGGTAATGCTATTATATTTAATTTGCAGGTTCTCCAATACCTATTAAGCACTGGCTTAATATTCAAGACAGAAATAGCCGATTTTCCAGTTTTCTGGAGAGCAGGTTAACTGGTTGTATACATAAAGGTAGTGTATTAAATATCTGGCAATCAAAAGCAATTATTTGTCATCAGAATAGACTAATGACATTATGGCGTTAAAAAAAAGCACACAGTTTTAGTCTGTCTGTAAGTTAGTTAGGAGGGTAGATGTGGCTTTCATGGGGCACTGAGCTGCATTTCCACGCCCAGAACACTCGGTCCTTGGGAATAATTATTCTATTCACTGCTCAACACGTTTCCCACATGTGAGGGCTGCCAAGCTTCTCTGGCTTTTAATTTAGGAGCTAAAAAGATTTCCTTACTGGGCCCAAAAATGATCTTAAGGCAAGTGTATGGCCTTCCCTCTTCACTCAAAAATGGCCACGGACAGACACCGTACCAAGTGTGGCAAGATAAATTACGTGACTGAGCTGTTTTCCAAAACATACCTCTTTACAATAAAATACTTAATATTATTCTGGTTTACTTATTACTAATATGATCTCTGTACTTAAATGAGCAAGCAAACTATTCCTAAAAATAATGAGAGAAGATATAATATCTGCCAGTGTACATTTTTAGTTTTATACATTCATATTTCATTTGATCTTGATAAAGTACATAATTTTAATTGATCCAATGAAATAGATGAAGTGGTTTGTGTATTATACCATGGAAATTCTGAAGATCTGTACTTTTAGGATAAGTTTTTAGAGAGGTGGGAGGTTTCAGTTTGTGGATGTGGAAAAATGTGAATTCCTGCCTCAATATATCCTTGAATTTTATATTTGAATTTATATTTGATTAAAGAGTATCTTGGTATTGGTAATCTTTTGGCACTTAATTCTTCAGTTGGTATTATGTTGCCAAAGTTTATCTGTATTTTTGGATACATCAATAGTGCACTCTTTGAAAGCAATATAACATTCCATAGTGGGAATATACCTACATTTATTTACATATTTTCTTGTAAATAGACATGTGGGTTATTTCCAGACATTTGTTATTATGAATGCTGTTGCCAAGAACATTCCTTTTTTTTTTTTTAAAGATTTTATTTATTTATTTGACAGAGATAGAGACAGCCAGCAAGAGAGGGAACACAAGCAGGGGGAGTAGGAGAGGAAGAAGCAGGCTCATAGCGGAAGAGCCTGATGTGGGGCTCGATCCCATAACGCCAGGATCACGCCCTGAGCCGAAGGCAGACGCTTAACTGCTGTGCACCGAGGAACCCCGCCAAGAACATTCTTATACAAGAAATGTCTACTTTACATGTGTCAGAGTTCCTCTGGTTTCTGCTTTGGAGGAGAATTGCTGGGTCATAGAGTATTTGAATGTTCAGCTTTATAAGATAATGCAGTCCTGTCTGCCAAAGAGTCGTACCAGTTTACATTCCAGCGATACTTTGGAAATCTGGTCATCCATATTCTCTCTAAACACTTGATTTTATCAGACTTTTAAATGTTGCTCATTATGTGGGTTTAGAATGGTCTTCATTTGCATTTCTCTGGTCACTAATGAGGTTCAATATTTATTCAATACTTATTGGTATATGTAGTTCTTCTTTAAAAAAAGACTTATTCATGTTTTTAGCCTAGTTTTAAAATTTACGTTGATTCAGCTTTTCTTATTGTTATAGGAGTATTTATTTATTTATTTTGAAGTTTAAAAAATATATATATTCTTGATACTAATCCCTTGGCAATTATATGAATAGGAGATATCCTCTCTCCATTTGTAACTTTTTTCACCTTCTCCAGGGTGACTCTTGACTATTGGATGTCCTTGCTTTTAACAGTCAAATTCATTAACATTTTCTAATGAACACTTTTAAAGAAAACCTTCCCTGTCAGGATCAGAAAGAATTAAAAAATGTATTTTCCACTAAAATTTTTAAAGTTTTGCTTCTGGTATTTTAAGTCCGATCCATCTGGAATTGGTTTTTGTAAGATGTGAGATAGATGTTCACTTTTCACTTTTATCATATCATTCACCACCTGCATCATATGTTGAAGTCATATATGCGTGTGGGATTTTGTTCTGAGCTCTCTTCTATTCCATGGGCCAGGATGTCTATCCCTGGCCTGAGTCCTAGTCTGCTAGCCAGCTTCATAAGCGGTCCTTATCTCTGATAGGGCACAGTTCCCCTCCTTGCTCATCTTTGTCAGGAGTGTCTTGGTTCTTCTTTTCTCTTTGTTCTTTCATGTGAACTTAAAAATCAGCTTGTTAAGTTCCATAAACAACCCTCTTAGGATTTTGATTAACATTGTATTGAATTTTTAGATCAATTTGGAGAGAATGTCATCTTTATGATATTAGGTCTTCCTAATTATGAACCTGGGATAGCTCTCAATTTATTTAGATATTCTTTAATGTCTTTTAATGAAGTTTAAACAATTCCCATGTTTAGGGGCACCTAGGTGGCTCAGTTGGTTAAGCATCTGCCTTCGGCTCAGGTCATGATCCCAGGGTCCTGGGATCAAGTCCTGCATTGGGATCCCTGGGTCAGCGGGGAGTCTGCTTCTCCCTCTACCTCTGCTCCTCGTCCCGCCTTGTGGCCTCACTCTCAAATTAATAAAATTAATTTTTAAAATCTTTAAAAAACCCAGTCAATGATAAGTACATGATTCAGGATGACAGTTAACACAGGTGGGCTGGGGCAAAGCGCTTGGTAGATATAAATTGTTGCTAATGTTCTAGTTCTCCTGTCAGGTGGTGAGTTCATGAGAATCTGGTATATTATCTAAAGCATTCACATATATGTATACAAACACAAATGATTAAATACAAAAGCAGATCATGCATGGAGCATTAAGGAAAGGTAAGCATATGGGTTATGAACTAAGGATTATGATTAATCCAATGGTATGGTTAAAAAAAGTTCATATTTGTCTTTATGAGACTGTGTTGTGTTTATTCCTGGGTTGGTAAAAAAGAGTCTTTTTAAAATGCCGTATTTCCCCCCTGTTATTAGTTAAGTTCCCCTTGTTATATACGTTTGGGGCAGTTGTTGGTTGTGAGACTTACTATCATGATTCACATGTGCTATGGGGTCTGCACATCCTAAGAGTAAAAAGTTCTCTGATTATCCTATGCTGTCCATTGTTTAGTTCCCAGATTACCAGATGATTAAATGGCCATTTTTTAATTTTTATTTTTTAAAGATTTTATTTATTCATTTGACAGAGAGAGAGAGACAGCCAGTGAGAGAGGGAACACAGCAGGGGGAGTGGGAGAGGAAGAAGCAGGCTCCCAGCAGAGGAGCCCGATGTGGGACTCGATCCCGAAACGCCGGGATCACGCCCTGAGCCAAAGGCAGACGCTTAACTGCTGTGCCACCCAGGCGCCCCTAAATGGCCCTCATTTTAGGTTGACACTTTGTGTGGAATGTTCTGTAATATAGAGAGGGCCCGACCCTTGCTTTTAGTTCCTTAGACCACACCCTTCTGTGTTGCACGCCCTGAATTTCCATCTCGCCCCATCCTATCCTGTAGTGCTGGCGTGTGAGGTTTGTAGCTTTGGGGAGGATGCTTGGAATGTATTACAGTGGTTATGAACGTTTGGAATGAAACACACTTGGATTTGAACCTTGGCTCTTCTCTTTACCAGCTATGTGGTCTTTAGAAATGTTAGTAACCACTCTGAGCCTCAGTTACCTGAAAAATTTGCGTGATATTTTCTCCCAGGTTGTTGTAAGTGTTATAACGTATCTATTATTATGACTATGATTGTCATATCACCATCATATAGAATTAATTTTTGTATCTTCATGTAACTGGATGGAGTGTCAGCTACCGGTCTGATTTTCCCTTCAGTGTGAGAAAGGTACCAGTTATTTTATGCCCTAAGGTTTGAAAAGAACCATAGTGCCCTTTTGAAAAGAACCATAGTGCCCAAATAGCCTTACCTTTACTTTTCAACCGGTGATTTTTCTGTTCTGTCTGTACTATTTCCGGAGGGAGGGGGAGAGACAGGCAGTCATGTCATTCACAGTCAGGCCCTTTCTAAGCAGGTGGTAGGTGCAGGTGTTCGGGCTGCTCTCAATGCTGAGAACAATATTAACAGTGATCGCCCCTGTACCGAGCATTTCTGCAGCAGCTACGGTACCAAACGCCTTACCCTCAGCATCTTTCTAGATTCTAGCCCAGTTTCCCAAAGCAGATCTTTGACCTTCATCTTAACACAAGGAAGTTGGGGCTTAGCAAGGTTCATTAACTAGCCCAGTGTCATACAATGAGTAATTGGCCAAACCAGGAGGTATTCCCTAGGCTCTTTGACCCCAAAACCTACACTCATAACCACTTCCTATGCAGATGCTGTTCTCTGGAGAGTCTTTACATCTCCCTATTTTTCTGGATTGTGGACTTGGACTTGGAAGTATATGGAGCCCAGAACTCAGTGGTACCTCCTTGGTGGTCAAATAGTTGGATGCTCTGTGCCGAATGGGGAAGCCAGTTCCCTGCAGATGTGAGAGATGCTCTGGAAACTTCGGGTGCTATTTGGCCATTTTCTACTAAAAGTTGCATCTGAGATGATCCAGTGCTGGGATTGGTAGGTTTGAGGGATTTTGCATTATTCACTTTGGGGAAGGAATATTTAGATGTGGCATTCATGACTTTATTTTGGATTTTTAAGTCAGAGAGCTAGAGGGTTTATAAAAACTTTGGAAAATATCTGTAGTATGCTGAAATAAAGTGAGAGCTTAATAAAAATATGCATTAATGCAGGAATCCGCTGCCCTCACACTAAGCACAAGAGATCTCTGTTGAACCTTGGGAAAAATAAACTTACTCCCTTGGCTTTTATAAGGGTGGCACTAAAATTTGGTAGCTGTGCCCAGGAGTGGGGTAGTGGCATAGAATGAAAACAGTCTGCAGTAGCCTTCAGGTTCCTTAAAACACAACCAAATTAAACATTAACATAGTCTTTGCAGCATGAATCCTGGATTCCCTCATCCCACACAGACGGCTGATTTTTTGAAAAAGAAATTCAACTTAAAAAGTCCATTTACTCTTCTCCTTTTACCAAGTATTTAATTAAGCACAATTAACCAAAGGATGAGAGAATAAGATTTCCTGTCTAAAATGCTTTCCTTCTTTAGCACACCCAAAAAACGAGCTGAGTTTTAGGCAGAATCATTAAATTTTATTTTTTGCCCTTTTTCTAGTTCCCTGCTTTGATCCAGTTAATATTAAAATGCTCAGAAAGCAATTATTATTCATCTTTCAACTTGATGATCAAGTATTTTCATTGCAAATGAAGTGTGCCCTGTAAATGATTAAACATTAATAAAAACAAGAATCAACCCGATTTGTTTCAACACCTCAATTTCTCTGCAGGAGGTGACATTTTTCTGTTGGTTTGTCGTGTTATTTTGGCAGCCTCCCTTTCGCTGAAGTAGTGTATATTTGGCTTGGTTTTGAATTCAATAAAGTGTATGCCTGAGATCTAAAATGAAAAAGCGTACCATACTTCTCAGATTCTGTTTATAAAAATGTTGCAGAAGTGCTTACAATACATTTGAAAGCCTGTGACTCCCAAGAATTTCTCTGGCACCTCTCAATATTCAGTATTTGTGGTGTATTAATTTATTGGTCCCATTGACACAGCAGCCCCATTAGGCTTTCCCTTTATTTATTTTTAAAAATATTTTTATTTATTTATTCATGAGAGAGAGAGAAAGAGGCAGAGGGAGAAGCAGGCTCCCTGCGACATGGGACTCGATCCCAGGATCCTGGAATCATGAGGGATCATGACCCGAGCCGAAGGCAGGCACTTAACCAGCTGAGTCACCCAGGCGCCCCCTAGGCGTTTCCTTTAAACAGCCTTACTACATAGGATAGCTGCTGACCGAGAGCTGACAGGTATTTCTGCCTATGGAAGAAGTTGGGATCAACATTCCAGTGGGACCGATTGATCCATGGACCTTTCTACAGTATTCTTTTTGTGCTCCATTAAGAGAGGAATAATCACTACTTTATATCTAATATATGGTTCCTTAATTTATTCCTCATGTATGGGAGTACATTTCCTGTTATGTACACATGTGGGGCTTTTGGGCCAAATTTGTTTCATGAGTTTCTGTTTACCAAGCAAGGTGATCACTGTTGGATAGATTTACTCACTCAGACATTGATTGGCACATAGTAAATGCTCAGTAAATAGTGTTTGAATGAATACATGCTGGGCAGTAAATATGGGGACCTTGTAGCCTCTCTGCATATCTAATTAAGTGGTCATATATTTACAGGTTTGATTTTCTTTCATATCGCTGCTATCTATGAAATATTTTCAAAATTATCTTTACCTGGATGGTTTAAAATGGTTTAACCATTACCTTCAGATTTAGATAAAAGTAAAGTTGTAGCACAGGCTATAAGCAAGCAGGGACATGTATTAATTTCCATTTTCCAGGAAGGCTGGAAAAAAAGACATTCCTAGAATGAACTTGACTCCACTCTAATAGGAACGCTAAAATTAAATGGCTCTAATTGCTAAAGCCTTGGCAGAAATGCATGAGTGGATCTTCTATCCCTTGTTGGTTTTATAGATGTGCTTTGCTGGCAAAAATGCTGATTATTTATTTACTGATGACAAACAGCTATCAAATCAGCTTTGTGTAATATATGAACATCCAGCCTGAAGGATGTCACACGTGTCTCGGTTATTGTATTTGTTTTTGTATTCTTTTAATTGCATGTGCACATGTAGCAATAACCCTGTTGATGTTCTTGATTCTCAGTTTTTATTTTGGAATTCGTTTTTCCAGATATGGTTGAAAGCTTGTGCTCTGTAAGTATAGAATGGTAAGTCCTTTGCAGGACAACCTGAAATAATAACCTGTTATAATGAGAATGCATGTTTTATTGCTCTTTTTGGAAGTGTCCATTTTGTTTTGATATGATATATGACACAAAGGGAGATGTTCCCTCTAAAGTCCTATGCATATAAGTTGGACTTGCAGACAGCAGAGAGGCCGTATGTTCCCTTCTGCATGGTTGCAGAAAGCATAATACCACGTGTAGTCGGTCTCTGCCATACAGTGGAGCTGTACAGCAGTGGCCCTGCAGGACACTTATCATCTTATTAGATATGCTACTTTAATTTTATCCTTTTATTTTTAGCTTCGTAACTTTCTTCCCAAGTTATTTGCAATAAAAAGTCAAATGTTCAAGCGTGGCTTTTAAATTCACTAGAGATTTTTTTTTTTAAAGTAGCCACTAGGACTTGACTGGCTTAAAATATGAGTTAAAAATATACTTCTATTAATAAATAGAGCAATTTCAAATCCAGTTACTCAACAGTAACTTGAGTTCTTGGCATTTCAAGTATGCAGGTAACTTTTATGTTGACCCAGTTAATATTCCCGAAGTGAGTAAGGCGAGTGAGGCAATTTGGATTCTCCAGAAGCAGTGTGGAGATGGAGTTTGGGATGCAAGATGTTTGTTAGGAACTCTTACCTAGGAAAGGGAAAGGGCGAGGTGTGTTTGGGCAGAGGGAGAAACTGAACTGCCTTCAGACCCAGCAGGGAACTAGGGAGCAAGGGTTTCCAGTCAGCAGTGGCTGATGTTGGCTGAAGTGACTGGCCTTTCCGTCCCCCTTGCTCAGTCGCTGAAGGCAGGCCAACCTGGAGAACGGGTGACCTCAGGCAAGAGGCTCTCAGCGGCGGAGGCCCATGGAGGAGCTGCCTGCTAGAGGCTGTCACTGGCACATCTCCACAGCTGGGCAGGAGGTCTTTCTTGATGAGGGGACTGAGCTGTACCCCATGGGACTCTCCTGATTATTCCTAATGATAACACTTAGATACTTGTATCAGTATCTTCATCTGACCAATGAAAAAGGGAGGCAAAACAATTTGCTTAAGATCTCGTTGTTAATTCTGAGCAAAGCTGGGAGGAATAACTAATGTGTCCTCCTCTCTTAGGCTTTGGCAAACTGACGTCGTGCTGTCATGGCTGTATTATTCTGGAATGGGGGTCAGTGTATGTGAAGGGAAAGCAAGGGAAAGGTGTCGTAGCTACTCGAGAACTAGAGTGGTGAGTGAGAAAGGGCACAGGTGTTACCTTCCAGCTGGCGTGGCCTTCCAGCTTCTGTTCTGTGTGGCTCTGTGACAGGCAAGTCTCTCATTCCTTCTGACCTTCAGTGTTCTGACTGGTCAGTGAGAGGAATGAAGTGGATGTGTTGACTGAACAGTGTGGATGAAAACTCATCGTATGCTGGTGTTCCTAGCAGGAAACACCATACATGCTGATTTTCTTAACTACCCAAAACAAGTCAAGCTGTAAAATGTTGATAGAAAAATGAAGATTTGAACTTGAAGATAGAACTTTTCTGCCTCATATTTTTCTTTTGTATCTCTCTTAGACCTTTAGTGTTAATATTATTAGGAAATGAATTGACAGACTTTTCTGGAGAAGTTTCTTCTGCGATGTTGGGCCATTCCGGACAGACATGGGAAGGGCGCTTTTTAAAAAAAGGAGAGGAAGGAGCATGGAATGAAAAAGATTGACTAAATCAACAAATATTCATGGAACACTTATTATGGGCCAGGCCTCTTTTGAATTTTAATGATGCAGTCCATTATAGAAGGTCAATGAAAGTACCAGATCTGAGCTCATCGAAGACTGCACTTCTCCATTTTCCACTTCTACACTCTTGGGTTAGTCTCCATGATTTTCCTAGGGTTACTGCTGTAGACTGGCAACTATTTTCACCTGTCTACTATAGGCCTCCCTTCAACCCATTCTTTATGGAAATTCAATCCTGTTATTTCCTACTTCCCATTACTTCCATAAAGGCTTCAAAGTACTTGGCATTGACTGTTGCCTGGAGCCCGCCAACCTCATCTCTCACTATTTACATTTCCAAACCCAACTCCAAAACCCATACCCTTCCCCTCGCCCTCTTTCTGCTTCACTAGCTCCCCCAGTAGGCGTTGGCCCTCTGGCTTTGGGTCTTTGCCCATACTGGTTCCTCATCTTATAACGCTCTTTCTCTTTCCTTCTACACCCGGTTAACTGTCACTTGGTGTATATTTTACTTCCTTGCTGATCCTTAGACTAGATTGGGTCCCCCTCTTACTTTCCTCTGATACTCTCTCTTAGAATTGATCACAGGAGATAATTACCTGTTGTGTGTGTGTGATTGTCTATTTCCCCCATCCAACTGCAGCCCTGCAAGGACCGTGACTATGTCTGTTTGGGTTCCCATCTGCCAAGCACAGTGCTGGCATGGAGTAGGGACTCACTGAATCTGTTTGAACAAAGGACTTAGTCTTAGGACTTAGAAACTTAGAAGGTTCCAGTAATTTTTTCTTGTTCAGCCTATGTTTCCCACCTCACTGTTGGGGCCATCTCAGTTTGGACATAGGTCAGTGTAAATCCCACTTACATTAAGCTATACATTTGCTACCACAAAGACTAGGAATGAGGACTTTACTCTGATGTCTACAATTAAAAACAGTCCTTACCTTTGTTCAAATCTAGTACTCTTTCTTTTATTTTATTTTAAACCTAGTACACTTTATATTTTAAGTGCATGTCGTCATGTCAGGTTAAAAAAATCATGGTACTTGGATTTATTCAAAAAATTATTTTCCTTAAGTCATTGAATTATGAGTCGTGATATCTTCAAATATTATTATTCAGATTTTTTTTTTTAAGGACTTGATTTGTGGGGGAGGGAGAAGCAAGCCCTTCATTCACTTTCTCTCCCACAAGCTTTCCTAATCTGTTGTTTTTCCTGGGACCAAAAGCTCTTTTTACAGCGCCCCGTGTCTTATAAGTAAGAGCTGGAGGGGAGAGTGGAGATATGTAGTTTGCTTACAAGAGCAAACATCAGCCTTCTCATAATAAGTGCATTTCTTGGCCATTTTATGCTGGTATGAGTTCAGGCTGGGCTACTTTAAAATGGACATCTTCTATTTTTATAGGAAACATGTGGAATGTCTGGAATTCTTCTTAGAAAAAGGAATCTGCATCCTGCTGCGAAGCAGCGAGGTACTTGCTTTTTGTTAGTTGTGGCCTTAGACTTCAATTCCAAAGGCATCCTAAAAATCAGACGTGACTGTCTGAAGTTAAGTATCGCATCTTGAACTGAAAATGAGAAGGACTACATGTTTGATTTGAAAAATTTGAAAATTTGTGGTTCATTCACTTTGATAGTGTGATCCAACTGGCCATTTTGTCTTTGTGTTTTATTTTGAAATCATTGACTTTATAAAGCTTCCTGTATTTATTTTCACTTTGAATAAATGAAAACAATTGGTAATTTAACTTAATTGTATCTTTGACATTTCAGAGGTTCCTGTATATGAATGCCAGGACTAGTGGACTGAAAAAACAGTTTGTAATTTTTCATGCAAATAACAATATTGAAATCATACTAAGAGTAGCTTTATTTGGAACCTTGTCTTATTTTTTTTTTTTATCAACATTTAAACTACTTCTTGTAAGTTGCAGGCTTATAGATTGATCGATAATTTTAGTCCGAGTCTTGGCCATGTTCTTCTGCAATCTATGTCTGCTACACCAGAAATGAGGCTGGCTGCATTTTTAGTCACATAGACAGTGCTTTATCTTATTTCATTTTTCAGCAACGTCTACGATTTTCACTTGGAGAAAATCAGGATTGATAGATCGACAGAGTTGATTAACATGGGGTTTCTTGCTTCACTGTTTATTCCTCTCATGATTAACCAGAAGCTCCCAATTGCTGATATTTTATTTAATTTTTAAGTTTCCTGGTTAATAAGTATGTGAGATTCTTCTAAGAGCACCAGTTTCCACACCGTGAGTGGAACCTCTCTTGGGAAACACAAGAATTTAAGAAAAAAGGAAATTAGGTGTTTTTCTTGCATAATCATTATCTTGTAGGAATCCACACAGAAAAGTAGCTATTGTACCGGGAGGGAGTTTTTTAAGAGTGGCTTTTGTTTAGCCCTGTGTGGAATGACCAAGAAAAAAATCTTGTTTGTTCTTGTTAATTGCTTCCCCCCCCTACATTTTATTTAGTACAATTAATTAATTAAAACTTTACTCTGCTTTTGTTAATAGACAAAATAAAATTACCAACTACCTCCGTAATAGCACAAATCTCGAAATCTAAGGGTATGGATTGGTGAGAAATCAAAGTTCTTGGTGTTGGTGAGATAAATACTAGTTAATTGACTTCAGCATGGCCTTCGTTTATGATGTTGTGGGGGGGGGCGGACATTTTCAGTTTTTGGTGTTTTCTTTACAGACTTAGATTATCTTTCTATTAAATTGAGTGGTACTCTTGTCAACTTTATGCCTAAATGACTTCTGCAACTAAAGAAGAGTATATTTTTGTTATTCACTAAACAGATATTTTATCTTACATATTTCTTGTGAAAAATACAAGATGAGTTGGAAATTAATTCATAAAGCAGTTTTGGACTTTTCCTCCAATTCGGTTGAAGAAACTCACTGAGCTCATTCAGGCACTGATTTAGAATCCAAGCGGTAAATAATAAGTCTCTCTTCTTGATACCTTGCCTTAGACTGTTGCAATGACAATCAAAATAAGGAAGAATATAGTTTTTGCAAGTTCCTCATGTGTTGTAGGAAGGATACAAATGTTATGGGAGTGATTAATTTTCCCTGGATGTAGTTGAGATCTTGTTAGTTGATAGTGCTGGCAATGAGGGTGGCAGGAGGAGAGGATGCCATTTTCAGCAAATATTCAAGGAATTTGTTTTGCACACCTACTGCGTGAATTTGTTTTGCACACCTACTGCATGACAGCACTCGATCATGTGTTGGAGAGCCAGTGTGAACCAAGACAACATCTCTGCTCCCGTGGAACTTACCTTCTAGTGAGAGAAGGTAGTGTCTTTTGACAAATAGGTAGTACTTTTAAAGGTAGAGCGGAGGGAAGTTATTTCTGGCTCTCTCTGCACTTTCTCCCCTTGGGTGGGTCAAGGATGGCTTATGGAGGGGAGCTTAGCCTTAATTGGAGGAAGGACACCCCCTGGTAACAGGAGAGAGAAAAGGAAAGTGGGAATCGATGCAAGGGTCTGTAACCTGATGGTGGGACTTTCAAAAGCTCTTCTCTGGAATCTAAGAAAAGAAAAACAAAACCAAAAAGCACCAAATGAATAAACAAAAAAAGCAGAATCAGACCTATAAATATAGAAAACAAACTGACGGTTGCCGGAGTGGGGGGTGGTAGGGAGGCTGGGCAAAATGGGTGAAGGGGAGCAGGAGATACGGGCTTCCAGTTACGAACAAGTCACAGGATTAAAAGGCACGGCATAGAGAATACAGTCAATGTTACTGTAAAATAGCATAGCGTGATGACAGATGGTAGCCACACTTGCGGTGAGCACAGCATAACATATAAACTTGTCAAATCACTATGTTGTACACCTAAAACTAACGTAACATTCGTGTCAACTATACTCAAAAAAAAAAAAAAAAGAGCTCTTTTCTAAAGGCTTTTGTTTCCCCAGCAAAACTGAGTGATATCATCAGCTGAGGTTGGGGTCCGGTGTGTGTCGGAGTGGCTGAAGGAGAGCAGAGCAGGTGTGAAGTCGTTGCTTGAGGTGGGAGTGCACACTCATGAGACAGAGAGTCGGATGTCTGGGCAGTGTTGGGGCGACCGATCATGAATCTGAAACAAAGTCAATCTGCTTCGCTGGCTTTTTCTGTAGTACTAGTCCACTGCTGTTTGGCTCCTTGGCTGCAGGTTGATGTCTGGGTTCATCTAGGACTGAAGTTTCAATTGACTGCAAATAAATTTGCTGAATGAATGGATTCTTTTTTTTTTTTTAAAGGTTTTATTTATTTATTCGACAGAGAGACAGCCAGCGAGAGAGGGAACACAAGCAGGGGAGTGGGAGAGGAAGAAGCAGGCTCATAGTGGAAGATCCTGATGTGGGGCTCGATCCCATAACGCCGGGATCACGCCCTGAGCTGAAGGCAGACTCTTAACTGCTGTGCCACCCAGGCGCCCCGAATGAATGAATTCTTGACCGATTTTACATAGGTCTGATGGAACCCAAATGTTTATTTTAAAAATCCTTTAAAATGTGCTCCTTTAGCCAAAATTATAACAGCTTTCTTAATTCTAATTCTTTTTAAGCACAAAGACTTTTGCAAACTGGCATTGCAACTCTGCCTCACTCTTTTTCAATGACATGTTATTAGGTGGCTTTTCTAAATGGAATCAATTGCATCAGGTCAGACTGTTATTGTGGAATGGTTTTTTTTGATTTTTGAAGCATAATACAAATTTTAGTAATGGGAAAAAATCTGCATCCTGCCCGTGCTGTCTAAATGTGAAGACCCTTCCCCCAACCCCTGCATGTTATTTCAGGGCTGCCCTTCCTCTGCATTTATTTCTTTTAATAGTCCTTTAATGTTTTCAGTTCAAAAAGCTTTTAGTTACCAGTAGGAATAGATCCAAAATCAGTGACAGAAATTAATAGACGCTACATTTGAACAATGCTTTGTTACATTCCATTGCACAATATCTATCTCCATAAAATTCTTTTCTTGCCAGCAAAGTAGAGTTTAAATAGAGCCTAGGATCACTGAATAATGCCTGAAGAAACATTCTTAAAACCTAGTTATCCCTTTAAGACTTTTGCCTATTTCCTTCTTATCTCCCATTGGACAATGTTTTGTCCTGGAAATTAATTCTGCAAGCCCTTTGTTTTATACCTTATTTTTCCAATACGTTGCACATTGTTACTTCTGCTTAAGTTACCTTCAATGAAAATGGTTTAGTCCATTTTCATTCCTAACCTTATATTATAAGGATGCATTATGAGTGTGCCAAGTACAGTTCCTGTCGTTGGGTTTGAATATAACTGCTGCTACCATAGAGACCTAAGTGTGAATTTTCATTATGTTCTCTTTACTCCATATCTGCATTTGATTTGCACTGAGGATCGAGTTGGATATATTTGTCCTAGGTTTGAACACAAATAGATAGATATAGAGATTATTTGTATCTCTTACAAATTAAATTTATATATATTTATAGTATATTATATTATATTCCCTGGGAAATAAATTGCTTCTGTTGTGATACCAGTTATTTGTAGGGTCTTTAGAAATTCAGCATGTCAGTGGACCTGTAGGTCTTGTTGAAAAACTATGCACAGGTGTTAGTGGGTATATTAACATAATTTACTTATTTTCTTTTTTTGGAAAAGATTTTTATTTATTTACTTTAGAGAGAGAGAGCATGAGCTGGGGTGGGGGGCGGAGGGAGAAGCAGGCTCCCCACTGAGTAGGGAGCCTAATGTGGGGCTTGATTCCAGGACCCTGAGATCATGACCTGATTTGAAGGCAGACACTTAACTGACTGAGCCACCTGGGTGCCCTACAATTTACTTATTTTCAAGTGGGACAGACTTGGATTAAATTTAGTCACTATTATATGGCATTTAGGGGATTTGACAACCACAGAGTAGGCCTGTAAGGAATATCTATTTTACACATCACGAATCTTTCCAGTTTGAGCCAGAACTAATTTTATCAAAAATTTTTAACAAGAGAGCTTGCTTGAGTTTAGCAAAGATATTTTCTAAGATTATGTTTTAAATATTTCATTTTTGTTTTTGCGGGCTGAACGAATTTTTTTTGCCAGTGAGAAAATAGGCAGAGTAAATGAGACAGTAATTCTTTGGTTGTATTTTGATTTTTGGTATCTTATTTAATGCCATTAAGCAGATTTGTTTATATTTGCAATTAGCAAGGAATTGTTTTGCTTTTCTTTCTTTCTTTCTTTTGAGAGAGCGGGAGGGGCAGAGGGTGAGGGAGAGATTCTTAAGCAGGCTCCACACCTAATGTGGAGCCTGACACGGGGCTCGATCTCACAACCCTGAGATCATGGCCTGAGCCAAAATCGAGAGTTAGACACTCACTGAGCCACCCAGGCACCCTGTTTTACTTTTCTAAGTGCTGTTTAATAGTACTTGCATTTTATTACCAATTAATGGACCTTTTAGGAAAGTCAATAAATACAAAGTGTTAATTATACCTTATTTTTCTTACCACTTAATGGAGTTTTCCTAACCTTACAGCCTAGTGCTGGATGTTAAGATAATCATCCCCACTAACTGAGGACATTGATTTAATTTCCCAATACTGTTCAGTGTAGAAGGCTGGAGAACACCTCATTGCCTCCAACTCATCATTCATCTTTGAGTAATATTATGCATATTAATTGAGAAAAGAGTTGTAGGGCATGTGATTACATGTCCTTAATTTCCAAAATATGTGGTATTTCAGAATATCTTATGTGTTAATCTTTCCTCCTAATTTTTGGGTGGATACTCATGATAATTCATCTTCTAAAGAAACTTTTAGATTCTGGGTTTTGAACTTTTCTAAATTTTGTATTTATTTTTTTAAAAGATTTTATTTGTTTGAGAGAGACAGAGAGAGACAGAGCCAGAGAGAGTGGGCAGGGGGAAGGGCAGAGGGAGAGGGAGAAGCTGACTCCCTGCCTAGCAGACTCCAACTCGGGGTTTGATCCCAGGACCCTGAGATCATGACCCGAGCTGAAGGCAGACACTTAACTGACTGAGCCACCCAGGTGCCCCTAAATTTTGTATTTATACTTTTGTATTTATAACTTAAGTTTTTTAGGCTCAGTTAGCTTTATTCTAGGCATGGCACATCTAGACTCCTGCTAGCCAGTATAATGTCATTAAAATTTAAAAATGACTTGGCTTGCCTAAATGTTTTGCTTGAGTACATTTGAGTAACGACCTTCACTCCCTCTCACAACCCTTACTTCCACGTCTACTCTAGCCCAAACATTAAATAACAAGTCTTTTAATATTATAGTTAACTGTATTTCTGAAGATGGGATACTACCCTTCTTCCAGTTAGACCTATGACTCATTCATTTGGATTACAGTGTCCTTCGGGGGGCGATCTAATAATTTTTCAAAGACATCCTGGCCTGTCCAAGACTATAACCTTTACAGTGCTTATACTGTATTAGAAGGTGTTAATGGAATGCAGGAGAGCAGGCTCCTGAATGCCTGATTAAATAATATTTTTATGTCCTGAAGTAATGCTAAAACCAGGCATCTTAGTGGAAAAAAAGACTGATTTCCAGCTGGCAGAACTCTATTAGATATGACCTAAAAATTAACGTTTGTGGTTAGGAAGCTGTATCTCTTACAGAGTCAGATTTTCTCTGGTGTGTGACTTGAGCGAAAGACTATGGTAATAAGTTAATTAGTTCTGGCATCTGTAACCAAGCCCATAGTACTTTGAGTCTAGATTGTCACATTTTCAGCAATTTGGGAAAAATTAATTTCACCACCATTGCCCAGGGGGGAAAAAAAAGGCCACTTTGGAACTTAAGGAGAGTGAACAAAATCCATTTGGAATTATATTGTCATCTTCATATAATTAAGATTGTTCTCCGAGTAATCATGTAATTAGATTCATTACGAAAAATACCCAAGTAATGAGATTGTGTGAAAGAAAATGTGATAGATTTCAGTGGGCAATTTTTACGTTAACTGAACTAGGCTCAGAAGAGTCAAAATTTGTAGCAGAAGCTCAGTTTCCCCATTATTTACCCAGACCTATCGTATAAAGAAAGCCGTCTCATCGCTTAGATCTGGGCTAACTAGAAGTTTACCCCTGTTCTCTGTGTTGAAAGAAAGTTTGTTAAGAAAATAAGCAGGAGAAAGAAATTCCAAGGGGAATGTTTAGTTCCTTAGTATTTGAAATCCCTAGTTTGCATAGCAACACTCTAGTAGGTTTTTCACTAGAGAAGCCGGTAGGTCTTCAGATGCTCCATTGTGTTAATTATCGCTTTTGGGTTAAAGGGTCGACTTCTCATAGGAAAATTCACGGAGCTTTAGGATGTAGCTGTTAAAATTTATAGAAGACTAATTTTCCGCTTTCTTATTTCAAGTAAATAAAATTTTATTCTAAGTTAAATAAACCAGTCAGTTGTTTTAAGCCGGTCAGTTGTTACTCATGCAGCGGATCTTTTAAAGACTTTCATCAGTTTTTTTTTTTTTTTTTTAGGAGAAAGAGGGAGTGCACATGCATGAGCTGTTGGAGGGGGGTATGGGTGGCAGAGAGAGAGAAAGAGAGAGAGAGAGAATCTTAAACAGGCTCCACACCCAGCTCAAAGCCGGAGGTGGGCTTGATCTCATGACCCTGAGGTGGGCTTGATCTCATGACCCTGAGATCATGACCCGAGCTGAAATCAAAAGTTGGACTCTTAACTTGACTGAGCCACCCAGGCGTCCCAATCAGCCATTTTTCATTTAGACTAGATAGTGTATTAATTTTACGAAGACATACCGAAAGTTACTTTTTGCTAGAAGAAATCTGATTTTAAGAAATCCACTGGCTTATATTCAATCAAAACTATTATAACATCAAAAATACCAATGGTCCCCCCTTCTTTTTTTTTTTTTTGTCTTGTTTTGTTTAATTTTTTTCAATGAGTTCAACTAACATTTCTTGAAAGTTATAAAAGGGCCACAGCTAGCTTCATTTGCATGTGGGATGGGGTGAAGAAAATACAAACATTTCCACCATTTACTGCATGCTTTCTGTCAGGGAGCAGGGAGTTCTTCCTCTCTCCCCAGCTTAGTGATAGGGAGGGAACTTAAGGAAGTTTGGCCCCACTCTCTCCAGGTTTCCCGGAGGAGGGTGGGGCTGGAATCTGATTGGCCAAAGCTGAGGACAAAAGTGTGTTGGTATTTACTTGCTGCTGTGTTGTCAAGCCCCTCCCTCCTTCTCTTTCCTCTCTTGATCATGGAGCTGCCTGGTCATTCCTGCCCTTGCAGGTGGTTGGGGGTTGGCCAGTTTTCTTTTCCCCATAGGTAGGGAAAGGTTCTGTGCGGATGGTGAGGGGAGATGGAGGCAGGAGGTCACACACAGGGTCGTGTTTACTACATGTTCTGAAATAATTTTTGGTCTTAGAGATACTGCATGTTTGGAACACGTTCAGAATTATGATTAGATTCTTGCTATCGTAACAGGACCCAATGACATTGAATTTTATACATTATAGCATTCCAATTTTGGAAGTAAACTTGCAGTATAAATTCCAGAATCAGAGCATTATAGCGTAATGTATACTGATGAAGCATTCAGATTTACTCATGTAATGATTTTTATTTATTATATATGAGGAAATACACTAGTGGTAAGTAAGAAAGGGCAAACCGAGACTAAATTTCAGGAAGCATTTGGAAGGCCATTGGCTTTTCAAAAAAAATAATAACAGCTTTATTGAGTTATCAGTCATAGACCATAAAGTTCACCCTTTTAAAGTGTGTAATTCAGTAGTCTTCAGTATAGCCACACACTTGTGCATCCTCCATCACTATCAAATACCTGGAGATTTCTCTTACTTCATACACATTGCCAGTCACCACGCATCCCCTGCCCAACTACTAATCTTTCCGTCTCTGTGGATCCGCATAGTTTGGATATTTCATATAAATGGAATCAGATTATATGGGGTCTTTTGTGTTTGGTTTCTTTCCCTCTATGTAATGTTTTCTCGGTTCATCCATTTCATAGCGTGCGTCAGTACTTCATTCCTTTTTATTCCCAAAGTATATTCCATTATATGGATGTACCACATCTTGCATATTCATCAGGTGATGGACATTTGGATTGTTTTCACCTTTTGGCTATTCTGAATAGTGCTGCCAAGAACACTGGTTTTAGTTTGGACTTATTTTCAGTTGTTTTGGTTATATATGTAGAGGTGTAATTTCTGCATCATATGACAACTCTATGTTCAGCTTTTTGAGGAATCTTTTGACTTTTAATATAAATTTTGAATAGGAAGCAGTCAAATATAAGCAAGATTTTGGAATTAGATTATTTGGGATGAGCCAAGTATTGCTATATCTAACTTAAGCCTTATTTTAATTCAACATTCCTGTTTTGTAATACAGATAATTTAGGGAGATTTGTTTGGTTGTATAACTTATGTTGATTAGAAGAATAGATATCACATCTGCTGAGGCTGAAAGAAGAATCAGATTTCCTAGTAGAATACTGGTTAATCTGCATTGATCCTTCATGTCTCTTTGCCTAAAATGGTATCCTGATAACGAATGTTAATAGATCCCTCACTTTTTTTGAAGGATGGAGCAAAAGAACACAGCGTAAATATTCAAAGAGTAGAAATGTACCTACGTATTTTATTTTATGTCAAAGTACATAGTCAGTATTCTTTGCTAAATATCAAATGCAGTTAATCTATGTCCTAGTGTTTTTGTGCTGACCATCACTTGTTCTACTAAATAAATATACTCTATTCTTGGATGAGTGGCCAAAACCCTAATAGGCATTTTCAGAACTTTTTTGTTGCTAATGTCTCCCTTTCTTTCTCTCTCTTTCCCTCCCTCCCTCTCTCCCTTCCTCTTTCTTTTTTCTTTTCCTTCCTTCCTTCCTTCCTTCCTTCCTTCCTTCCTTCCTTCCTTCCTTCCTTCCTTTCTTGATTTTATTTATTTGAGAAAGAGAGTGAGCAAGTGAGAGAGAGAGACAGCAGAAGTGGGGGGAGAGGCAGAGGAGGAGGGAGAAGCAGACTCCCCACTGAGCAAGGAGCCTGATGACTCTGGGCTCAATCCCAGGGCTCAATCCCAGGACCCTGGGATCATGACCTGAGCTGAAGGCAGCTGCTTAACCGACTGAACCACCCAGGCGCCTCGCTAATGTCTTTCTTATGAATTTGTTTAGTCATCTCTTTCAATGATAACTTTCTTTTTCCCCACAATTCTTTAATTTTGGCACTTTCTTGTACTCTTGGATGAAATCACTTCAGCCAATGTCTGCTGGCTCTGATTTTGTATTAATATTAATTTTATGATCAGAGGGCAGAGACTTTGGTAGTCTTCATTTTTAAGTCCCCTAAGATTAACATAGTGCTGGCACATTGTGGGTGCTCCCAAAGTGTTTGTTTTATGAGTAAAGGAAAGAATTAATGGAATTTGGTACTGTGCTATTTTACTTTCAAGAGGGAGGAACGGTGGAATGAAAGTTTATTTGCTATTTTTATAAACAATATTTAAGCTTACCAAATGCAGGAAGTTCGCTACTGAATTAAAGGTGTGCAAATTTTTCTCCAAGAACAGAAAAAATAGGATAAAATGTTTTGCTTAAGGTTAACACAATAAAAACAAGTTATTTTTTTGTTAATAATTTTTTGTCATAATTTCAACTTAACACGATCACAGTGTGGATCAACTGTGGTGTGTGTGAAACCACTTTTGTTAATTGTGCAACTTTTCCCTGAGTTGAAGACATGAGATCCTTCATATGAAATTGATCTGCATAGAAGACTTCTTGGTTGATCATCATTGTTGATCCTGATTCAGGTTCCTGGTCCCTGTTTCTTCACTTAAGAGGAGCTTTCTCATGTGATAAACATCTGGTGAACTTCTGCACTGACTCTGGGTTTGAAAATCCCCATTTTTTACTTCTTGATGATTTTATTGCCAAAAATCTTTTGGTAACTTTTATTACCATAACTCTTTTGTTACTTTTTATCACAGGAGAACCTAGGATTGTAGTTTTGTTCTTGTGCTTATGTCTATCAAAGTATAATTTCTTTTACTCAATCTTGGTACAAGCATTCTTTAAATATGTAATGAGAGCTATCAGAGGCTGGTTAGAATTATGTTTATACATGAAATTAATCCTTTCTAGAGGATACTGATTTTTCTGTTTTGCTGTTGTATTTGAAAGTTTTGCCATTGACTCTGCTTTTCCCCTGTGGCTGAGAGAATCCAGAAATGCCTGTTGTGTTAAGCTCCACCGACTTAGTTTCAGTGGTCACAGAGACCGCTTTTACGTCTTTCCTTCAGTGGATGCCCTGTGCTCTCTGTGGCACTAGACTGCGGAGAACCCATTCTTGGATTTAGCCCCTGTGCCAGTTATCCCAAGTCTCACCCTGCTGCTAGAGTTTGTTACGGGATTCTCTGCTGAGAAAGCTGATAACTGAGGAATTACTGTAACAGCCACAATGCTCGTAGAAGAAGAGAGTGGAGCCGCTCGTGATCCGGGACAGCATCACCGGCCTTAATTGTTACGATATAACATGTGCCTATCCCGACCGACAGCACCGAGATGCAGGACTTGTGAACCGCGATGCCTGTTTTCAGGCACCCGCAGTGCGCGGCCACTATTCTTAGCATCAGCGCTGATGGCTCTTTACAGGGACTGCCAGATCCCCGTGAGCCTGCATCTGGGTGAGGGGCCGGAGAAGCGCAAAGCCCAAACCTCAGATAGCGGATTTGGCTCTGATGACTCCTCTTAGAGACGGTTTCGTTAAGTAAGTCGATAAAAATTTTAAAAAGGTGTATTTTTGTTTAGACTTTTCCCCCCACAGTCCTTCGAAATTGGCTTTTAAGTGCAAACCTTACAAAAAAAAAAAAAACCAGTATGTTTTTAACGCATACGATCTAATAGTTCACGGGATGCTGGAAAGTACACAATTTCAATGGTGCTGATAACTCTGCTCTCAAAGGAATTCTTTCTGAAAAGGAGCAGGAGAGAAAGCCAATGTTTATGGAGTTATGAATATGATAAACTTTGCCCAAGAAATTGTTCTGGAAAAGAGAGTTATAGGAACTCGGGAGCAAGCATAGTATCGTACTGCCTAATGGATCAGAAGGTGAGAGACATGAGTTGACATTCAGGCCTGGTGGGGGTACTGTTTGTCTTTCACATTGTGTTTTGGGGTGAAGAATCAGCTCTGACTCGCTAGAGAGGGCCATGAGGTTCAGGGACCTTCCCTGGCAATTGCCGATCTTCTCTGTCTCCCACTTTAGCCCGTTGTGGGGTGTGGAAGGGGGTGTTGTGGAAGCGTCCCAGGTGACGCTTTCCACAACAAGGTGCTACTTGTGCCCTCTCTCAGCATTATTCACGAGCTGGATGTCTTATAGTTGGTGAACAGATCTGGGATCCGGGGGGCCTGGGCTCAGTTTGCCTTTGTCACCAGTACAAGTGGGCTCTCAACCTGTCTGCTTTTTCTCCCCTGTCAATGAGGGCATGAGATGGAGTAACGCATGATCCCTGAATATAAATAGTTAAAAATAAATGATTACATCTTTCCCAGAAAAATGTCACTTTTGATTATTCTCTCCTAATAGTTCAGAACACCTCTAAAAGTGTCACTTAATTCAGCAAATTTTGGTGTTTTTTTTGCATACTAAAATGAATGCACAAGATTGTGACAGTGAGAACTTACTAGAAGATACTTTGGGAACAGAGTTCTTCCCACATCTCTCTTTGGATTCTCACAAAAACCGTGTGAGGTAGGTTATTTTGCTCGGTTCGTGGATGAAGAAATTGAGGTTCACGTTGCTGAAGCATCTGCCCAAGTCTCCAGCTAAGGAAGTGGCAGAGTCCGAGCCTGAACCCAGGTCCTCCCGCTTCACATGCCACATTCTCAGCCAAGTTCACAGGGAGGATGTCAGAAGTCCTTGGGAGGTGGCCAATGGCAGAAAGAGGACAAGCCCTAGAATGAGCCTGTCTGGGTTTGTAACTTTGTTTTGGTTTTTAGTTTCACAGGAGCTGTAAGTATAGGGAATTTATACCTACTTCTGTGTCGTACACATTTAAGTACCATCACGATCACAATGATTTAATTTAAAGAATCATTGACAAGTAGACTCGAGGCTGAAGAGCATGGTGATAAGTAGAGTGTTATGCCGCTGAAGCTCTTACCTGAACTGTTGTGACAGACTCTTCCCTGGCCTCCCAGCCTCCTCGCGCTCCGTGCTCCAGGCCAGTCAACTCAGTGCTCACAAGGGCCTCTTTTTAGGGTTCAAACTTCTTCAAGTCCTCCCTTCTTCTGGGTGCAGATGTTCTCGCCAGGCAGATCACAGCTGCCCTTTCAGCCTCATGTCATCTGTACTTCTTACCGTGGTTACGTAGTTCTGTCCTGGTTACATAGTTCTGTCCTGGGTCCCTGCAGATGGCCTCCGGCCCATCACCCACTGTCTTTTGTGACACCTGCTCTCTTCCACGTTCCCTACTTCTGTCTGTCCAGTGCCCCCCCCCTTTACAGCCAGAACAGCATCCTTCCTCTATGGCAAGCCTTCCCTTCATGCACAAACTCTCTCCCCCATTGTTTTTCCTTTTTTATGGTGGTAAAATATACATAACATGATATTTGGCATTTTAAGCATTTTTTTTCAGCTTTATTGAGGTCTAATTCACGAATAAGGTGGTAAGGTATGTGAGGTGATGGGCGTATTAATTGACCAGATAATGGGAATCCATTCACAATGTATACATATATCAATCAGCATGACGCGCACTTTTGGAGTGTATGGTTCCGTGGTATTAAGCACATTCACATTATTGTGCGATCACCACCATCCGTCCCCAGAACTTCTTCATCTTCCCGAACTGAAGCTGAGTACCTATTAAATAATAACTCCCCAGTTACCCCCTCCTTCCAGATCCTGGCAACCACCATTCTATTTTCTGTCTCTAGGAATTTGACTACTTTAGGTACCCCGTATAAGTGCAAATGTACAATATTTGTTCTTTTGTGTTCGACTTCTTCCATTTGACATTATTATTATTATTATTATTAATGTGTCCAGGGTTCATCCATGTGATAGCATGTGTTAGGATTTCCTTCTTTTTGAAGGCTGAATAAGATCACATTGTGTATGTGTGTGTGTGTATGCATATATATGTGATATATATATATCATATATGTACACACACATGTGTGGAGTATATGTGTATCACATATATACATACACATACACGTGTGTGGCACATATACATGTTTATATATACATATACACATGTGTGTACATACATATATATATGATGACACTTGGGTTGCTTCCATCTTTAGGCTTTTGTGAATAATACTGCTATTAACATGGATGTATAAATGTCTGTTTGAGTCCCTGCTTTCAGTTCTTTTGGACATACACCCAGAAGTGGAACTGCTAGATTATATGGTAATTCTATGTTTAATGTTTTGAGGAACTGCTATTTTCTGCTGCGGCTGCACCATTTTACATTCCAACCAGCAACACACAAGGGCTCCAATTTCTCTGCATCCTTCTCAACACTTGTTCTTTTCTTTTCTTCCTTTTCTTTTTAAAAAAAATAATAGCCATCCTAATGGGTGTGAAATGGTATTTCATTGTGGTTTTAATTTGTATTTCTCCAGTGATTAGTGATGTTGAGCATCTTTTCATGTGTCTGTTGGCTATTTGTATATCTTCTTTGGAGAAATGTCTGTTCAAGTCTTTTGCCCATTTTTAAATTGGATTGTTTTTTGTTGTTGAGTTCTTCTCTCTTGTTTTTAAGCACTTAGTTTGTGTTTGTCTTGTGACAATTAACATAGTCTGGCTCACATTGGCAGCGTTTATGTGTGCCTTTGTCTCCCTTCTAGGCTGGGTGAGCCCCTAAAAGATAGTTGTGGTTATTTCTCTCTTTTTCCAGTAGTACGCTAACACAGATGTTGCATATAGTAAGCCTTAAATAAAAATTTGTTAAATGGGTAGTAGAAGACTGTAGAGTCGTTTACTTGACAGATACTTGAGTGCCAGCTGTGGTCAGGATTCTCTTCTGGGCCCTACTCAGATCCATCTGAGCATGGGGTGTAGGGCAGCAGTAGAATTAGGGGAGGACTGGACAGCAGTTGTATGGGTAGCATGGTATGAAGTCTTTCTGTGAGATAATGCCCATTTAAAAAATACTCTTATGCAATAAGTAGAAATATGATTTATGTTTCATAGCTGATTTCTTATTCTCCTGTCCTTCTGTCTTGTTTCTGACATTACTTTCCTCCAGCCCTCATCCTTTTGGGGTATAGCTATTTGGGGCATTAACTGGAAGGCTCAGATGCTATGTTGGGGACACTGGGAACAACCATGAAGGTACCAGCTCTTTTTCACCTTCCTCCTGTCAGTAGAAAGCTTAGGTTTCTGAGATCCTGTGGGTATTCTAGCTTTTTTCAAAATTTTTGATTTGATATCAACTCAAGCTGTGAAAAGTGACAGTTTTAGCAAGACATTAGCAAGCTACACTACTTAGTGGTGTGCCAAACCATGTATGGTAACTCATGATCTTGTAACCTGGTTGCTGTGATGTCTGATAAAGGAGCCTTCCCATTTAATTGTGACAAGTGAACTCTGACCTTCTGGGTAAGGTGGGTGTGTTGTTGGTTCTAGGACAGCCATCTATGTCTTGAGTACTGCATTTCAAACTTGACTTTCCAAGGTCAGATCTATTTGCCTTAATGATCTAAATTCTTTTTTTTTTTTGTAATAGTCTTTTCATGTAATTGTAGGCTTTCTATTTTTTCATTTTTAAAAATTTAAATTCAATTAATTAACATATAATATATTATTAGTTTCAGAGGTAGAGGTCAGTGATTCATCAATCTTATATAATATCCAGTGATGCTCATTACATCACGTGCCCTCCTTATGTCCATCACCCAGTTACCCCATGCTCCAACCCACCTCCCTTCCAGCAATGTTCAGTTTGTTTCCAATGATTAAGAGTCTCTTATGGTTTGTCTCTCTTTCTGATTTTGTCTTGTTTCGTCTCCCTTCCCCTATGCTCCTCTGCTTTGTTTCTTAAATTCCATATATGAGTGAAATCATATGATAATTGTCTTTCTCTGATTGACTTATATTGCTTAGCATAATACCCTCTAGTTCCATTCGTGTCATTGCAAATGGCAAGATTAATGAACTAAATTCTTGAAGTTCTGGTAAAGAAATTATAAATTGTGCTCCTGAAATATCCTTGAGCCCATTTGCTTATTTCCATGGCAACTACCTTTTAAATATTAGGAGGAGCACCTGGGTGGCTCAGTTGGTTAAGCATCCAACTCTTGATTTTGGCTCAGGTCATGATCTCAGGGTCGTGAGATCGAGCCCTGTGCTGGGGCTCCAGGCACAGTGGGGAGTCTGCTTGTCCCTCTCCCTCCACCCCCCACCCCATAAAAAAATAAATAAATGAAATCTTTAAATAAATAAATATTAGGAGTGATAGGCATTTACAAGTATTCTCAAATGCTATCAAATTACTCCAACTGAGTCAAATGAAATTGCATTGTTCTCTAATATTAGCATCTTCACTGCAAATTTAGAATTTGGACTTCATATAAATTAAAAATTCCTTAAAAGGGGCGCCTGGGTGGCTCAGTCAGTTAAGCATCTGCCTTTGGCTCAGGTCATGATCCCAGGTTGAGCCCCTCATTGGGCTCCCTGCTCAGCAGGGAGTCTTTTTCTCCCTCTGCTCCTCACCCTGCTCTCTGTCTCTCTCTCAAATAAATAAATAAAATCTAAAAAATTTCCTTTAAAGTTAGGAGTTGGCTGAAACATCTTTTAAATATTTTTTATCTTATTGATCTTCTCTTTTCTTACAGATTGTATATTTTCTAATGCATGAGTCCCCATGACAATGGTGTTGAATTCATTCTCCTAGGATGTATTACATTTGCGTTAGGAGGAGTATTCAGGAGCTAAGGAGAAGAGGGGTTTGTGCATATTGTTTGGTTTGTATACGTTGCCTGCAGATTATCTGTGACAAACTATAAAATCTGGACCTACTGTCCAGTCGTGTCTAGCATTCTTGCTTGGTTTCCATCCCATCACTATTTGGTCTTTATATTCAGGTATTTTAAATAATTTAATCTGAAGCAAAATAATAGAAGACAAATTAGTTGGGGAAAATAAATCTTCATTCTAAGATGAATGCTAATGTTTTCTGCATTTTCAAATGTTTTAGATGTTGTTTTTTGTTTTTTGTTTTCTTGTTTTTTTGTGGTCAAATGTTGACCTCACACACACACACACACACACCCTAAGACACTTGAAAATGATAAAGATTGCAAACGTAGAAATAAGACTACATGTAATTATTTGTCATTTGTGAATGTTGAAGAAGGTTGAGCCCCTTAAACCTTTTCCAGTCAGGCATTTCCATTTTCAATGTTTGTAAGTCAGGGTCCCTACAGGAAAATAGATGGATTCTCAAATGAGATAATTGAGGAGAATTTAATAAAGGGGCTGTTTACCAAGATGTGAGGTGAGCTGAGTGAAACCAGCAAAGGGTGGTGCATCAGCCTGGGATAACAACTGTGAGAAGCTGTTAACTTCCTGTTTTTCCCATTTCCCAGGAAGGATAAGGGGAGGGAGAGGCTACCAGAAACCAGAAGGTAGGTACTTCCCTACAAGAGCTGTGGCCTTTGTTGAAGGATGCTGCCAACCCCTGGTGGCCTGGCAGGGAGGAGATGGGGAATAAACATCTTGACCTCACTCTCTTCCTTCCCTTTAGTCTCCTGCTGATGCCTTCTATTGGCTGAATCTGACAGGAAACTGGAGGTCAAGGAGACCCATCCAGGTGGAGAAAGGTCAGAATGGATCTCTCAGGGCAAATGGAGAAGATCCATCCCAAATGCATCCCCCCCATTTTTGCTCCCTATTATCTGATCATAATATCATGTATTAGGTCTCTAAAGAAGAGATCTAGCTGTCTAGCTGTCTGGGCAATATGAACTATTTAATAATGGAAGTTCTGGATGATGCTTCCTCAGAAATCCTGAGCAGCCCAGATAAAAACTGACATTGAGCCTTGTTGGTTCAGTCTGTTTCTTCTGCAGGAGAAATATCAGGGACTATCTCCAAACACAGTTCAAGCACTCTTTGCTCTGCATTTCCTGATTTCACCCTGGGGATTCCTCAACAGGACTGCTTAAACATTGTAGAAAATCAAACACCTCCAAGATGCTAGGCATGCACTAGGTTCTGGAGTCATGAAGACAGATAAGACATAGTTCTTTCTTTAGCTAACAGTCTAACAGTGGTACTGGACCTTTACAAATTACATGCTATAAAATTTTATAGGCAAGGAAGACTTCATATAGAAAATTAATCTTGAAAAATGAGTACTTTTCAGGTGAAAGGTTATTATAACAGCACCAACAGAGGTTTGAAATGACCCAGTATACCTCAGTACCCTAACAGGACAGGTTTTTTTTTCTTTTTCTTTTATTATTTTATTTTTTTTAATTTTTTTTTATTATATTGTGTTAGTCACCATACAGTACATCCCCGGTTTCCGATGTAAAGTTCGATGATTCATTAGTTGCATATAACACCCAGTGCACCATGGGACAGTTTTGGACCAAACATCTCCTCCAAGCTAATCTTTAAAGACACAGAATTTAAAGGTCTACCACATGACTTTTCCACTTAGGAGTATGTCAGCAGCAATAGCCCAAGAGTGACAGAACCCTAACTTCTACTCACTCCCATAACCAGCTACAGTATTCAGAGGCCCCTGGGATTTTTAGGCACTCCTGTTGTATTATACTCAATTTCTGCTTTTACTGTCTTCTTCAACAATTTCCAGCAACAGAGTGATGTACACCTGGACACTGGCTGTGATTGATGTTTTCAGAGGCCTCTTCATCTCAGCCACTGTCTGGGCCTACATATATCCATATATAATAGAAATGGTTGCTTTTATTGTCTCAATAAGTGATTGTATTCTTAGACCAGTGAGAGGGTCCACAGCAACCTGCCTGAGATTGTAAGTTGTAGCCTAAATACATTGCAAAATATATCGTAGTCTTCCTTTAGGTTGGCCCACGAACCCCCACCCCGCCCCCACCCCTCCCATCTGAGTAAGGAGGATGGTGCTTTTTTAGCTTGGCTTTTAAGAGGTAATTTCATATCACCAACTAGTATTTTAGAGACAAAGACACTGAAACTTGAGAGCTTAAGAAATTTATTTGGGGTTGCACAGGTCTTGAGTTTCAAATCCAGGATTTTTAGAGTCCATTAAATGATTACAGCATGAGCTCTGTAGTAGGCATTTAACAAATGTTTGTTGAATGAATGAATGATCAGTCTTGTTGAGATGTTAGAGCAGCAGAAGAATTAGTTGGGTGCTTGAACAGTTATATTTTGAGGCATGTTTTTCTGAAAAAATTTCTAGGATAGAAAGGCTCTTTTGATGTAATAGGTCTCTAGTTCAATATTTTGGAGTCCAAAAGACACCTGCTGCTGGGGCAGGGGGATGGTGTATATCCACAAATACCTTAAAAAAAAGATTCCTTGTAAGTTTAAATTTCTTTTCCAGAAGGACAAGTTCTCAGATAACATAGTCAGTGATATGTCTTAAATCTCTTTTTATACACTCTTCCTTCTCACATTGCTAACAAGAAGAAAACAGGTGCAGGGAAAACTTTAGTTTGAGGAACACAGATGAAGTGGAATTTCCTTGGGATTTTTCTGTATTTTAAGTTTTATAAACTTCCATACCTGGTATACTCACGAAACTGATTAGAAATAGAGAATGTCAGCTTAAAGTAATAGCACAGAATTAAAATGTCTTGATGTTTTTCACTTCTTATTGGGGAAATCATCTTTTTATCAACTAGTGTGTCTTTTTCCAGAACATGAGTGGTTTCATGATTCACCTTTAAGCCTTTGGGCAAACAGCCTCCCTTTAAAGGAAAGGAATTTACATGGTCAGAATAGGAAAGTTTTTTTCCTTGTCACTCATCATTTACCATACTTGGGGGGCATGGAATTTTTTCCCCTGTTTAGGCCATTAGTCGTGAGAGCAATTGGTCACAGGTCTTCCTGACTGATGTGGGGTCCTTTTAGACTAGCTCCGTGAGCTGTTGTGCCTGAGGCTGGTGAAAAATTAGTACGCTTGTATGTCTGAGAGAGCATGTGTTCTGGCCTCTTCTTTTACCATGTCTGAATGGGCTGTCTTCTGAAGGGGCTCTCACTGGGCAGACTGAACTGGATTTATTTTATCTCAAGGGGCTCTAGCAGTTTTTCTCTGTGGGTGATGTATTTAAAGTTTCTCTTCAGTTGCAGCGTTTCAAGCATTCGGTATTCTCATTTAATGTTCTTTTGAAATTTTCTACCTTGTGGGCAACAAATACAAGACAGAGTCATAATTTTCTAATCTAACGAATGACAAGACTAGTCCTTCCGGTTTAACCTTAAGAAACTTGTCTCCCAGACAATTTATGTGACTTTGAGAACATTTCCTGGGCCCATGGGCATGTGAGAGAACAGCTTCTCCTTTCTTAGGCAGCCTACCCTTAAACAGCTGAGGTAGAGCAGATGACCTTGTTATCTAGTGGACTAATTAGTTTAGTGGTTTATATAATCTTCTAGTGATAGAAACCTTTAGCATTAGTAAGACTTAACCTCTTATGAATATGAGTGAGAGGAAAAAGCAATAGGACACACATACCTTAAGTCATTTACTGGTCGTTAGGCACATTCATTCTTGACATTCCCAGATACATTCTTGGACTTCTAAAATGCCTTTTAAGAATCTTGACGTGTTTTACACATGTGATCTTATTAATCTAAATATCCAGATGCCATTTGAAATGAGAGTAGGAAAATTGAAAACATGGAAATAGCTATACTCCATATACAGAAAAATAAAAATACGCTATTGAAAAAGTACAAGTCCTCATGTCCAGAGTGTGAAATTTATAACCCTCTACTAGGTGAGCTTCTGGAGACCAGAAACTGTGCTTTCAATTCTGTAACATTTTTAATAACTTCTAGGGTGCTGCTTTTCATATCAAGTTACAAAGAATGCGATATTCTGAGCTCCATTGCATTTCTAGTCTACATCATCGGGGTTACTTAAATTATTATAAATCAGGGAGGTTGGGGACTCTAAGGAGCCTTGTTCCCCCAGAACATCTAGCACAACATGTAGTTAATGCTTAATAAATTCTTGCTGTTAATAAGTTAGTCATGTTTGAGCCAGCCCGGAAGAGGATAGTGTCTGCTGGAGGAACTTCCATTAGTTAATAATTATTAGATGTTATAACAAATGAAATGTGCTGAAGTCTTAGAAAAAAAGTATGTGACCAGTTTCATAGAAGCGTTTATTTTTCCTGTGGTCTCTGAAGTTATTTAAATCTAATCTAGTAGAAAGGGTGACTGCTTAGAAAAGTAGGATCCAAGATTTTCTTAAATATAGGAAGAAAGGTTTAGGTAAAGGAAATCTTTAGGTTGTTAACATGCATGTGCAAAATCCACAACGAATTTTCATTTCAACATTCCTTGGTCCTCTATAAGCAGAATTTGCTTCTATAAACACAGACACAGCTCAACATATATAACTAACACTTTGTTAGTAACCCCCAGTGTAGCTAATGTGTAGAATTAGCTTTTAACCAATGCATCGCTCTGTGTCATTTTATTCTGCCCAGGAAACATTTTTTCTAAGCAAACAAGTTGAGATTGTTCATCTCCAGACGGAATTATGCTTTGGTTCTTGAATAGCACTGTGCTTCTTTTTTAAAAGATAATATTTAGACTGCTCCTCCCCTTTAGGCTTGACTTTACAGAAAGCAACTGTGTGGCCTTTGAGGCTGACTCTAAGTTGGAAAGAAACAATGGAGGTCATCTAGTCTAGCGGTTTCTTGACCTGCTCATAGTCACATAGCTTCTAATTGACATTATGGGAGTACAATTCATGCCTCCTGTCCGGGGAGGAAAAACATCTCTTTCTTTCACCCCGTAATTCATCCTCCATCCTGTGTATCGAGAATTGAGCTGACTGTTTCAGTCCAGCTTCATCCAACTTCATCCTACTTCTTTCCCCATTTAATTGTATTAAGCTTCTTGGATGACATGGACCAGGGGAGACCGACTGGTTGAGAGGTGGAAACTGTTGAAGGCAAAAGAGATTTTCTGTGCTTTTCCAAGTTGGATCTAACTATTTTTATAGGTTGATTTTGAACAGTGCAAAAAGATTTTGGCTTCCAAATCAAAGTAATATAATCTCCTCAAGAGGCTTAATAGAATCCTTTCCAACTGTCCTTCTTATAGCGGTAGTAGTAATGGTAGTAATAGCAATTAAACAAAAATAAATGTGATGAGCATAGCATAACATTTGGAGTTATCATATGTCTGTTTTACACCTGAAACTAATGTAACATTATGTACCAACTATTCTTCCATTAAAAAATCAAGCAACAGTAACAGCAACCATACTAAAAAACAACAGTAACAGTACAACAGTGATGCATCAAGTGTTTTGAATCCATCATTTTCTTGAATATTCATGACAACCCTATGAGTTAGGTATCATTATAATTCCCACTTTGTAGATGAAAAAACTGAGGTATAGAGAAGTTAACTTGCCCAAAGTCAAATTCTTAAAGTTTCTTGAAAGAGATAACGCATTTTCCATTCATTAGTTTGAGCTAAATGTAATATTTACCCGTTTTTAATAGGCGGTTGAAAGAAAAATATGAAATTTTGAGTTGCTTATCATTGTGCATTAAACATTGTGAGAAACCCATGTCAGTATTGCAAAATTCATCAGAGTAATGGAATAGAGATTGTTTTAATGATCATTTCTGGAATCTTGGATTCATGGTAAGATTTTTTTTTAGTGGGCTCTTGGTGTGTAAGATATTTAACATCCATTAATTTAGAAATCCGTAAATTCTGAAATGAACCGTTTGTTTAGTTGTTAAATCACTAGAATCCAAACGATAAGCAGACATGGAGACTTACTACAGTGTTTCCCACAGGTACATGTCCCCCCACCCTGCCCCCGTGAGTTCCTCTCCCCTGGCCAGTGCCCTTTACGACTCCATCTGACCAGTTACCAGAGATGTATATCGTAAATTCAAGAACATGAGAATGTTCTTACTGTTATGGCTGCGAGGCATTCCATTCCTTGTCCAGTAAAACTTGACTCAAATCCAAATCACAAGAAACCTAAATTAGCAGAAATGGTTTTTATTCAAAGGAGGGAAATAATAAGAAAACAAATTAACATTAGAATAAAAAGAAAGTGAAGTGCAGCACAAGACTTGTTAAGAATGTTCTGGGAATGATGAATTCAGTCCAGTATCTGATTGTTTTGCTCTTATTTTTATAGGGCTGTACAGTGAATACTCATTTAAGGAATCATGACATAGATGGAAGTTAAACCATTAGAACTGGGAGGTTCTCATTATTTAGATGAGGGCACCGAGGCCCAGGGAGGGGGTCTGTGTGAGGTCATTTTTAAGAGTGGTGCTATTGTCTTTTTTATTATTTTATCTATCCTCAGTCATCAAATATTCATTCATTCATTTAGTTACTAAGGCAGGGAGATAAATTAATACATCTTGGAAAACTTCTACCAAGGGTTGAGACAAACAGTATTTTATGCTTTAACCCTTTGCTGTTAGTCATGAGGGAGAAGGACTTAATATTTTGGATATTTGAAAAGGATTAATATGTATAGAAAAGGCATAGGAATAACGAGAGAATACTATAGAGCCAGCACAATCATGTGGTAAATCGTGTGGTACCAGTTTTAGATGACAATGAACATTTCCCAAACAAGATTTCCCTGGGATATCAGTAGTTAAGCTGTAAAAAAAATATGCTCCATGCCCAAGTAAGTTTGTGAAATGCTGACTACTGTATACCCCTTGTTGGAATTCAAGCTAATGTTAGCTTTTTTTAAAAAAAGACTTATTTATTTATTAGAGAAAGAGAGAGGGTGCAAGTGGGGGGGAGGAGGAGAGGGAGAGAGAATCTCCGGCAGACTCCCTGCTGAGCGTGCAGCCCCATGCATGGCTGGATCTCATGACTCTGAGCTCATAGCCTGAGCTGAAATAAGGAGTCTGACACTCAACCAACAGAGCCACCCAGGCGCTCCACTAATGTTAGCTTTTTTAAAGGCTCTGAGAATTCCTGTAGTAGAGAAACAAATTGAACTTTGTTTAAGACAGAGTTTCCAATTTGAGTTGAGGAACGGAATCTCTGCAAGTGTCCTAGGATAGTGGTACGTGAATGCAGATTGAGAGATGCTGAGTTAGGACTCCTGGGGATTAAGAAGCTGAGGGGGGGGGGCGCCTGTGTAACGCAGTCGTTAGGCGTCTGCCTTCGGCTCAGGGCGTGATCCCGGCGTTCTGGGATCGAGTCCCGCATCGGGCTCCTCTGCTGGGAGCCTGCTTCTTCCTCTCCCACTCCTCTGCTGTGTTCCCGCTCTCACTGGCTGTCTCTCTGTCACATAAATAAATAAAAAATCTTAAAAAAAAAAAAGCTGATTGGGGAGTTAGCACAGTTGAGGAGAGCGTTGTGCAGGAGGGGGCCTTTTAAAAATGGGAGAGTTGTGGTGGGCCGGGATTGGCTCAGTCGGTTAAGCATCTGCCTTCGATTCAGGTCATGATCCCGGAGTCCTGGGATCAGGCCCTGCATCGGGCTCCCTGCTTAGCAGTGAGTCTGCTTCTCCCTCTTCCTCTCCCCCTGTGCTCTCTCTCAGTCTCTGTTGAATAAATAAAATCTTAAAGAAAAAATGAAATGGGTGAGTTGAGAATATACAGATAAAAAAAGAGATATACAAGAGTGTGGGGCCAAGAATGAGCACCAGACCTGGCGCTTATTTGAGGCTCAGTCACTGTTTACTGAATGAATGTGTGAGTGATCACGTGATTTCCATGAAAGACAGGATATTGGCTTGATTGGAATGAAAAGTTTGGGAGAGATGGAAACAAAATTGAAGAGGCTGTTCACCAGACCTTGAAAAAGGAGTTTCCTGCACAAAGGGAAGCTGACTATAAAGCAGTCCCACCTTCAATTGCATAGTCAACACATCCTGTCTGCTGAGTTCGTTTTCCAGCGCTTGCTCTGTCCGTCCAGCGCCTTCAGAGTGGCTCGGACGTTCGGTATAATGCTGCTGTGCAGCTCGAGAAGTATGCTTCTCAGACTTGGAAATTGAAACTACTTTGCAGAATGTCTCTGGAGTTCTCGAAGGCCATAAAGCAAGACAAAGGTCTCTCTTCTTGTGTCTCAGAGGCACAGCCGAAAAGAATCATTTTGGCCGGTTTGACTGATAAATGAGCACTTGTTCGAAAGGGGGGGGGCGTGATGTGCTGGTTCAGCAAGGCATCTTGACTGGTGGCAATAACAGAGGGTCTGGTGTGACCTGTCCCCAGGGAAACAAAAGGGCTGCGCATTTCCAGTCATCCATCACCTCTGGAACAGTTGTTCTAAACCCTCAAGCCTACTGCCTGGGACGCCGCACACCGGGCCTGGTGGCAGGCGGTTCGCGCACTTTGCCGCGGAGGGGGCAAGTGTTTCGGACACTCCCACGTGTTCGGCTACTCCCACGTGTTCGGCTGTGATGAGCATGAAATCCAGGAGGAGGTGCATTTGGAGGGGTCACGTGTAAAGGGAGATTTCAGACACTGAGTTTTTAAAGTACTAAAAGCCTGATGAGATGTCTACAGATGTAATGGGATGGCTTGCACATTATTTTAGGCGATAGAGCGTTTCAGCTGAGGAAAATTACTGTCACCGAGGTTTGTTACTCATAAACTTCATGACATTAGATCCTTTGTAGGCTCGTAAACCACAGAGTTACATTCTGCCCCTTCAGACTTTTTTTTAAAAATTTATGGTTGGCACACTTTCTTAGCTTTGCAGAATTTTCCAGTCATACCAAACTCAACTGGAAGGTTGAAAAATGTGACACTGATTTTTGAAGCTAGGATCCAATTTAAATAACTTGCTTATGAAAGAATGTTTATGTTGAAGAGCAAATGGCAAAAGCACTTTTATAAAGTACGTAGGAAGTTGCCCGCAAATTCAGAAATAAGGGCCTGGGCTTGGTGTTCCCACTTGTTGTAGGTAACATCTACTGTGTCTTAAGAAAGGTGAGAAGCAGTATTGTCCAGATTTTCCAAGATATATCCAGAAGTCCCAGAGTAATTTCGGGCAAATGTGACACCGATAAGCATTACCTACCTATTCTCTCATGGGTAGTGGGCGGGCTGGTTTCTGATCAGGAAACAGGCTATGTCATTTTTCTGTTTATCTGGTTCCTCATATTTTTTCTTTCTTTCTTTTTTTTTTTTCCTGGCATCAACTTCTTTTTTCAAACCACTCCTTTTGGTTACCTCAGCCCTTGGTAATGCCCAAATTAATCTGGTTGGGCATCACCACATAAGAAAACCATCTGGAATAGGCCCAGCTAGGGTTTGTGTGGCCAAATATTTTCCAGAATTACCTTTGACACTTAAAAACTCAATGTTTTAAGGCCTCCAGTTATGGAATGAGTAGGTCACCGGAATAAGAAGCAGAGAATAAGGAATAGAGTCAATGTGATATTATCATAGGGACATAACGGGACAGATGGGAGCTATACTGTGGTGAACACAGCACAATGTACAAACTTGTTGAATCACCAAGTTGTACACCTGAAACTAATGTAACATTGTGTGTCAACTATACTGAAAACAAAGAAACTGTTTTAATTTTTTCCAGTGCTTTCAGCTTTGAAATCCATAAGAGAAAAAGCAAAATTCTTGTGATTTTATTGTTGTTAACTTGCTTTTTAAATATTTTCTTATACATATAATCACTGCTAATAAAATAGCAGTCACACTTCCTATACTGGACCTTTTTTTCTTTTCTTTTCTTTTCTCTTTCCCACATTAAAATTGAACTTTGCTCTGCCAGGGCCTAAAACGATGCCATTATTTTGCCACATTTCTGACCTCAGGTGCAAAGGATTAATTTATACTGCCAGGATTTTCTCCAAAGGCAAAGTCTGAATATGAATGTATTGATTTAATTTTATGACTACCACCTAAAAGTGAAGTACTCTAAAGACTAAATCAATTATATAAAGAAACTGTCTCTACTAGAGGAATTTTATTTTCTCTCCCAGACTCCTATGAAAAAATTATAGTACTGAGTTATTTTAAGAGATAGGCTCAGTGAAGGTCGACAAGTGCAATGAAAATAAACCACCAATTTATGCGCTTTACCAAAGGAATAAACTGATTTGTTGTTTATTTTAGATTCACTTAGTAGATCTTAATGGGTGTCATTTCCTGATTCTTACCACTACTTAGAAAAATCTAAATCATTTTGAACGTTTATTCTATATCTCCCTTAAAAAGGGGGTTTTGGATTTTTTTTTAAGTTTCCTTACTGTTAATGAGACGTTTTCTCCAAAGAAATGAAAAATGGCTTTATAACTTTGAACTTGCAAGCTGAGTCACAGGAGGCCTGAATGTAAAATAGCTGAAAACATGTGTGTGCATTCCTACCCCAAGCGGCATTCTTTCTTCCATAGATCACTGTCACTAAAGAATTCACTGAAATATAAAGACCCTCAGGTAAAAATGGGCTGTTGAAAGCCACCCCAAGTCTGTGAGTCTGTGAGCGAGCTGGAGGAAGCCACTCATGTGTATGAGCCCTACTGGAAAGGTCATTAGTAAATGCCTGTTACGCCAGGCTAGGAATTGGTTTCTTGGACCACAAGCAGGTTAAAAATCATAAAATAAATAAGAAAAATAGAGATGGGGGGAGGGGAGTTGCATTAAGACTGTCTGATTAAAATCAGCGAGACTGGTTATTGCTCTTTGCATTTTAACGAGGGGATCAGCAGCTGAGTTATTTGGTCCTATGGCATTCTGCTTCTGCGCTGTGAATACCTGCAATATTAGGTGATGATGATGATATTATATTAACAGAGTCATAGTAAGTATGACCCATTTCAGTTTCACTAACTCTGACAAGTATAACATTAAAATCGGAGGCTTTATAGCAAAATATCAAATGGGAGGTCAAAAAATGAAGGTTGATTTCAAAGGTTCCAACGCACATCTTATTCCTGTGACTGCAATTTGCATTTTTATAGCACCCTGTAATCAAGGACTGCTCAGTAATTTGGTGAATATTATTAAGGCTTACAGGCTGCTATAAATTTACACCAGCAGCTGGGTGATCTATTCAGAGTCCTGGATTTTTCCTATTTTACATTTGCTGGCTGCTGCAAATGCCCTAGAAAAGGTTGGTGGGGCTTGTGTTTTAATCCTGTGTCATTTTGTCATAACACAGGAAGGAGAGCAGATTTGGGCCCTAAATCGTGTAAATGGTAAGGTGGCAAACAGATTGGAAGCCATGACTCATGGTTCTTCCATTGGAAAGTCAAATAGAACAGCACAACGATTTTATATCATTTTTATACATCATATTTCATGGCATTAGTCATGGTGCTTATTTGATTTCAAATACCATAAACCCTGTTCATTATAGTCAATAAACAGCTGTGAGGATTTTTTTGCCTGGTCTACAACTGGTTGCTGGATATGATGTGATGAGAAGCAGATGACAGGCATCCGGGGAGTTGTGTGCGCTTACCCACCGGTGCAGTTGACAGTCAGCAGCTACTCATGTTGATTCTAAAAGGAGGGCCTGAACTTTGCCTTTGTGCTCTGGTCGCGGGTAATATGCTGATACTACAACATAGACGGCTGAGATGTGTACTGTGGAGAGAAACTCCTGCTTTCCCCTGTCTGGAGAATAATGGGAATTGGAAAAAAAATTTACAAGATGTTCAGTTTGAATTAGAAAAATTTTGTGTATGTAACTTGTGTTATCTTCTTTACGGATACCCTTCTGTGGTTATTTGAGCTGTCTTTGTCTCCAAAGATTTCTGGGTGTCTAATAGATCTTTATTTGTAGTAATGAATCCTTTGTGTCCATGAGCCCTTTCGGGGTTAAGAAACTCAAATAAAGTGCTGTACAATTTAGTGTTCTTTGCAGTACCCCAGTGGATGACATCCAACTGGTTCTCTTTGATGCCAGGCGGGAAGAGGAATTTTGGAGGATGTTTTATACATAGGCTCTCCCAACTTTATTTCCTCTCACGTGGCTTTCATTCATACCACTTCTTAAAGACCCTTCTGAGCATCCGTTGTGGGAATTGATCACCTGTCCTTCCAAGCATTTCGTCCCTGCCACTACCAGCTGGATTTAAGGGCCTGGTGTCATCATTCAGACAGTTTAGTAAATTTGCCCATTAAGTTGTACCCAACTATAGGATAAAAAGAATGCCAGAGAGGGTCTAACTCATGGGTGGGGAATGAGAGACTGGAAATCTAAATATTTGCTGTTGAGCTATTTCCCCCTGTCCTGAGTGCGTTCTGACATTGCAGTGGGACTCAATCAAAGCATGAGTTTTGTAGAGAATGACTGGGTCACGTTGCTATTAGAGTGGAAGTAGAGGCAGTTCAAACCAAGAAGTGGTTTGAAAAGTCTTGGATTCTTAATGAATGGTTAAAACTGTGGCCAATTCGAGCTGACAAGACAGTGTAAGGCTTCAGGACTCTGCAGAACAGGGGTTTCAGATTTCACTGCTGCCCGGGCACTGGGGCAAGGCCCTCAAACCCTCTGGGAAATTCCTCATCTGTGAATGAATGAGGTTGAACTAGATGGTTCATATGGTTCCTTCGGGCTCTCAGGTTCTCTGATGCTGCGTCATTACGACAGGTCCTGAAAATAATTGCATAGCCAGATGAGACTTCATTTAATGTCATTGAGCATCATGGGGCGGGGGAGGGGACCATTAATTATGTTCAGAATTATATTATCTCCTTGGAGGCCCCTGTAACTATTTCATTTAAAGAGGAGCTTCTAGTTGAAGGATGAGAGTTTTCTAGGTGCCACGATCAATGGATAAACTGCCGGCAGGATTTTCCAAAGGCAAATATTTTGCTTTCTGTCCGTTTTGGTTTTTTTTCTCTGTCTTTTATTTTCTCACGTTTCCCACCTCTGCTTATTTCTTAATTGAATCTATCTGGGGACTAAGTGGATTTTAGTATACATAATGTCTATACGTGAAGTCAACACTCAAATATTCATTGGATTATTGTTTTATATGTTGAATACCCATTTATTCAATCAACATGTATTTTTTGAGCTGCTTCTCTGTGCTGGACACCCCACTGGGTACTGGATTCCAGAAATGAAAAGACAAACTTGGCTGTTGCCCAAATGGCATTTATAGTCCAGTAAGAATAAAATACAGTTCATTGTTTTAATTTTGAGAAGAATTTGGAACTACTGCTTTAGAACTAAATTAAGTTGCTCTTTGCTTACCTGTGGACTGTCTTATTTTTCCCCTTTAATAATTAAAAAATAGTCCCTGTGTGGCCCTGAGGTATACTCTTGGTATCCAGGGCATGCTGTTGAATATACAACCCTTTACAATGTGTCCCTATTTGCATTTGTGATTTCAAGCAGGAAAGGTGCCCTCCCTCCGCTGTATACTCTAAGAGAGAGTCAGAAGAATTAGTAGAAGAAAAAACAAACAAACAAACAAACCATCAGAAACTCAAAGGACCCAGGAGAAACCCCAGCATATTCACTGTGTTGCAAAGTTCTGATATAAAATACAGTGTATCTAGCGCCTGACTCTGGCCTCCTGGGAAAGCATAATCGTAGAGTTGTACGTACCAACTTCGAATTCATTTTTGTTGTTACTGCTTTTAGTGCCTTTAACTGAAACTGTTTATTTAATTACAGACTAAGCTTGTAGTTTCCCCTATTCCTTTTTGCTCGCTCGCAGACCTGGACAGCTGTGTCAAAACATTAAAAAATTGTTGTTAGAGGAATAAGGAAAAGACTCTCTCTGCTTCATCACCTGCCGTGCTGAGAGTCGTTCCTCTTCAACCCGTCCGGGCCCCCGCAGGCCTGGGGCTTTGGCAGTAACTGCTATAGCTTCAGCTGCCGAAGAAAGGAAAGTGGTGCATTTTGGTCTTTGGTGTCAGTTGGGAACCAAGAAAATTTGGTCAGTTTTTAACCTCATATTTGGAAGGCATTTGCTCTCCCTCCCCCCTTCTTTTTTCTCTCCAGCACTGCTTCACAGTGTCCTTCTGACTTCATAGACGTCACTTGAATCTAAAGGTACACCCTTACGTTTTTCTCAGCATATAGCTTTGGGACTTAACGTGGCACTGACTCTCCCCTCCCCGCCCCCACAGCTTTATTGAGATGTGATTGATATACAGTAATGTGTGTGTGTAAGGTGTGCAGTGTGGTAATTTGATACACGTGTATGTGTATCGTGCAATGATTATCACAATAAAGTTAGTTAACGTCTCCACCACCTCACATAATAATTATTATTAAAAAATTTTTTAAAGATTTTATTTATTTGAGAGAGAGAGAGAGCATGGGGAGGGGAGGAGCAGACTGAGAGGGACAAACAGACTCCCTGCTGAACGGGAAGCCCAATGCAGGGCTTGATCCCAGGACCCCGAGATCATGACCTGAGCTGGAGGCAGATGCTTAACTGACTGAGCCACCCAGGTGCCCCTCACCTCACATAATTAGATATTCTCTTAGCCACTTCCAAGTATCTAATACAGTGTTGCAAACTACTGTCGCAATGCTGTACGGTGGATCCCTAGAACTTACTTATCTTATAAGTGGAAGTCTGTACTCTTTGACCAACCTCATCTCATGCTCTCCGAACCCTCCAGCCCATGGCAGTTACCATTCTACTGTTCATGTGAATGTTGGTTTGCAGCCTTGGGAGCTTCCGGGTGTCATCTGCAACCAGCCCCCTCCCATGGAGGGCAAGGAGAGACAGAAGAAAGAGGCCGGTGACTCTAGTTTGGCAGGTGTATATAACAAGGCTTGTTTTGGGGTGGCCACAAGATGTCTGTGCTCATCTCCCAGAATCTTAAAGTTTGTACAGAGGCCTTAACTAGGTTCAGTCACATATACTGTCCAGATGGTCTCAGTAAGAACTTACTCTCTCAAGGCCATGTCCTTGGAACAGTTTCCACCGCAGGAACAGTGGGCAGAGGGTACATTCCAAGAATAGGGGAGGTGGGAAGGGGGTGAGGAGCCACCGATTGCCTGGGTCCAGCTTGAGGGTCAACTGGTGGCCATGTCCTTTTGATTATGTCCTCCAACAATGAGTTTGACTTTTGTAGATTCCATGTAGTGAGATCATACAGTATTTGTCTTTCTGTCTCTGGCTTATTTCACTTTCCCATAATGCCCTCAAGGTCCATCCATGCTGTTGCAAATAGCAGGATTTCCTTCTTTTTATGGCTGAATAGTAGTCCATTGTATGCCATATTTTCTTTATCCATTCATCTATCTATGAACACAGAGGTTGTTTCCTTGTCTTGGCTGTTGTAAATAACTGGCATTAGCTTTTATACTTAGAAATAAGAAAAAAAATAACAGAATTATGAAATTTAAGGTCTCTATTAATATGGAGTAAATTTGCTAGTCAAACCCCCCCCCGCACACACTCACACACTCACACACCACACACACACACACACACACACACCTACAGAGGAAATAGTAAAAGAGTATAATCATTACACATCCCTCTTTGTCTCCTTCTTGCTACCTCCTTTTTTTCTCTTTTGTTTCTTTCACATCTCTTTGTGGTCCATCTAACCACATTTTTATTAAATGTTTTGTCTTCTAGAAGTCTATAATGAAAACACACATAGTAAAATGGATGTAATTATTTAAATGTTAAAAGCAGATAAATTAAAGTACTTATATAGTGCTCAGGTGATAATAGCAAGAGGGAGGGATACATTCCTGCTCAAGATGAGAGATAACTGTGTATTTCTGTAGTTTCTGTATCTTTTATTTTCTTAATATTGAGAAAAAAAAATGCCTCACTCCTCACCAATGGCAAAGTATGTCAATCACCAAGATTCATTAATTTGTTTGCCCTGTTGCATATTTCCTCCTCTCCCTCTCCAATTAGATTTCTGGGTCTCCATTTTTGCTCTGCTATGTTCCATTGTTTCTCCTCTTAGTTGTACTTCTTGGAGGACAAATTGTTTTAACGTGCTCTGCTATAAAGTGCTTTAAACACATTTAAAGGGAAGTATGGAGTCAAATTATTATAAGAATTTTTCTCTTTTTTGATGTTCAAATCCATTCAAATTGATAGCAAATGTTCTCCTATAGCTCCTTGTGGAATTTTAAAACATCCTTGAGAAAATACTAACAGATATTTTAAATACTTTTTATGAATCAGCCTTAGTGAGAACAAAAAAAAAGGATCAGGGATCAAGAGTATTATTTCCAGATTCTCTAATTTGCATAGTTAAAATTAAGGGGAATTTGACTTTTTTTTTTTTTTACCAGCTTTCTCTTTCCTCAATATCAGACATTCCTCTCCTTCGTAGATGCCACACACCCACAAATAAATGAAGCTTTTGCAACACTGTTTTCCCCTTAGCATGGATAATTTCCAACTTTGGGTCATATAAAAAAATCTACCTTTCTTTTGTTGTAACAATGTTTCCTAATAATATAAAGAAGATTCCTGTAGGGGATACTTCTATGTGGGTTGTTTTTTTGTTTGTTTCAATCTGTTTGGCTAGCATATGATTCCTCTTCCCTTGTTTGGGAAATTCCTGACTTTGTGAACCTAAGTGGGATTCAGATCTTGCCTCTCATCATGGAATCTGGGAAGTCCCACTATTTAGTTTCCCAGCAGCCTTTGCCACAGGACATATGCTAGACCTAGCCTAGCAGGCAGCCCCACTTTGAACTAAGGGATGGAGCAGGGAGAGTGGAGAATCCACTCAGTGTGAGCAGTGGTGATAGAAATGTCAGTTTCCCCGGGGAACAGGGGGCAGTAGTCCCAGCCGCGGCATCCTGTCTCGGGTGGTGTGATGCTGGTCAGTAGCTCAGCTAGCTAGCTGAGTGGTCGAGAGGAGGTTGTAGTCTTTTTTTTTTATTTTAAAGATTTTATTTATTTATTTATTTGACAGAGAGAGACAGCCAGCGAGAGAGGGAACACAAGCAGGCTCGGGAGTGGGAGAGGAAGAAGCAGGCTCACAGCAGAGGAGCCTGATGTGGGGCTCGTGAGCCGAAGGCAGACGCTTAACCGCTGTGCCACCCAGGCGCCCTGAGGAGGCTGTAGTCTTGAACCACATGGCAGGAATTCGGTTGTGGTTGGGAGCCTCCTATTGTTCCCGTTTTCCAAAGCCCTTCTCTAGGCTTCTCAGTGATTATGCGAGAATAGTCAACATTGTTTCAGTTAATTTTATTTCTGCTTAAAGCAGCCAGACTCAGTTTTGTTATTTCTATTTGTTTGCAACTAAGAATGCTGATTGGTATGACATTTGACACCAGGAATGATTGTAGGAAATGGAACCGCAGAGAACTGAGGGGAGGGGGCAGGGTTTGGTTGTCTGGCTTAGTTGGAGCTAAAGGTAGTTAAGAATTACAGCCACGTAAGGGGATGAGACTCTTGCGTACCATAACATTCAGTGGCAAATCAGCAAATAAGTCATCTGTGAACTTCAAGAATGAAGTAGGAAGGAGGCTTTGGGAACCAAGTCGAAGCTTCCATCAATTAATGTGAAGGGAAGAGGATGTGAAGGTGTGGCATGGTGTGGTAGCTGCCTCTGACAGTGTGAGACTGCTTAAAGAAAGAGAATATGAGGTCAGATTCCTCAATTTTTTCTCTAAGCATGGATTAAAAACTAGGGACTTGGCTGTGACTTCAGTAAAAAAATATCTCTTTTGTCTTTCGGAGAGGAAAATGTTAAAAGCCAAATGTGGGTTGCCAAATTCGAGTGTCAGTTGAATTCACAGCCTGGTCCCTTGTATTGAAGTTTGGGCATTTAGAGAGAAAGGGTAGGACCCCCGAGAACTATAACAGGGGTATGGTAGGGTTTGGTGAGCTTAGGGTGCCCTGGACCCCAGGGTCGGCAAGCCACCCTTGCCAGCTGCTGCAGCATCTCTGCCCTCTTTGATGAGGCTGTTCCTGTTTTGATTGCATTTTCTGTCACCGAAAGGAGTTGCATGACAAAGTCAGTTTTCCTTATGCCCCTGATGCCCCCTTCCCAGATCTATAACTGAACTTGGATCCCAGCATACTTCAAAATGCCAATGACAAAGTCAGAGATGGAAAGAGGCTTACGGTGCTAAAAATTTGCAAGATTTTGTTAATTAATATTGAAAAAAATCCAGAAACATATATGAGAATAGATTTTGAAGATTCTATGTCCAAGAAAGAAAAATACAATTTTAGAGGGGTTGAATTTGTTCTTATGGGAGCACTTAATCAGAGGTTTTGGATTCAATGTACTAGCATGACTAGGTGACACTGATTCTATTTGTTTCCTTGATTGGTTGACCAAAACTCGGACTTGAGCTCCACTGAGATGCTAGAAATCCCTTTACAGACTGTAGGAGCAAGGAATTCAAACACTCAGGGAGATAAAATTGTTGGAAGGGATATATCTTGGACATTGAATCCCATATTTTAACTATGTCCCTTGAGAGGATCTTGATGAAACTGTCTTCAACAAGAGCTGGAGAGATACACTGATACAGTGATGGAACTGGGAGATACAGTTCTCACTAACATCTTTGGGAAAAATGGCCACTGGTGCTAACAGAAGACACTCAGGTTGAAGCGAGGCTCTCTGACGTTACTAGGGATATTAGGGTTCTGGCACCATGGAGCTTACGTAACAGCACCTTACCACGAGAAGGCAAAGTAGGCAGCGTGGCTACCATAATAGGCAGAAGGATGGGCATTTTAACTGGAACGAACAGCAGGGATCTTCGGAAATGGCTCTTGATAATGGGATCCCTGTGATTGAAATAGATAGGCACTTAGCTATGCTGCTTGATTTTTACAACCCAAAACTCTGGATCTTCTGGCTAACAGGCTTGATTTTAGCCGTTACAATAGGAAATCGTGGCCCCTCACCTAACTCCCAGACAGAGATTAGTTCATAAGCCCAACATCCTTTGAATGGAAGCAAGGTCAAGAACTTGCTAGATGGAGCCTTGCAAAAGAGTCCTGAGTATATTTATTAGAGTAACTGGGGAAAAGGAAATATTAAGACCTAACAGAGATTAGTAGACACTTGTTCTCTACAGGATACAGTCTCTTTACTGGAACAACTCAACACATGCCTCGATATTTGCTATGCATGTCTTTATCCAACAAATGCTTTTTTCCCCTAGACAAGTAAGCAGAGAATACACTAAACAGTTTGTTTTTATCTGATAGCAGCGACAGAGTAACTTCACTGCTTTGCGTCAGACGGTGGCTCTGTGTCACCATTTTGTCTTCGAGTTTGTTGACCATCACCCAGGACACGGTGTTGGTCCAATATATTGTGGCACGTGGAGAGTAGGCTATGGCAGGTGCCCCTGATGTCCTGGCTATTAGCCCGCATATAGTACATCATTAGCTGTCCTGGTTTAAAATACACGTGTGCTAGCAGGAAGGAGACAATCTAGGTGGTCTCCTGGTATCCATGCAACAGTGAAGATCCATTCTCTGTCCCTCCCTCTGACACGGTAATGCTTATCATGTTGTAGATATTTTATTTTGTCATAAGAAATCATCCTGAAGGGCCATATGCTAGTGTGGTGATGAAAATGAATAAAGGGAAAAGTAGCCTAAGAAGGTCACGGTTCCTCAGCAAAAAATGGAATTGCTGGATACATTAAAGTACAAGGTTGCATTTGGACACGGGACTGGTTGGTGAAATCTATACTATGCTCTGTGCAGGTGTTGCCAAGTGAAACTCCTTCAGAGACCAGGAAGGGCATGTGAGATGTATGAAATGCATGAGGGTAGAGAGAAGGCTTGTTCTGAGTGATTAGAGAATATACATATTCTTCTTAAAGGCATTTGAAAGGAATTTTAAAACACTAAACTGTCCAAAAGAAGCATACTGGTTGGTGATACAATGATGACACAAAAGCAAGAAAAATTGATCCCAAATGGTGCAAATCTTACTCATCAAGTGGGAGATAAAATTGTAGCAGAGACTTAAGAAGGATGCTTAGACCATGGTGTGAGCACATCCCCGTGCAGCGCATACCTCTCCAAGAAGAGGCATTTTATTCACTAACCAAGTATTTGTTAAGTTCCCACTAGGTCTAAATGCTTTTCTAAGCTCTGGGGATAGTGGTGAAATGATTAGTCAAAATCTCTGCCTCGTGGAGCTTGAGTTCTAGGGGGAGGAGACAGGCCACAAAGAAATTAGTGAATTATGGAGTATGTGAACGGAGGCAGGCAAGTGCTGCCTAGGTACAGAGAAAAATTAAGCAGGGAAGGGACACTGGAGAGCGAGTCCAGGTAGACACTGCTGGGCGGTCAGGGAAGGGCCCAGTGAGATGACGTTTGATCCAATGCTTGAAAGAGATGAGGGAACGAGTCATGAAGACATCTGAGAGAGAGTGTTTCGGGAAGATGGATGGTGAGGGCAAAGGCCCTAAGACAGGAATATGCCCATCACCTTCAAGGGACAGCAAGGCAGCGGGCATGGTGGGAGGGAGTGGATGACAAGGGAGGTAGGTGAGAAGGACCGAAAGGTGGTAGGGGAACCAAACTCCTGAAGGAGCTTGACTTTTACTCCGAAGGAGCAGGGGCCACTAGAGGTTTCTAAACAGAAAGGCAGCCAATGATTTAACTTCCGCTTTTAAAATTTATTTATTTATTTATTTATTTGAGAGGGAGAGTGAGTGAGAGAGAGAGAGAACGCACAAGCCGGGGGAGGAAGAGAGGGAGAGGGAACAGCAGATTCCTCGCTCAGCAGGGAACCCAATGTGGGGCGCCATCCTGGGACTCCAGGCTCGTGACCTGAGCCAAAGGCAGACGCTTAACCGACTGAGCCACCCAGGCCACTAAGTGGACATGTTAAATAGGAAGTGGGATACGAGTTTACATTTCGAGGAGCGGTGCAGGCCGGAGCCGTACATTCGGGAGTGAGCACTTTGTGGTTGCGTGAGATCACCGAGGTAGCTGGAGGAAGTAGAAGACAGGATGGATTTAAGGCTGAGCCTTGGGGCATTCCGCAGAGGTAGAGAGGTTGGAGAAATGAGGGAAGATTGGCGGAGGAGACTGAGGAGGGGCAGCCAGTGAGGAAGGTAGAAAATCAGGAGGGAGCAGTGATCTGGGAGCCCAGTGAGGAGTCATTGGCTCTGTCTGTGATAGGTCTCGGGGGCCCATGTGAGATGGGGACCAGGAACTGACCGTTGCCTCAGACCTGGGGAGGACATCGGTTCTCAGGACGAGAGCAGTTTTAGTGCGGCTTAATGACTAAGTCCTGTTCGGAGTGGGTTTAAGAGACAATAGGAAGAGACAGACAGACCTGATGACAGGAAGACTATTTTAAGAAATTTTACTGGAAAGAAAATGGGAGACTCAGAGCCGTGGCTGGAGAGGGCGTGTGTAGCAATGAACTTGAGGGTTTCAGCCGATATGAAGGTTGATGCAGCTGGCATCTGACATTTCATACCTAGCACTTAAATATGAAATGTATGTTGATATATATTAGAAGGAAAATTTGCTAAGGCTTTAGTTTTAAAACAATATTAAAATCCCAATGGATCTTCCATTTCATACATTTATTAGTGTTATTAACTACATTTAAAGCTTTTCATCTGCACTGGTGTCACAGTTATAAATTTTTCATTTTAGTATGATGAGTTAGTTATAACACAGTAATTATGCTATGGAAGGACAAACTCATGGTAGTTTATAAATGCACAATTAATTTTAATAAGTCAGTGATGAAAAAGTCCACTGGCTTGATTAACTAGTGAATTCAGTTAAATAATACATTTTAGTAATTAAAAAACCTAGATTGATTAAGTGTCATCAATTGTGTTGGCATTTTATGAAGATAGGCCGTGTGGGGAAGATTTTGAACATTAGAAAAATGGTAATTATAGTAAGGGAATTTACATCCAGCAAATGGAAGTGCTTATCTGACTCCATTTCTTTCTGTGTTTTTATTTTTATGCATTTTGTATATTTCAGCCTGTCATCCTTAAATTGTTATTAAGTGATTGAGGGGAAATTGTGTTTGTGCATACTTGCATATGCATATCCCTGCATAAGTTAAAACATTAATTTGAAATTTGATTAAAAGGAAATAAAGGCTGTTCATTTTTTTGTCTGACTCGAGAGACAGTATTATGTATATTATAAAATCAGAAAGTACAAAAATTTTAAAAGTTGTTACTGCTTTTTCTTCTATTTCTTCAGCCAAGCTATTTTAGGATATTTAATTAGACGATGTTTCTAATGCTATTACACTGAACATCGATTGTACTTGTCAGTCTTGATAACGTCCACATCCCATTCTATATAAGTGATGCAGCACCCCACCTGGTACACAGGTCAGAGCTCCTTCTAGCCCGTCACTGGGAATCAAGAGAAAGAATGTTAATGTGACAAGATCATGATTTATGTCCCTAAAAGGTAGAGACCTTATTTTTGCTTGCTTATTTGAAGTATTTATTTACTAATAACCTTTTGGGGCGCCTGGGTGGCTCAGTCGGTTAAATGTCTGACTCTTGATTTCAGCTCAGGTCACGATCTCAGGGTCCTGAGATTGATCCCCTCGTCGGGCTCTGTGCTGGGTGTGGAGCCTGCCTGCTTAAGACTCTCTTTCCTTCTGCCCCTCCCCCCACCTCCCCCCACTTGGCTCTCTCTAAAAAAAAAAAAAAAGAATCTATTTAAAGAGCCTTTTGAAAAGGCTCTTTCCCTATAAATACTTATGAAAAGAAATGGTTTTCTGCATGTTTGTGAAGCTTTCTATATAAGTGCATGAGTAGCTTCCATAATTAAACCTATCCACAATCAAAGACTGTGATTATTATTTGTTCTGTTTTCATGGCAGACCAAATTAAACCCCTATGTCCGACTTATGGTGAATATCACAGTGATAGGCTCAGAACATCGGCTTTTTATTGCGCTTGGGAATTTTTGTGAATCTGAAGCACTTTTCCTTGGTCAAGGGGTGGCATGAAGTTGGTGACGGCTGGGGGGACAGTCCTTGTTAGCATCATCTTTGCCCACAGGTCTGGGGAGTTGTTGCCTGTGGAGGGTGATATGGAGGGTACCAGAAGTATCCCCTCCCTTCAACCAGTTTGTCTGTCTTCTATCCTTGTTGGGATTTGAAATGTTAAGGAACTCTTAGGCGTTAAAGTATTGTTATCTGGCCTGGCCAAATCATAAGTGAAGGTTCCTCAGTTGATGAAACCGTTATCTTTCAAAGCTGTGTGGGGAGAGCAGGGCCCAGAGGGAGCAGGGCCCAGAGGGAGCAGGACACATGGGAGAGAAGAGACACTTCTCTCCCTGCTTCGGGACCACTGGTGGTTAAGGGGACGGAGTAAGACCACTGAGTTGAGTTTATAGGAGCATGTTGTCCCTGCGGAAGGTGGAGGAGCGCCTAAGGAAGGTTTCATGTAGCCGACAAACCTGTGCCTTGTGTCCATCTTGTGCCATAGGCATGGGGGAAGAGAGATGAGGAGGACCTGGTTCCAGCCTTGAGAAACTGTATATCCGTCAGGGAAGGCAGACACAGAGGGTCCTGTGCTGATGTAACCAGGCAGTCCAGGTTTGGGGGGGGCACAGGGCAGCCGTGACCCACTGGAAGTGGTCACACGTCTTCTGCCTCATGTTTATGAGGTGAAAGTGGTTCTATGGGGTTGCTCTGCTGGATGGTGTTTTCGATGCCAAGTAGGCTGTGAGAGGACATGTCACAGTACCCACAGTACCGTGCTGTCTCGGAGCGCTCCCCTGGAAGGTGGGACCGCGTCAGCTCTTCTAGGCGTCTGTGCGAAGACAGCAGTATGAAAAGCCCTAGCCTTATATTCTGGTTTCATTTTTCGGTAGTTCTGGGCCTTTTAATTTCTCTGAGCCTCATTTTCTGTATCTGTTATATATAGAGAATGATTTCCCAGTTCCTCCCGTTGGGTAATTGAGAGACAGAAATGGGATAACGTACGTCGGCATTCCTGGTATATGGTGGCTAGTCAAGGACTATAAACCTTGTCCACTCCATGGCCCAACCCCAGTGCAGCTGGCCAATGACCAAAGGCAGGTCTGGACACCTGCCTCATAGAGAGGCCGATGACCCTTGGAGGACATGGAAAGCATTATCCCTCCGGGAGAGGGATATCCCTCTTGCCCTGTGGAAGGCAAAATGAAATGCATCATTTAAAAGAGCGTATGCATCAAACTCTTTAGATCTTTCTGAGTTTGGATCCAGTTTACTAAATGGCTTCTTTGTTGGATTTTTAGAGAATTTAACTCCCACAGTTTGGGTCATATCAAAACTTGGAAGTTACTGTTCACAGTATCCGATCCTTATTCTCAGCGGTAGCGTGACTTCACTCTCAGATCGGCAAATGTAAAAGGACAGTTCACTGAGCAGCAATATTAAGAGAGAGCTTCGTGTTTATGTAATAGCGTTGGGCTTTGTGGGCTCTACAGAATGCACAGCGGTAATTAGATGTTTCAGATACATGTCTAGACAGGATAAAGCTTCAGGAGCCCTTGCTCAACCCTGGGAAAAGCTACAGGTCGCCTGCTTGTGACCAGAAAAAGCTCTCCTTGATTAACAAGTTAAACGTGGAGTTAACTCTCCCGCACTAGGTTCACACCCAAGAGGAAAATGAGACCTGATGAGATTTGACAGGACTCGACCAGGCCTGACTTTGTGACCTGATGTGAGGGTGCTGAAAACAGTATCTCCCACATCTCTTTCTACCATCCTGCTACAGGCCCGGATTCCCATTCTTGGAATCACCCGTTTGCTTAAGTCATTCTGATTTGAAGAGGCTCCTGTAAATGTGAGCTTGTCCCTTGGGAGGGCTACACAATGGCTTGCATGGTTCAGTCTTAGAATAATGAGGAAACACATGTTAGGAAAGGTAAGTTTTGATGGGAGGGAAATTTGGAAAGGTTTGGAATTGAGGATACTCTCTGAGGAGGGTGTGCTCAGGTGGAGAGGGCTGACGGGGCGGCATGAGGTCTTAGGGGACCTTCGGGAAGGGAGCAGAAAAAAGAGGGTGTTGGCAAAAGGGAAGTGTCCTGTGAGTGTGAGTGTGTGTGTCTGTGTGCGTGCAAGGGATGAAGCAAGGGATGAACCCGGCTCACCTACGTCCCTGTGTTTCACCACTTATCTTGAGCCCTGACATTATTTTAAGCAAAGATAAAGGTGTCTGGAAACCAGCCCCTTCCCGGGTACTTTCTGGTCACCACAATATTTTCTGCTACTGAAGACTGAATAGTGTCTGCCCTGAAGTGTCAACCTTCCTGCCATGATGACTGAGATTCACATTCCATCCTTCCTTCCTGGGCGCCCCCTCTCCTGGCATCGGATGGCCGCTATAGCCCCCCACTAATCCCTGGAGTGCACGTGACGGTTCACCTGTTGCACATTGTTAACTGTCCGATTGTTTGCAAAGCTCCATTTCCCATATCCCAGAGAGGCCCTCCGAGGTAGGGGCCACCTGAACTTGGAATGTGCGCACTTGGGTCTCAAACTTGCGAGAGGCGTCATCTAGCTACTACCGTGCGCAGCGTCTCAAATCGAAGCCGAGTGTTACTGTTGGCATTCTGGTTCGCAGGGGAATTCTGCTTCCTAGGCATCAGGCAGGGTGCTGGCGGCTTCACGCATGTTTCTCAGGCTCATCGCAAATTGCGAGCTGTTAATATTCCTCCCCGCTAGTGAGGAGCCAGCTAGTTGTTCGAGTTTCTGTTTTGCAGTTTAGAAATTTGAGGTTTTGAGAGGCCCAGTGATTTGTCCGATACAGAACAGCGGAGGGGTGAGAGACCTGGGGTTTTAACTTAGAAATGTCTGCCTCTCTCTACTTCTCCATCCTGTGCTTAAGGCTATTTCCTCTCCATCTGGAGGTTTCTATTTTTTTCCCCCGAAAAGATAGCATGCAGCCTCAGGCACAGTTAACTTGGGGAAACTTTATTTACTGGAACACAAATGGGTGTGGGAAAGGGTGCTGGAGGCACATGTAAGCCAGGGGAGGCTGTCACACATTTGCGTGCTGGCCTAGGCCTGCACTGTGATCCCTTAGTGGATGCTGACATGGAGGAGTCTGCTCCTGCCAACATCCTTAGACCCCAGGCCTGACCTTGAACTCTGCCCACCCGGGAAAGAAGGCGGCCTCCCTTGTTTTTGTAACAAACGTGCCTTAGTCCTGAACACCATACCATCGTGTCTTTTATACCCAGTGTTTGTCATTTTTTTTCTGTTTATCTTGACCCTCGAACCTAAGCTGTGATCTTGACTTTCTCTCCTTGGCTCCAGTCCATATTCTCCCTCCAGCTGTGCTGCCTCTGGCTGCCCTGGGCAAATGTCCTCCCAGGCCTCCGAGGGATTTTCTCCATTGACCCTCCCCCTTGGGTGGTGCCCTGCTGCTCTCGTTCCACAGTGCCAGAATGAACAGCCACGAAGCTGTGAGCCCTAAGGCTCCTGAGGCAGCACTTTGCCTCCTGTGGCCTTGACAGTGCTGGTGCTAGCCCTGCAGTCCCTGTCCCTGGCTTTTACTGCCCTGTGAGCCTCTGACCAGTTCGTGGAGGCTGCGGTGGAGCTCTTGGCCCAGTGCTTCCGGGCCCATCCTGCACGGCTCAAGAACCCTACCAGGACTTGGGAGCTGTTGCTTATCGTGGCCGTCTCCGTCCGGAACCATCTAGAACAGCAAAATCGGAGGCAAAAGCTTATGTGCTATCACTTAACTCGTGAAAGCAACACTAGAGAAGTGGGGAAAAGGAGTAAGACAAAGAAGGAGGGAGAATAAATATGAAAGATGTATTATGGATCTGGCTACTGTTTGTTAACAAATATAGTTGTTTGTCTGATCTTATGGGATATCTTCGGGGCAAATCCATGATGGTGACTACATTTTATAGCCATTCTTCCCCGGAGAGGAGGAGGCAGGGTTTTATTCCCTGGCTCCTCTCCGCTCTTGGTCAAAGTCTGCTCCAAGGGCAGGCTTGTACATGTAGTTTGCAAAGCCTAGGAGTGGCCAGCTGACCCTATCACACCTTGCTAGCAAGTCGCACCTTGGCAGCAATAAAGTTGTGGATGGCCGGCCAGAGGCCCATGGTGTGCTCATTGGTGGCACGAGGGGCTATGGCACTGACGTCAGTAGTGATTCCGGATCCGTAGCTGTGGGGGCAGCGCAGGCTGTGCTAGGTCCGCTCAGCCCAGCATCAGGCAAGTGCACAGATCCGGGTGATGGTTAAATTGAATCCGGTCACGCTGGAGCATTTTAATGTCAGCGCAGCTTAGTTCCTGGGCTGGGCTTGTTTGTGCTTCTGGGAAACTTCTTGTCTATGCAAGGAAATCTTCAGTTTCTCTTTCCAGTTCCTAGGGTTGAGCATGTCTCAGAGGGGATAGTATCTCTTAGGTGGGTGGGGTCCAGCTGAGTGTTCTCTCTGGGCGGGTGGGGAGGCAGGATCTGGATAATGCTACAATAGAGATACTTCTCACAGCAAGAGGAAGACGCACGGTCCTCAGAGCAGCTGACAAATGTGGCATTGATCATGTGCTGAGGGCCTGTGTCTCTGGAAAGAAGTACTCATGGTCAGAGGCTGGAGATCTTATCCGATCCATCGGAAGGCCGTTATGAGGCCAGTTCCTACCTTCTAGGCCATGCGTATCTCCACCTTGTTTCAGCTCTAGCAGATGGCCTCCTCCGTGCCCTTCTGCACTGGGTGATCATTTATCTTCCTTAACACCTGTCGGATATGCTCCCTGACCTGGCCTTAATGAGCCCCTGTTGGGGGTGGTCCCATAGTGACCACAGCTGGCCCAGACAATGCCTGTTGAAGATAGCAGAGACAGAGTTCTAAGGTCACCTCCTCTTCAGTTGGGAAGCTAAGATGATGTCAAAGGAAGTACTTAAATTTCTAGAGAGACAGCCCTGTGGCCATACAGAAGTTCTTCATGTTTTGATTATACTGAATTTCTCTAACTTGACTCATCTTCCAGGTGACCTCCTACAAAATCAAGGTGAGGCTTGATCTGGACTCTGGCCTAGGTTGAAGCATTTAAATAGCTAATGGCCTTCTTGACTTCTGATCCCATCATGGCCTCCCTTGACCCAGCTTATTTCTACGTAGTAAAAATAGACTTTTAAACTGAGAGTAGGGAAGACCATGCAAATGATTTGCATACTTGTTACTATCCAATAAACCAGCAATCTTGCATAGGAGGGAGAGTTAGTTGCTCTGCAAGGGACACACTGGATATACTTCCCTGGGGGGTGGGGTGGGTAGGTGGCTCAGCCCACCAGAAAAAGTGCTCTGTATACACACTTGCTATCTTCATTTTCAGCACCCTCCTGGCCAAGCTTAGTTTTGCTGGGAGTGTGTGGGTCCAGAGCTGGACCCTGAACCTTGTTTCTGGAAATGATGTGGTAGATATGTGACCAAAGGGCCATTCCAGCAACTTGCTCAGAACAAGGGGAAGCTGGGGGCACCTGGGTGGCTCAGTCGTTAAACGTCTGCCTTTGGCTCAGGGCGTGATCCCAGGGTCCTGGGATTGAGCCCCGCATCGGGCTCCCTGCTCCGCTGGGAGCCTCCCTCTTCCTCTCCCACTCCCCCTGCTTGTGTTCCCTCTCTCGCTGGCTGTCTCTCTCTCTCTCTGTCAAATAAATAAATAAAATCTTAAAAAAAAAAAGAACAAAGGGAAGCTGATCCAAGAGGACTCGCTGTCTCTACTGCTGGAGAACAGCAGCTGCTGGCAGCCCTCAGATGAAAAATTCCCACAAAACAGGAAAATTAGAGCCCCTTCTCAAGTCATCCTGTTAGAAATCAGAGGAGTGAAATTGGTCTGGCTTTCCTTTGAGCACATCTGCACCCTTCTGACTAGGTCACCAACTGAAGCTGAGCTCCTGGCCCCTTTTCAAATTGCAGGAATTGAGAATCCCATTTCCTGCTTCTAGTTCTTCCCATCCATGCTCACCCTTCCCTTCTGCACTGGGATCACGCTGCATTCCCGCCCCTCTCATCCTTGTAGAGAGAAACTGGAAGTCTGGATTCCTGATGCCAGGGACACCTGCTCTGGCACCTGGGCTAAGAAGAACCATTACAGAATGTTCTGGGCTATGACAGCCTTTCACCAGGCAAGCCCACCAGGCAAAACCTTCCAGGCCCTGCCTCGCCCAGCTGTTTGGGGAAGATCAGTGGCTTGAGCAAGGGCGATGTCCTGTTCTGCATGGTCACTTTGATATGCCAGGCCCCACATAAAAGCAGCCTTCCAACACCACCACATCATTCATGAACTCATCTCAGAGCCACTTGCCTTGACCTATTTCACACTCCCTATTATTCTATCCACAGCGCCTCCCGGCTTCTGACCTGGGGGCTGACTCACTTTCCTGTTTACAGCCTGGCCTCAACCCTCATTCCTAATGTTTTACATAGTTTCTCTGGCAGTGACCTTTGCTTCCCTTTTGACTAGAATTCAGATTCTCCTCTGGCCAGGCAACTTCTGACTATTCTGGGTAAAGGTATGCCAGATCTCACCTGGCCCCCAACACCCTTGGTCCCTGCTGCGGCCTCCTCAGAGCATTGCACCTGCCAGACTGGCCATCATATGATTGGGGTAGCCTCAGTGTGAGAGAGGAAGGTAGAAGAATAGAATGGAGGAGGGAAGGAGCGAGGGAGGGAAGAACAAATAAGCCCCTTCCTTCTGAAAATTTAGCGCTATTGATGCAGACTTTAAAAGAAGCGCCGATCATTTTACCCCCATGATTCTTAGATTTGCTCAATCTCAAAGAGTCACGGCAAGTGATATGAACCTTTTGAGCCTATATGAGCCTGCTCGGATCATATAGATCGTGCTTGGGAGTGCTGTTCTGTATTCCACTGAAAGTCCAACTTACCATTCTCTCTGCAACTGAATATTTTCCAACAAGTAATTCTTTTATTTATCAATGAACTATTCAATGAGTACTCAGATTAAGTGAGATCGGTGAAGTATGGAAACACCGTGATTGCTCATCAATGAAGTTGGCTATATACAACATCATTGTCAGGTCCCTTTCTGATTCTATACATATGGTAGATTTATTTTGAAGTTCCTGCTCTGCTCCTGCCTTCTTCTTTGAGAAATCTCCCTTACCCGCAGCCCTGCCAAAAATACCCCACGTTCATACCATGTGACCCTCACCACAGGTGATTGGACTAGTGATGAACACTCGAAACTGATATCGTCAGTCCTTCATCGAGTCAGTGACCAACCAGGTCATCTTGCCTGAAAATGTGAGCTAATGGACATAGAGGTCATTGCCAGTCATTGGTGGGTGCTAGACCCTTGAGGTTATGTTGGATAGAACCAGAGTCAGTTCACGCTCCATAGGCAACCTGGGGTTGTGAGAGAGCAGAAAGCATTAGTAAGCAGAGACAGCTTGTTTGCAGAGGGGAGGGTGCATCAGACAAGCAGGGAGTTAAGACACCACAGGGACTAAGAGACAGCCCACGGAATGGGAGAATATATTTGCAAAGGACACCACAGATAAAGGACTGGTATCCAAGATCTACAAAGAACTTCTCAAACTCAATGCACGAGAAACAAATAAACAAATCATAAAATGGGCAGAAGATATGAACAGACACTTTTCCAATGAAGACATACAAATGGCTAACAGACACATGAAAAAATGTTCAAAATCATTAGCCATCAGGGAAATTCAAATCAAAACCACACTGAGATACCACCTTACNAAACTACTACTTAGGTGTTGCTGGCAGTGGCTGCAACAGAGAGTTGTAAACTTTTATCTTGGCAGTTAAGGAAAGGGTAGACTGTTTTCTTCTAGCTTAGTGAAGTAGAGCTTGATGTCATTGAAAGCTATTTACATCCATACTCTGGTTGTTAATCATTTAGGACATTCTGGCTTTTCACTCTTTTCTCTCTTGTGGTAATCATATTGGCTGTAGTGTGTGTCCTTAGGGACTCTGCATTTGTGGGGGAAAAAACCCTCACAAAAAGCCCAACATCAGGTGTAAGCTTACATCAAAGGGCAAGATTGCCTCTGCTTGTTTATAATAGTGGACTTCTGGATAATCTGCACCAGAGACATAATCTTGATTGCCTTGTCAACAAATTCAGTGCCCAAATGACTGGAGATTTTTATGGCTGGGGAAACTCCAGATAAATAGCATCGGAGGAGAGGCAGGAATGAAGGTGAGGTCATTCAGTCTGTGATCCGTCTCCAGCAATTACAAGCTGCACTCCTCGTCAGATTTAGCGCCTACACCAAATTGGTATTTACCTGGGTGGAGAAGTGCAAATAGTGGGTACCCTGGGAATGGAGTTGGGGTTGTCCTTTTTTTTTTTCTCCTGAAATGAGCTGAAAGAGAGGGTACTGTGTAAGTTTGCATAAGATACTAAACTAGTCTGGGTAATAAAATTCAAAGTTAGGTAAGATACTCTAAGGGAAGAGGTTTCATACATGAGGGAATGGACAGAAAAATGAATGTCCGGTGGGAAAAGGATAGAGAGTGGTAGAGGGAGAACTCATTTATAGTGAGCGGGTTTGTAGTCTAGCAGTTAGGCACATGGGCTCTGGACCTTGACTACATGGTTTCAGATCCCGGGTTTACCATTTAGTGACCATGGACAGGTTACTTGATTTCTTGGTGCTTCTCTTTCTTCATCTATAAAACGGGAATAACGAGAGTACCTACCTCATAGGTTTGTTGTGGAGATGAACGGAATTGATACATGTCGTGCACAGAGGAGTGTCTGGCCCAGAGGAGGCGCCTAATAAATGCTGTTACTAGTCTGTAAGACGTCACCAGGTGTGTCAGCAAGACCAGCGAGAGGCATGAAAATGAGCACCACAAGTATTCTCTCTTCTGGTTCTGTCGAGAAAATCCAATCTGTTTACTCTTTGACTCTGGAATGCGTGTGCTTTGGCTAAAACAAGAAAGAAGGTGCATAAAAGGGCTACTAAAATGAGGATGGGAAGAGAGGGGCTTTCATAGAAGGAGAGTAAATAGATTGGGTTTTGGTCTGGAAAAATGAAGACTGAGAAGCACTATGATGAATTTTGTGAAAGGAATAGCATGAATAAGAACTTGTTTATGAAATACTGGAAAATTAGAACTGGCGTGAAAGATGAATACTTTGAGGTGAATACTTGAACAGATGGTTACTTGACGGTGCTTGCTCTGCGTCATTCAGTTACAGAGCTCATCAGCTCAGGGGTTTCAAAGCAATCTGGATGAAGAGTATGGGTTATCAAAGGTCGTTAGGGACATTTGGGATAGAGCCCTAGTTTAGTCCAGCGCAGCATGTGTAAATAACTTCTGCTAACGTACTATATAGCTGTTGCAAACCGCTCAGCAACCTTAATTCACTTGACTCCCACAACAGCAAGTTCTTGAGTTTATACCGTGGGCAAGTCTCTGCAGGGAATCCAAAGATGAGAAAGATCGCTCATGGGGAAGGTTCTGATCTGCGTTGCCACCCAGAAAACACTGTGATCAAATGAACTTAATTTGAAGGTTTAATACAGTTGGTTCACTTTTACTTAGAGTCTTGAGACCAGGGAATTTTTGCTTTATTCTTTGAGTTCAGAATTGGTACTGTGAAGAAGTTAAGGAAATAAATGTTCCCTTTTTGTTATTGTTTTGCTTTCATAAATTCTATCAAGGTGATACTCTAATGTTAATAGAAAGTTTATTCTTTCTTGTATTTTTATTCTGAAAGCGGTTATTCATAAAAATCAATTTTAGGGCTAGAGGTTACTTTAGAGACCATCTTCTTCAATGCCTCCTTTCAGCACTGAAGGAGATGGGTCCCTTGGGTTGACATACATCAGGTGGCCAAGCTTGGACCAAAGCCCAAGCTCTAATCTTCTGTGTTTTCTTTCCCATCAGGCTGCTTCCCCCAAGGATCAGGGTGATTGTAGTTGAGCTTCTTTCTGTGTACACACAGACGCAGATGTGCTGTGTTTTATGCTGGAGCGCCCAGAAGCAGATTTACTGTGAAGCCAGCAAAGCTTAAGCTTTAGGACCTCTCACTTGTACGAGCCTCGAGTGGGGAGAGGAAGCTAGGTTGTAATCAGGAAACATTTCTATATAAACACTTCTGGTAAATGACCTAAAGAGATAATGGAAGAGATGGATTTGACTTTCCAAGGCTCCAGTAATGTATTGTGATCTTTCTCACATTCTAAGAAAAAGAAACTTGCTTTTGGACCTATTTCCTACTTGCCATTTTGTATTCTTTTTCTTAAAGAAGTATCCTCTTCCTGCTGCGAGATTGTAAATTTCAGGTTCCATGAAACCTCAATTTGCCTCTGATGCCCAAAGATATAATTGGTTAGAAATTTCATTTTAATATTTCAGATTTTGATTTTTGAATTAATTTTTATTTAAAAACGTAAATACACTTGTTATTTTTATTTTTTATTTTTTAAGTTAATTTTAACCTTTGTTATAGTTATAAAATAAAGAAGAAGTTGTGTTAAAAGGTTGTAAACAAAAAGTGTAGCTCCTTGACCCATCCTTCCCCATCCCTTAGTTTTGCTCTCCAGAGTCAAGCATTTTTAATTCCTTTAGGTATTTCCCAACTGCTTACCTCCATATTGTTTAATAACTTGCTATCTCAATTGATCAGTTTTATATCAATTTACAATAATATAAAATTTTATATCAATAATACAATAGTATTGTATTATTATTCAGTTGTATGTTGGCTTCCTGTAATGGATTTAACTTTAATTCTAAACATCCCTATTTTCCCCAAAATAGTCAAATCACAATTTTTGGTTACCTCCATCATCACTATTTATATTATGATGACCATGTAAATATTATTTACAGCAAAAGCAAGTAGAATCCTATGGTATCATTTTTTTTAAGAGGCTGTGCGGGGAGGGGCAGAGGAAGAGGGAGAGAGAGAATCTCAAGCAGGCTCCGCGCCCAGTGCTTGAGCCCAACCCAGGGCTCTATCCTACAACCCCTGAGATCATGACCTGAACCAAAAGCCAAGAGTCAGATGCTCAACTGACTGAGCCACCCAGGCGCCCCCTACGGTATCCTTTCTTGTGCAACTTTTTATTTGTCTTAATGTTAATAATTATCTCATTTTCTTTTGCTTAATATTCTGTGTTACCTATCTGAAACACTACCTCTCCTTTCTTTTTATATAGCTTTTCGTTTTCCCCAGAGTCTGTAATTGCTATGTTTCCCCTTTTACTTAATTTTCTGTGCATCTAGCCAAATAGATTATCAGAACTACCAAACATCTATTTTATCAATATTATTTGTGGAAGTGGTCAAATATATCAGGTAATCTACCAATCTTCTTCCTCTCTGCCCCCTCCCCCAGACCTCCTTGCTTAATACATCATCCTCCTTCTCCAGTTTAAAGTGATTTTTTTTCTAGTGTCTGGAAATTTCATATGATAAGCCTTTGGTGAGGATGTTTTGTGAAAATGACACTCAACGGGCCCTTTCTAAATCTCAGGGAATTGTCTACTCATTAGAAGCAATTTTATGTAACAGTTTCATATAAGCAGATTTTGACAGTGTGTTTTAAATATCTACTACCATACAAGGACTGGCTTCATTTTATAGTTAACTAGGTTTTCGAAGGGAATTCTCCTAATAATGGATAAAATACCACATCTGGATGCCTGAAACGTCTGGACATTAAAAGTAGGATTTGCTAATATGTAATTCAACTCCTATTTTTTGACGTGTAAATTAACCTTAGGGTGAATTACCTAAATTTTGGATCCTAGATAATTATTAAGAATATATTCCCAATTTCTAAAATATATATATATGTATATTCCCAATTTCTTGTTACTCTCAAACTCGTAATAGCAGTTGCCACTATGAAAGCTAGTTTTTAATATATGGAAGTTAAATATAATTTTACAACATAAAATACATTTTAAAAATTTGTTTTACATACTATTTTTTGTTAGCTGCATTAGAAACATTACACAAATAGGGAATTAACTACACTAGTTCCAATAACACCATCCCTCCCTGATACTTTATACATGCAGAATATTTGGTGAATTCTGACTGGGTCCTACTAAGTAGGGCAATAGCATTGTTTTACTTTACTGAAGTAGAAATTAAGGCCATCGTAATTCATGATTAGGTTTTCTTATGGGGACTTTTGTTCTTAGATGAGGTATAACCCTGTAAAGGAGAATTAGTGTTTTCCTAAATAATCCACTACATAAATCAGGAATGGCGCTGATTCTTTAGAGAAGGAGAAATTATTTTCAGTGTTTTTCAGTATAGTTTAATTCCATTCCTTTTGAGATTGATGCAATTCAAGAATTCAGTTGAATTCTTGTGGAACATAGCTCTATACTTTCATTTGATTTATTTTATTTCCTGAGAACATCATTAGAAGAAAATGTTTTTGAGTCCTTAGGATCTTGGTTGAAACGCTCAGCCCTGATAGCCTTTACAAGCAGAGATTAAATGTCTGTGATCAAATCCTCCTCCCAGAATGCACTGTTATGGGAATGCCCCTGACCTCTGTCTAGACCTGTAGTGTTGAAGCAACTACCCATCTCCGGATGTACCGACCCTTCGCCCTTCCTTTTCCGGCTTCAGTCGTATTGTCCACTGAAAGTTGGGGACAGACAGGAGTGGTAAATCCCCAGGGGCAGGTGTAGGCTGACTTGCTCGCCTGAGGTTTTGTTTTTTGTTTTGTTTTTTTTTTCCCAGATTTTTAAGAAATTGGAGGTGATGGGGGTTTGCACTGAGGAATGGTGGAAAAGAGAGAAACACCTGCGGGAGACTATGGCAGGATTTCTAGCTGTTTATCAATGGGTGGTTTGCCCTGCCTGATGTCCCCAAACTTATGAAATTGAAAATGCTTTTCTAATATCTCCATTTCAAGTTACTTCTTCCTGTAGAGAGAGGTAGTGGTTAATTTGGAGCAGTAACTTATTTCCATCAGGACTGAGGGCATTTCCCCTGGATTTTGGTAGGCATGATGGATTCTAAAGCTATTCTCTAGGGATGCTGTGCATTTCTTCTGAAATTCTGGATCCTTTAAAATGAATGATTTTGCTATTTGGGTGTTTTGTGTAAGGGATTTCCTGGCACTTGCATTTATATTGCATTACTGGAACTTATCAAAAATAAGTGTGTGTACTTGATCAATTGACTATGAAAACATTTGGTTTGTTTCATCAGTTAGACTCAACATCACTTCTCTCTGAGGAACAGTTAAGGTGTCTTCTGGATGAATGCACGCTCAACCAAAAGTCCATGAGTAGACTTCCTTCAGAAAGAGAAAAGGAAGACATTGAGGATATAACACCTGAGGCCCCCCATCTTTCCAGATCCATCCTCTCTGAGCTCCTAAATGGATTAGAAACAAAGGTCAAAAGCACAGAAGTGAAAGATGCAGATATGCCTGAGAATGAGGAATGTGAAACACACGCAGGCTACTATCTCACCAAAGCCTTGACTGGGCATTACATGTCCCAGGCTCTTGTCATCGAAGAGGAGAATTTGAAATGCCTCCAATTTTCCGAGGACGAGGTTATTACTGACACAAAAGACTACTTTATGTCGAAGACTCTTGGCATTGGAAGACTGAAAAGGCCTTCTTTCTTGGATGATCCACTGTATGGCATCAATGTGAGTCTTTCATCCGAAGACCAATGTCTGAAAGTCAGCCCTCCAGAGAAACCAGAAACAGGTAAGGCTTGGAGAATGTGTATTTGGTGAATCATTATTACTTGGCATCTCAATATAAAGATGTTATAGTTTCAGGTAGAGCAGGATAGGAGTTAGGTTTGTAAATCACAGGTGGTGTCAATAGCAGGCAACATAACATTTATCCATGTTTGTGGGACACCAAGTTTGAGATTGGTACTCTAATGAGATCCATTATTCCTAATGGTAATGAATACATATTCTTGATGGTTATACAGAAAACAGTGATGATTTCAGAATAAAAGACAAATTGGTTTGATGCAAATAATTTGAATAGATTTGCTTAGTCTTTTAACTTCCCCATTTCAGTGATGGCAATTTATTCTAGGGAATGAATTTGTAAATGTGAAATACATTTTATTAGTGGTTTTATTAGCTTCTATATAAACTTCCTGTCCCAGCTACTTATATATACTCAGGTATTTTGTCTTGATCCAGTGTTGCATTTTACAATGGTACAATGGTACAGGTTATGAATACTATCGACAGTTTTTGACATAAACAAATATTCGATTATTTATCTATGTTCGAAGTCTATTTACATAGACTCAACTTTTCCTCTAACGTAGATGTCTTTATTAATGTATTGATTACTTTATATATTGTCTATTAAATCTATATCGATCTTTTATTATCTGCATACTACCTATTAAATCTAGACTCTGCTAATTCCGAACTAACTCCTCAGTCCCATATTTCTCACTGCCGGCCAGACAGCTCTGTGTGGTTATGGCCTCAAACTGATTTCCTCATCTTTCCTTTTAACTCATATTTTCCTCTTTCCCTTCTGTTTCCTCCATCACCTGGGCTCAAAATTTGAGTCATCATTGAATCTCCTCTCTCGTTCGCTCCCCGCCTTCGACCTTTAGTATTGTTTGTTCGCTCCCGCAGCGTCCCCTATGCCCATCCCTTCCCTTCTCTTCCTGCTGCCTCAGCTGGACCGCTGTGATAACCCTTGGATCCATCCTCCCCACCTCTGGTTTCTCCCCACCTCCAGCCATCATTGACCACCAAACTAAGCCCTCCAAAGTCCAGCTTTGATAACCACACTTTGCAGCTCAGAAAACTTCAGTAGCTCTCCAGCGCCTACTGAATGTGATCCAAATTCTTTCCCTGGCTGGCCCAGGCCTCCACAATCTGACTTCCATCTCTTCCTAATCAGTCTCTAACTAGTCCTCTACCTGTTATTCCGGTTATGGCTAATCTGGTCTCGGGATTTTCAGGGCTTTCCTCTGCCCCTGGATAGCCCCTACCCCTTTCTTCAGAAGAATGTACAGGTACCCCTTCAATGGCAGTTGGATCCCAACCCCATTCTCCGAGTGTAACCTTCCCTTCTTCCCTTTTTAAAAGTTTTGATTTCTCCTCTGAATGTCCAGGAACATTGGTCCCCTATCAGATCATTTCAGACATACTGTCTTGAAGTTGTTAGGCACACACACACCTTCCCTTCCTTAAAATTGTGTAATTTTTTTTGAGGACAAAGATCCTATCTTTTGATTTATGGTAACATCTCCTTTGATGTCCAAAGTGCTGCCTTAAAGTAAGTGCCTGTTTAATAAATGAAAATTTAAATTGCCCAGTTTTAGAATAATATGCTGAAAATATGGTTTCACATTTATTCTTCACATTATGAATGAAAGCAGGTGGTATTGCTTAAGAGTTGTGCAAGCCTCACATGCTATATAAAGATTTGGAACTTTTTTCTTTTTTTCATGAAATTTTACAAGCTATGAAGTTTGTATCCAGCAGAGAGTTCATTTTTACAACATGCAATTCAATTAGATGGGTGCGTTCTGCCTTTCCCCACTAAAGATCTTCCTTTAATAAATAAGCTATGAAAACTTTGTTCTGCTCTAAGATCACGGTGTATTTTCTTTCTATTCGGATAAAGGGTTTTTCTTAGAAAAAGTATCTGCATGTCCTCTTTGTCTACCTTAATAAGCAAACTTACCAAATAAGGATGTGATGATTTGTTGCATACACGATCTCATTCCCATGGAGTCTGTGTGCAAGGGGGTTTAGAACAATACTTTGCCAAAATATGACTTTACCTCTGTGTGAACTTGAGTCACACTGATGTATATCTGTTTCCGAGTAGAACACGACAAGATGGAATGAACTAGAACTTAATGTGACTTGATGGAAAGAAGCTGTGGAGGCTAACCTATAACTTCATAGAACGTGCCTCTGAAGGCACCAGATAATCCTAATGAATGATTGTAACAACCCTTGTGAGTATGGAGGATTAAGATGGCAGAGAGGTGAATATGTGAACCGTATTTTATTTTCCGTTTATTATTTAACAAACTTCAAGGAATAGGTTCCACATTATCATTTTGAGTGAATGTTAGTGTATCTGAGGTTGGAGTTTTTGATTTTACTAACCTCAGTGCTTTCGATTAAAATATTTTGCTGATCAATTTTATTCTGAATACTAAATTGGAACTATGTGCTTTCTACGAAAGTGAACACCAAAACCGAATGCCAAGCCAGCTTCCTTGGCACAAAGCCCTTTACGGACGTCACTTGAACGAGGAGTTGCAGTGTGTTCAGCTGATACATTATGTTCAGGTCTTTCTTAGGAAACAGTCACATGTGAATGTGATTTCAGAGTAGGTGTCTATAGACGGGAATGAACTAAGAAAAGCTAGTTATCATTTTCTCTTTTAATGGCCAATATTACTGATATAATCTTTTGTTTTTCTTGAGGAACTGAAGTCTGTTACAAGTATTAAAATTCTTCTAAAAGGCAAAGTCAGATAAAACTTCAAAGAGAGCCCAGCTGAGGGATATTGAGGGCCAATTTAAACTGTGGCAGTGAAAGATAAGGATCTGCCCCACAGCTGTATTAAAAGTTGCATTTTTCTTGTTTGTGCTTTAGGCTTAGCGGTACCTACTGATATTTGACTTTCTGGATACAAGGTCCAGTAAATTCAGGGATGCCTGGGTGGTTCAGTCGGTTAAGTGTCTGCCTTCAGGATCGAGGGGGTCCTGGGGTCGAGCCCTGAGTTGGGCTCCCTGCTCAGTGGGGAGTCTGCTTCTCCCTCTGCCTCTCCCCTCCTACCCCGCTTGTGCTCTCTCTCTCAAATAAATAAAATCTTTTTAAAAAAGGTCCAATAAATTCATTGTTCTTCTCACCCACTCTTGGGGCTTTAGGGGATTGGTAAATATTGTCTTCTCTATTGCTGCCCGGATCAGAACCCATTTAAAGATAGAGTCTGACGAATGCAGAGCAAGGAGGTCGGCTTCATTGCTGATGAAATGGAGGGGCTTGTTGTCACCCAGGCAGCTGAATGGTCTTCCTAATGCTGCATCCTCCGAGTGAACCGACACACCCAGCCACTGGCGGAGGTGAAAAGCCTTGAGCCTCACCTGTGGAGACCTGTCCATGTGGAACCACTCGCGTGGAGGAGCCATGAAGCGCCCTTAGCGGGGCGGGCTGGCATGCTGAGTCCCGTGGAGGACGGGGCTGAGCTGAGTGTGCCTTTTCTTCCCCCAAACTCACTGATCAGGGAACTGGCTCTTCTCCCTGGCAGACTGCGGTGCAGAACGGAGTGAGGGCGGATGCTTCCCCACTATAAGTTTCTCCACGTTCAAGTGCGAGGAAAGCAGGGAGTAAGCGTTCTTTGCCATCACTTCATCTCTGAGACACCCCTGAGTACACTGGCACTTTAGAGAGAAAGCCCTTCAGGTCGGTGGTTATTCTAGTATTTAATCAAGTTATCTAATGTTGAATTGCTTTCCAGAGAATCCCAACAGAAAGGCATCTCTGCACGTATAGTATTCTTTTTTCCCCCACTAAGCGTTTGAGCTACTTATCAATGGAAGTTCCTATAGTAAAGAGGAAAATACAAATAACAAAACCAACAGTAGAATAGGACAAAAGGAACACCAAGTCCGTCATGTAGTAAAGAAAGGGGTCAGAACTATACTAACTCTTCGAGGGAAACAAAATGGAATTTCCCATAGGACCCATATAATGAATGGTGCTCTTAAAAATTTCTATAACGAATGAGTCAGGTACGTTTGTTTTAAAAAATAACTTTAAAACTAGGGCTACTAACTGTCTTGGTTGGCTCAGGAGTGTCCTGGTTTCACCACCAAATGTTTCTTGTCCTTGGAAACCCTTAGTCTCTGGCAAACTGGGATGATTGGTCACTGTGAATTGAAACTGAGAGCGGAAACCCAGAGGGCAAATTAATTACTTAAAGCTTGCAGTAGTCTGGGTAAGTAGCAGGATCCCAGACTAGAACCTAGAGGAGCAGAGAGATTGGGTGTGCCCACCCACTGGCAGGATCTGGCCCGGTGGTTGGGAGCGTGGGCTCTGGGTGAGGCAGATCCGGCTTTGAATCCTTGCTCTGTTATTAGCAGTGATCTTAGGCAAGTTACTTAATCTCTCTTCTCTACACCTTGGTTTCCTATCTGTAAGATCAGATGGTTTTAATCTTTCAATAAGGATCAAACGAGAAAGTCCACGTAAGATGATTATGTCAGTGGCTGGACTTGGTCGGCTCACGTGGGATAGTAGTAGTCCCTTCTTATCTGCGGTTTCAGCTGCCTATGGTCAGCAGCCTTCCAGAAGCAGGTGATTCTCCTTCTGGCCTGTTGTCAGAAGGTTAATAGTAGGCTAACGCTATGTCACAATGCACATGTCATTCACCTTCATCCCATCACGTAAGCGTTTTATCACCTCACATCATCACAGCGAGAAGGGCGAGTACAAGGCATTTTGAGAGAGACCATGTTCACGTAACTTTTAGTACAGTAAGTTATAATTGCATTCTATTAGTATTGTTTTTAATCTTTTACTGTGCCTAATTTATAAACGAAACGTCAGAGGTATGTATGTCTAGGAAAAATCACAGTGTCTCTGGGGTTTGGTACTATCCACGGTCTCAGGCATCCGCTGGGGGTCTTGAAATATATTCCTTGTGGATAAGAGGAACTACTGTATTTAACACTGAATCAGGAGATTTCCCCTAAAAGCCTGGACTTCTGACTTTTCTGACAAATCAGCAGGTCCTTCCACCAGTGAGGAGAGCTGAGTAACAGACATTCCCTTTGGAGGAGGCATGTACCTCCAGGGGGATGGGGCCCCCTCCATCTGTCCCTCTCTGCTTCATGTGCCTGGCCCTTTGGAGCCATATGATTTCCATTCCATGTTATAAGCCTTTGCTGCTTCGAGTGTGGCCCAGTTACTGGGGGCTTATTAGAAAACCCACTGACCCCATGGGGCGCCTGGGTGGCACAGCGGTTAAGCGTCTGCCATCGGCTCAGGGCGTGATTCCGGCGTTATGGGATCGAGCCCCACATCAGGCTCTTCTGCTATGAGCCTGCTTCTTCCTCTCCCACTCCTCCTGCTTGTGTTTCCTCTCCCGCTGGCTGTCTCTGTCTCTGTTGAATAAATAAATAAAATCTTAAAAAAAAAAAAAAAAAGAAAACCCACTGACCCCTAACTCGCACTTTAATAAGCTCCCCCAACGACCCCTACCGNCCGCTGGCTGTCTCTGTCTCTGTTGAATAAATAAATAAAATCTTTAAAAAAAAAAAAAAAGAAAACCCACTGACCCCTAACTCGCACTTTAATAAGCTCCCCCAACGACCCCTACCGCAAGGTTCGAGAAGCACTGTTCCAAACCACAGAGCAGCACAATCGTCGGTGGGGGGGGGGGTTTGCTTGTTTGTTTTATACCTGTGTCCGAGGTCCTGGCTTGACTTGCTGAATCACTGTCCCTGGTGTGGAGCATTCAGTCTGTCACACTAATGCAAGCTACAAGATTTCGCTATACACATTTGAGAAATATGAATTTCAGTATAGATGTAAGAAAGCTAATTATGTTCTTCCACTGGGGTCCTCAGAACAAGTTGACCGACAATGACAACCGTACAATCTGAAGATACTTCGTGTTGAGTCCTGCCCACTGGGAGGTTTATTTGATTGTGACTGTTTACTTATTGTTAAAATTTATTTTAATTCCAGAGTAGTTCACATACGGTGTTAAATTAGTTTCAGGTGTACAGTACAGGGACTCACCACTGACTAACTTTTGAGCACACTTAACTCCAGGTGGTTGTAGTTGGATTGACTTTTGTGAAGGACGTTGCAGTTGGGAAGGGTGTGTTAGTGTATGTCCTTACTCGGACTACCTGGACAGTTTCGAAGGCACTAGATTGTTTTGAGAAAGTTTTCTTTGTTGTAATACAGGCTTTCTGGTTTGTAGTGGAGCGCTGAGATTCTAAAAAAGTAACACTATTAGCTAACTTTTTTTTTTTCCATTAAAAAATATGTTGGCTTGCTCTTAGGGAAACCTTTAACTCATCATTGCTTTGATGGAGTTCTCTTTCTCTCAAACTGTGTGTGCCTTCAGGCCTCCTGGTTATTATTTGTTAAATTCTTTTTCAAGGCTACTCATTGCTTTTCAGATGTTCTTAGTAACTTAATCGACTCCCCAAAATTTATTTGATCAAAATATCAGAGTTGCTATTTGAGAAATTTCCAGTGTTCATTACCTTTTGATAGAAAACTTTAGTAAGTTTATATTCAATGAATTTATCTTTATAAGTTGCTTTCAACTAATTTTCTTTCATGCTTTCATTCTTGGTTTGAGGTGGGCTTTTCATGTAAATATGTGTCGCTGATTATTTTTCTCATCTACTCATACATTTTGTTTAATAGTGTCACCAATGGCATGTTGGAGAGTTTTGGTATTTAATTGTAACATATTATCCTTGTATCAGTTAATAAGAACTTGTGATTCCATTGCTTCATTCAAATTGGGTAAAATGACATAGTTAAGATCCTAACTGTGGACTAGGTCTATGGACCAGCAGTCCTGGGAGCTTATTAGAAATGCAGAGTCCCAGGCCCTGCTCCANAAAATATCACCTTATCATTTTGTTTAATAGTGTCACCAATGGCATGTTGGAGAGTTTTGGTATTTAATTGTAACATATTATCCTTGTATCAGTTAATAAGAACTTGTGATTCCATTGCTTCATTCAAATTGGGTAAAATGACATAGTTAAGATCCTAACTGTGGACTAGGTCTATGGACCAGCAGTCCTGGGAGCTTATTAGAAATGCAGAGTCCCAGGCCCTGCTCCAGGCCCACTGTCTCAGAGCCTGCATTTTAACAAGATGCCCCAGCAGGTGATTTGTGCACTTGTTGAAGTGTGAGAAGCTCTGGACTAGATGGTTTACGGGTCACTCTGCTGCAGGATTATCTATATGGTGGTGAAAATAATGTCAGAAATTATCTTCTTTTCCATCTGCTCAATCCCTACTTTTTATTCTTAAATTTAATTTTAATGAAGATACTACCTTCTCCAGATTGTCTTATCTCTCTAAACATTCCTCCTGTCCTGCTTTTGGGTAACCTTCCCTTTAGTCACCAAGAGCAAGCAGCCCTAACTTGAGTTCTCAGCTCTTTCATGGTTGATATTCGGAGACACACATAACCAGTATGGGATCATCTGTGCTCCATATACTTTTGATTCTGGATCTCTCTACTTGGCTTCTGCTGCAGATCTGTCTGGCACATTAAGCTATACTAAGTCCATCCCTTAGGCAATGCTTCTTACATTGGCAACATATTAGAATCACTTGGTGAGATTTAAAAACAGGTGAATGCCTTTGTTCCATCCCAGATGAATTAAGTGTATTTCTAGGGATCGGCTCTGGACATCAGTGTTCATTCATTAAGGGCATTGTTCTAGGATATAAGGAATAGGACACAATCCCAACTCTGAATTATTTCATCGTCTGTTGATGAAGACAGGCCCTTAAGCAGATAATCACAGCAGCGGCGAGACAGGAGTAGTAAGAGCTTCAGCACAAAAGACACGAAAGCACACTACAGAGGGAGTGACGAACACTGAGGAGGTGGGGAAGTGACATTCAAGTTGCGCCTCCAAGGGTGAGGGCCGTGTACTGGGTGGGCAAGAAGAGCAACACTCCAGATAGAAGAGAGAGTACCTGGGAAGGCCTGGGCGGCTCCTATCGTTCCTACTCTCACGTGTGGGATATTGAGGTCTGCGGCTCCTCTAGCCCTCCTTAATCCCTGCAATATTTTTCATCCATGTGTTGAAAATATCAGTACATTTCTCAGTTCACTCTCTGAGACTCCAAATCATTTGTCTTTAATGATTAGGGTGATTTTTAAAAATAACAGCATTATTGACATATATTTTCCATACTGGTGTTTGTTTCTTATGGTACCACAACAAATGATCACAACGGAAATTTACTGTCTCAAGGATCTGGAGGCCTGAGGTCTGAAATCTAAGAGTCAGCAAGGCCATACTCTGCCTGGAGGCTCTGGGGAAAAGTGCCTCCTTGCTTCTTCCCGTGTCTCAGGCTTTTGACATTCTTTGGCTTTCTCGCTTTGGGGCCACATCATGCCAATCTCTGCTTCTGTTGTCACATTGTCTTTTTCTCTGGGTGTGTGTCTCCAGTCTGCCTCTGCTTTTTCTCTTGTAAGGACGTTTGTTACTGAGCCTCCAGGCCACCTGCATTAGTCCAGGATCTTCTCATGTCAAGACCCTTAACAGTTACATGTGCAGAGACCCTTTTCCCAAGTAAGGTAACGTTCACAGACTCGAGGGACTAGAATGTGGACAGAACATTTTTTGGCCACTCTTCAACAGCACTTTACAATGCAGTGGTTTTTATAGCCACAGAATTGTGCATCCATCACCACTCTCAATTGGACATTTTCCTCAGCCCCAAAACAAATGGTGTACCTATTAGTAGTGATGCCCCATGTTCCCCCAATGCCCCCAGCCTTAGGCAACCAGTAATCTGCTTTCTGTCTTCGTGAATTTGCCTAGTTTGGACATTTCATCTAAACAGAATCATAACAATATGTGACCTTTTGTGTCTGACTTCTCACATTTAGCAAAATGTTCCCAAGGTTCACCCATGTTGTAGCAGGTGTCCGTACTCCATTCTTTTTTATGTGGAATGGTAATCTCTTGTATGGCTATCCCACATTTTCTTTATCCATTCGTCAGTGGGTGGACATTTGGGTCGTTTCTACTTTTTAGCTGTTGTATGTAATGCTGCTATGAAAACTGGCCTCCAGGGAACCTGGGTGGCTCAGTCGGTTAAGCCTCTGCCTTTGGCTCAGGTCATGATCTCAAGGTCCTGGGATTGAGTTCTGCATGGGGCTCCCTGCTCAGTGGGGAGTGTGCTTCTCCCTCCGCCTGCTGCTGCCCCTGCTTGTGCTCTTGCGCTCTCTCTCTGACAAAATCTGTAAAAAAAAATTAAAGTAGATTTTGTTCATGNAGTTTGAGACGTTCTTTTTTATGTGGAATGGTAATCTCTTGTATGGCTATCCCACATTTTCTTTATCCATTCGTCAGTGGGTGGACATTTGGGTCGTTTCTACTTTTTAGCTGTTGTATGTAATGCTGCTATGAAAACTGGCCTCCAGGGAACCTGGGTGGCTCAGTCGGTTAAGCCTCTGCCTTTGGCTCAGGTCATGATCTCAAGGTCCTGGGATTGAGTTCTGCATGGGGCTCCCTGCTCAGTGGGGAGTGTGCTTCTCCCTCCGCCTGCTGCTGCCCCTGCTTGTGCTCTTGCGCTCTCTCTCTGACAAAATCTGTAAAAAAAAATTAAAGTAGATTTTGTTCATGTATTTGACAAAGAAAGAATGAAAGACCTAGCACAAGCAGGGGGAGCGGCAGGCAGAGGGAGAAGCAGGCTCCCTGCTGAGCAGGGGAGCCCGATGCAGGACTCGATCCCAGGACCCCGGGATTATGACCTGAGCTGAAGGCAGACACCTCGCCGACTGAGCCACTCAGTTGTCCCAAATGAATAAAATGAAAAAAAAAACAAACTGGCCTACAGATTTTTGGGTGGATGTATGTTTTCATTTCCCTTTGGCATATACGTAGGAGCAGAATTATCGGGTCTATGGTAACTTTTTGAGGACCTGCTAGACTGTTTTCCGAAGTGGTTGCACCATTTTACATTCCCACCAGTGATGGATGAGGGCTTCAGTTTTTCTGGTTTCTGGATTTAATTGTATTGTCTTCTTTTAGTTGGTTCTCTTATCTCTTCTGCCTTTTCTGGTAACCTTCTCACGAAGGCTGGGGGAATCTTTCCGTGTCATTTCTGTTAGTGTCACATTTCTTTCCTCACACAGTGAAGAAATGGCCGATGAGCAATACCCATCCACCCTGAATACCACATTTACTTTTGGTTTCAACCTGCTTCCCAGAAACAATGCAAAACAAGCAACAACGAAAGTTGATGCCATCTCCAAATCCATAACCATTTTAGTTCTTAAAACCTAGAAAGTTCTGTCTTGGCTGTAAGCTAAATGAAGGCGAGCACCTTCTCTTTTGTTTTTTCTTGTAAACTTTGTATGCAGCCTGTGACGAGTGTTCAAATTAATATTAAATGAGAATGGCTATTGTCTCGTGTGTAAAATGACTCACTGTTCTGGAGGTTGAATGATTTTTCTTAATTATGCACACATTTCTGATTGCTTAACAACTCTGGTTATTGTTTTCAATGTGCAGATGAACAGGAGACTGAAGATGTGACAGAAGAATGGAAAGAATCTTAAGCAAAGACTGGCTGGGTGTGCTTTTAAGAAAGTTGGTAAATTCAATTACATATTTTTTTCTGAATTCTTATATTCAGTGACTGCATTTATAAGGGCCATTCCTCAAATAATGATTTTAATATTTGGATTTTCTCTACCTGGATTATATTTCTTTGATATTTTTGAGACTTGGAGTACAATTGGTCAGTGGCGCTTTTTTTTTCCCATTGAAATCCTTGGTAAAATTGTGTTTTATTGCCAGTCTTGTAACATCAGGGATACATGATAGAAACCAACATTTTATGTATGTGTGTGCTATGTTCAAATTAGTTGAAGTGCTATGATGACTTTGTATTTGATTTTATGTGTTACAACCTCCTTGGGATTCAGACAGATTTAATCACTATGAATTCTTACTTGGGCCCTGATTTTCCAGCTTTCCTCCTCTCTAATGCCTGGTGGTTAAGTACAACTCGCCATGGAAAAAAATGAATTTTCTCAACAAAACAATGTTAGCATAGACTGCTTTCTTATTAGCAGTGATACTTAGCTTAAACAGGAGTTTGATTGAATTACTCGATTTTTATTATCAATTATCTTTCAGAATGCAGCAACAATATACCCTGTTGGAGAGAGTATTTATGTCACAAGTTTGAGCAGAGGCTCTATGCCTCGCTTTGACGGAACCAGCTTAATCACCTTTGCATCTCTGAAGCAAATTCTATGGCCAGGGGATGGACTGTGATGATTGGTGTAGTCAGGGATTCATGCTTGCTTTTCCTAGATGGGAGTTGGGTTAATCTGCCTGGAATAACACATAGAAACTAGGGACAATAGTAAAAAGTAAGCAGTAGCAATGAGTGCTTTGGGGGAAGCAGACATATATTCACTGCGGTTTCTAACCTCCTACTGTTTCCCAATGAGAATTCTATGGTAAACCCTCTAATTTTAAATAACTTGAAGACTGGAGGGGATAAATAATAAATAATTATTCAAATATTAAATAATGTGTTGATGCCTCTCTGTGTTAGACTGACAGATGTCATAGGAAGAGACAACCGCTTTCTATATAGTAAGTTAGTAGATAACTGTTACAAAAGAACCCTATATAGAGGTCTTCTAAATGTTCTTTTTGGAGATTCTTATGTTACAGTGGTAATAAATGGATGATATTGTTAAATACATAGGTATTAATCAAAATGCCGTAAGCACCATATAGAGAGGGCAAAGGGAAGACACTCAGACTTTTTTCTCTAGAGTGCACTGGAAGAAATTAGAACGCAGCAAATAAAGATCAGCTGCTTAAGTTCTGTGGTTCTATTTTAAGAGAGAAGTTTTGTCTAGTTACAAGGCAGTCACTCGCATTCATGAGAAAATTTTATGTCAGCACTTTTTGACAACGAACTGGCACTGGAACTAGAAGTCCAGTTTATTTCTGATGACAAAGAAATGAGCTGGCAACTGTGCTGCCTTAAACGGGGTTCGGAGTGATAGGTGTGTAGCATGGTTATTTTTTGCTCACCTATTTTCATCTGATAGTGGATGATATTAATGACTGCTAACATCACATTTCCTGGACTTTAAAAAAATGAATCCTGTAGCTACTATTTTCAGAGGAATCGATAAGCAGTTTCTTTTTTGGGCCTCCTCTTTCAGTGCACATGAAAATAAAATAACAGTGGTTCGCGTCGATGTTGCTGTGTGATGGCGTAGTTCATCTTGACGCGAGGAGTTTTGGTGTGGGGTACCAGCAGAAGTTAAAGTCATGCTTTTAGACTCTCCTAGCTAGGAATGACTCGCGTCGTAAAGTCTGAGTCAGGGGAGAGGTGACATGGGTGGGAATTTGGAGTAGTGACAGAGAGGAGCCATTTTGGCCCATCGCCCTGTCCGAGGAGCTCCGCTTTCTAAATCTGTGTGCTTCTGGTATTTGAGTGTGTGTGTGTGTGTGTGTGTGCGTGTGTGTGTGTGAAGGGTTGGGGGGTTGAGAGCTTATGGCTTCATAATGTGTTTCTGCAAATGGGTATAGTGAGCCTTTATGTTATAGGAGTTTAAGAGAAGGGAAGACAGAATGATCTTAAGTAAAGGATTTTGCCGTTGAAAGAGGTGACACCATTGATTCCATAGCACATCAGCTGAAGGGACCTCTAACAGGGACTGGTAAGTTGATACATAATTCAGATGAGATCAGGTCCATTCAGGGGGATAATGTAATTCGACATGAAGCCTCCAGAGTTTTGTTTTCTTATTTTATTATTTATTTATTTATTTTTAAGATTTTTTTTTCTTTATTTGACAGAGAGAGAGACAGCCAGCAAGAGGGGGGACACAAGCAGGGGGAGTGGGAGAGGAAGAAGCAGGCTCCTAGTGGAGAAGCCTGATGTGGGGCTCGATCCCAGGACCCTGGGATCACGCCCTGAGCCAAAGGCAGACGCTTAGCGACTGAGCCACCCAGGCGCCCCTGTTTTCTTTTCTTTTTTTAAATATTACCCTGAAAGGGAGAGAAAGTGTTCTTTTTTAAAAATCAGTGTATTTATTTTAAGGTTCCCTCTACCCCTGAGTCTTTGCCCCAGAACAAGATAGAGAAGAACAAGCATGAAAGAGCATATTTAGGGTCTTACAATGTGAGGTTTTTGTGTTTGTGACTTCTCAAAAAAACTCCTGGCACTGCATTTATTGTAAATTCCCGAAGGACCTGAAGTTTATTGCCCTTCATTCCGACTCTTTCTGAAACACGGGACAATAAACTCTTGTAGCAGGAGAAAGCTATCACCCTGATGGTGTAATTTTAATGTTTAACAAGCCCTTTATTTCAATACAACCTACTGATTGGAAGGTCAGTCTCCGAGTAAACATGGAACATACCTTGGGGCGGGGGGGTGGGGAGCTCCTATTCCTATATACTTTTTCTGTCCTATCCGGGTCTTTTCAGTGACTGTAGGTTTGCTACTTGAAAGTGAGTAAGAATTCTCTCCCAAGACTTACCATGTTTGTGTTCCTCTGAGAAGGAATGAGGTCCTGTTTGAAAGAATTATCTTTCAAATCCGTTTTCCAAACTCTGTGACCCTTTCCGGTACCTTCTAGTGCTTGATTCTTCCACCTGGGCACCAGGAAATAATTTGGCCTTTTATGCTTCCATATGATTATGCTGCCTTCGATGGAGAAATGTTTTTAGAATGAGAGACAAAGATCTACAAGAAGAATCTGTCTCAGCCAGTCCTTTCCAGCGTTTACTGGATCCCAAAGCCTGACCTTTAGCCTACTCCTAAGATTTCCAATTCTACCTGTTCTTATTAAAACCGGAAATTAATCAGTCCGTATTTTACCTTCATTGTTAGCTCACCGGAAACCCAAGGTCTGCTCCCTGTAATGCGTTGGCCTGCTCTTCAAAAACTAATTTGATCATTTGTATGTATTTTTAGGGTTTCTTCTAAATTCTTTTTTCGTCCTGTTTTTGACCAAAGGTGAATTCATCCTCTAAAAGGTGATGTCTGTAGAGTTTGGCCCAACTTTGTAAGGACGGCTCCTCCCTCAGTCGCGCTTCCTTCTAATGCTTCTCCACGACTCGCAAGTGTGTTGCCTGCACAGCGCGGTCATTCATGGGCCGGAAAATGCAGCTGTGAGAATTGTGTGTGCTTTACCTGTGTTTTTCCCTTTTTTACAGTTCTTCGTGGAAACAGGACTGTACTTTGAGAGGGATTCAATATGGGACATTTTGTACCTTAGTAAAATACAAAATTAGATCCTGTTGGGGCCCCCATCTTAAGAGCCATTTCTTTCTAAGATTTTTTGGGGCTTGAACCCAGAACCCTGAGATCAAGACCAGAGCCGAGATCAAGAGTCGGATGCTTCACTGACTGAGCCACGCAGGTGCCCCCTCCTTCCTGTGTTGGATGTGGTAGGCTCATGTTTGGTTCTTATTCTACAAATCCAGCAAATGTGTTTCCTAAGTAAGTCAATCTTTGATTATATAGGAACTGGGAATGTTACTAGTATTTACTGTAATGTGTTCTTGTGTATGCTGTCTTGTTTAGGAATGGAATTTATCCATACCTCATAACAAAGCCAGCAGAGAACAAATAAACATGGATACAGTAAGTATAAATATAAATTTCCATATGATTTATTGTTCCTTGTACATAAGAAACAGTAATATACAACTTACACTGCTGTAGAATGTAAAATGGATAAAAATGTGTACAAAAAAGCACATTCCTAGAAAAAGGTATTGGCAAATAGTAAAAATGGGGGGTTAACAAGCGAAAAACAAATCAAAAACAGAACAAAAACCCCAACAATTCTTCAGTGTGCAAACATTTTATAAAAATAGAAATACTAACTCTACAGGCAGTATTTCCTGATAAATTATTTAAATAGCATATCTACACAATCTGAGATCTATTCCAAGGGCAATGAGAAAATAATTTATAAAAATAAAGCAATGGTATATAAGATAGAAAAAAAACATAACTTTCAGAAAATGTATTTAACATTTCCATGCTATTTCCTTATTGGGAATACTTTTCTGCAAAGAATTTTTATACTATGTACAACACTGACTTTTTTTTTAAGGTACTACAGTAGCTTTAAGTTTGTAAGACACTTAAACTCTTTCTGCTTGATCCAAAAATTCTTTACTCAGTCACACAACAAATGAGGTAATATTTGTATATAAGTTTCACCTTTGTTATTTTTTTTTTTCTCTTTTGGAAAAACAAAGTGTAGATGCTTTTCTTCTCCCTGGAAATAGGCACAAGGGATGGGGTACAACAGTTTGAAAGGCCTCATGGCTTTCTTTGAGACTTAAAGACACTAGCAAATGGACAATTCCACTTGAAAAGACAAAAAAAGATCCCAAATCATTCACTCTGAGCGCAAAGTGAAGGGCAGCTCGCTCTGATGTTCCTCGTGCCGTTCTTGAGAGATTTGTTCTCAATCTCCACTACCTGCTGTCAGACGCTTTCCATATGAAACCGAGATTCCAGGTAGAACAGAGTTAATAAATAATCTGTATTTACAATCTTACAGTCATGAAGACTCCTAACAAAGCTGATACGGATAGTCCTTATGCTTCTTCCTGTTCCATGAATAGTCTTTCAGACAGATCCTCCAAAGTAGAAAATAAATATTTTATATTGTAAAGTGTTTGTAAAAAAAAAAAAAACCAAACACAAAAACAAAAAACCCTACAGTCTAAAAGAGTTGGAAAACTCCATGATATTCAGGAAAAAGAGACAAGGAATGTTTTAGTTGATAATTATTTTGTGCCTTTCTAACCATAAATATACGAGCATGGCTGCCCATCCCTTGGGAGGCAGCCTGGTGCACACTGAGATGGTAGGTTTTCTGATTTTCCTGCTGCATCTGCACAAGCTACGTGTGGAATAAAACCAATTTCCTGGCAAGCAGGCAGGGGCAGCCAGCATCGCCTTCCACCCGCTTCATTCTCACTCCCTAGTGTGGTCACTACGGGTGAGAGGTAAGGGATGGGGATCTGGGAGGAAGTCCAGAAGCCAGTCTCTCCCTCCCTTCCCTGCTTCTGTGTAAGTGCCTATGTATGCGGGTTAATCAGCTAACACTGGTCAGCATCATGAAATCCAGCAAGAGTCTTCCAAATCCCCTGAAAATGATTTAGTACCGAACACGTAACAGCTCCTCCATCTTTTCTTCATACAATCATCTCTTGGGGACACGCCCTCCCCTTAGGGCTTTGGCCCCTGCTCCCCCTAGTTCCGAGGGAGTCTGTCAAGGGTGGTGGTTTGCCAATTCTAGTGAGTCCTCCCTTCTCTCACAAGCCTGGAAATGCTTTGGAGTCCACTGCTCCAAGATGGCTTCCCCATAGCACTCTACTCTGACAGGAACAGAGTGGAGCGGCCACCTGCCAGCTGGAGCACATGGGGGCTTTTACTTTTTGAAAAGCAAACCAATGTGATTGTTTTTGTTCTTGGGCGATTCTCTTCACATTCAGAGGCTGCATGCTGAGTCTGATTGGGAAAATGGCATTTTCTCGAGGCAAGTCCCATAGTCTAGGAGTCCACAATGATATGCAAGCAGAGAAAAGGCAGGGAGGAGGGATCCTGGGGGTTTTCTTAAGCCCGTGGTTCCAGAAGGTGCAACACCAGCATTGGTTAGGATCAGTCTTTTGATCAAGTCTGATGCTTAGGAATCTGTTAACACACAAATATACAAGCCAATTAATTCATGAAGGTATTAGCTTTATCAGTTAATAAATTAGCCTTAGAGCTCTACTTTTATAGTAACCAAAGCATAATTTAAGATTGGCCACAGTTCATAGGCCTTGTTCTTAGGGTCTTCACAGCAAAGTATCAATAATCCCTGTCTCTAAAACAGTCTTTTAAACAGATGCTTCCAGAATTGGCACTCTTGCTATTAGTCTGACTTAGAGACGTCAACTGCATTTGCAGTAATGTTGCTCCTACCTCTGCATTCGTATTTCAGGTCGGAGAAGAACACCATTTCTTGCGAGAAGACAAACAACCCTAGCCTGCCACCAGCATAGGTTTTGTCATAGATGGGTCCTGAGTCAGCCATGATTTTCTTCCCTTCGTACATCACCACTCTGCAGGAAAAAGAAAATCTCGTGAGTGACACCCCTACTTTTTGGTCTCTTCCTGCTTCCCCATTAGTGTGACTAAGTCAAACATCGTCAGCACAATCTTTACCTAATGAAACCCGTCTTGGGCCGGTGGCTGAGACGCCATCTGTAGGCAGTGAAATCTTTCCAGCCTATGTGACGAGGGTCATGCCACAAAGTACGAACCTGAAGGAAAAGGAAAAGGGTGAAACACGGCTCCATCAAGACTTAGTTTTGTTCTAGAAGAAACAGTATGTGAAAGGTACCAAGTGGACCTAAATTAGAGGGCTGCCATGTTGGATTTTTCCAAGGCCTTTCATTTGATGTGCGCCCTTGAATGTCTCTATAATGCAGAAAGAGAGGGAAAGTTTTGTTTGAAGAGGCTGGAAAGGTCTTTGGATTTGAAGGTAACTCTGAAGTTACAGCAAGCTCCCTTCTCAGACACTGTTAGGTTTTTACAAGGCAGAGCTTAATGCTGCAGTTGACGGTGATGAGAACGTGGTATCTAAGGACCCCCCGCCCCCCACATTGGGAGCGTTGGCCAAAGCACAGCACCCCGAGTGCTAGGCAAGCACCCATCCACTCTCCCTTCTTCAGGGCCTTGTTCTTACCTGGCCAGGGGTGTTTCCCGTGTGCCACAGGGCATTCCGCAGGTGCTCGCCTGGCCCGGTGGTAGAGTTCACAACTTTCACAGAAAGGCCTGAGTATCCCTGAGCCCTAGTGGGGTTGGTGTCCCAGTAGGACTGGGTGACTTGCTTCCACATCACGACATAAAAGCGGCTGCTAGACTGGTAGCCGAACACAAATCCAGCATAGTCGTCATCCCTTTCCGTGTTGATGAAGAAGGTGCCACTGAAGTCCACGGCATTAAACTCATCGTAACCTAGGAAAAGGAGGCCAGACCGAGGTTAAAAGCTGCAGCCTTCAGAAGCTTCTGCTACATTCCCAGACATCCTCAGGAATACACGTAAGTGCCAGGTTTTAGATTTGCTTCTTTCCCCTGTGTGCGCTAGCCTCTTGTGTGGCGAACTCACTACTCACCTACAGCAAGTCCAGGGTCACAGTTGACGGTCTGGACGAGTTCTTTACCCTGATGGCGTACGACCCAGTTAGGGTCGTTCTGGGATGTCCCTTTGGGATCTAGAGGAATCATCTGGAATCGGCGGAAATCAGTCTCGCTGATATCAATGTTTTCAGGACAGATGTCATCAATGTCTGGCACATTGTCATGGTCAAAATCGTCTTTGCAAGCATCACCTCGACCATCACCTAAGGTCAAAAAGGCAAGATTATATTACATTATAATGTATTCTATTATAATATATAGTGAAATATATAATATATATTTCATATTATATTATATATTTATTATAGGAAATATAGGAATATATATAAATTATATATATGATTATATAATATATATTTCATATTATATATAATTATATTCTAATATATAGTGAAATATATAATATTCAGTGAAATTCTGAAACATTACTCGTATCAGAAATGCACTATCTTGTCTAAGTTGGCATCTTGTCTCTTCATCCTCTCAAATGCACTTAGTTTTGCTTTTATTTTCTCAATCCAGAGACGCCATGGTGTCAGTCTCTTAAAGGGGCTCCCCTGACTCACCATCAGAATCCTTCTGGTCAGGGTTGGGCACGAGTCGGCAGTTGTCCCTGTCATCAGGAATGCCATCATTGTCATCATCATGGTCACAGGCATCTCCCTTGCCATCTTTGTCATGGTCAGCCTGGTTAGCATTGGGCACATAGGGACAGTTGTCCAGGTTGTTCTGGTGGCCGTCTTCATCAATATCCTGATTGTTGTCACACGTGTCTCCAATGCGGTCTGAGTCAGAATCGAGCTGAAAGAGAAAGGGAGGGTAAATTGAAGTGTAAGTCGTTAATGTTAAAGATGACTTATGCAAGATTCTCCCATGTTTGATATGGCCAGTGGGGTTTCGGGTCTATAAACTATTGCCAAAAGAGAGGAGTAGTAAAATTTTCTTGATCCTTGGGGCAGCTCGGGGGCTCAGTCCATTAAGCATCTGGCTCCTGATTTCAGCTCAGGTCATGATCTCAGGTGCTCGGATCAAGCCCTGTGTCAGATTCCGTGATTACTGTGGAGTCTGCTTGGGATTCTTTTCCTTTTCCTCTCCCTCTTCCTTCTGCCCCCCTGCTCAAGTAAGTAAAATCTTAAATTTTCTTGATCCTTGTTTTAATATGAATTTTAAAAGCTATTCAGAGTTTTTTTTTTTTTTTAAAGATTTTATTTATTCGACAGAGATAGAGACAGCCAGCGAGAGAGGGAACACAAGCAGGGGGAGTGGGAGAGGAAGAAGCAGGCTCCCAGCGGAGGAGCCCGATGTGGGGCCGGATCCCATAACGCCGGGATCACGCCCTGAGCCGAAGGCAGACGCTTAACCGCTGTGCCACCCAGGCGCCCCTATTCAGAGTTTTTAAACATAAAACTTTCTAAATAAATTTAATGACTAAGGTGCCTCACTTCGAAATCTTAATGTTTTGATCCATTAGTCTGTTAACTGCTTATTTCTCAACATTAAATGAAATTCTTTGGGTCATTCTTATTTTCCATTGAAGGTTTCAATTATAAAATTGTAGACATGTCCATTTCTACTCTAGGTCATTAAATCATGGAAACATGGCACTGCTTTTGGTTAATACTGGGTAATGTGTATGGTGGGGATTAAGGATTTTTATTTAAATTTTTTTTTCTATATTTGGTTTAATACATCTAGTCTATGAGGGTTCTCATTTGTTGGTTCGGGTAAAGTCAAACTTTAGTCTCTTCAAAACTATATTTCTCAGTAATTTCATATTCAGTGTGCATGGGATGCTCAGGGATGATTTATACAGAGACTGGAATTTTGCTTGCGAGTAAGATTTACATAATGCCTGAACTGATATAAATATTATAATCTCAGGAACGAAAAACTCTTCCAGGGAGATTAAATGATATTAAAGAAGTTTATGGTAAGACCCAAACTCAAAACAGAGGACCCTCAATGCCATTTGCTCAGCAAAGCTATCCCAGAGCCTTATACTTTGTTATAGCCCACAGCTGTTTATCCTATTGCTTTTTGTTTTCCAGGGCCTCATAACACGTGTTAGGAGGAAAAAGCTGGATTTATCATTTCTGTGATCTTACAAAATTTCCATTTTTAAAAAGCGGATTTCCAAGTTTCTACAGCAAAGCATTTTAAAAAAAGACCTGCCTTAACTTAGATTCCTAGAATACGATGGCCAATGACACACAAGAAAAACATGGGACCTGTTCTAAGGTCTACTTGTAGTACTCCGTCACACAGAGAACAAACAGATGTGTTTGCAATGCCAAATAATTTTGAAGAACGACAAACAGGAATTTCTCTAGTTTTGGAAGTATTTTTAGGTTGAGGTTTTCTTACAGACAGGTTATAGCATTAGCCATGAAAATGGTTAGTCTTAGAAATGATCGGTTTTACTACAGTTCTCAGATTTCTGCTTTGTGTAATTTGGTAGCTCACACGGAGTAGGTAACCTGATAGACAAGAGTGAAGTTACAACATTGTCACAGTAAGGATCTATGGGATGTTCTCCTGCAAGGAGCTCTCAAAGATGTCATTCTCATGAAAATCTTGGAATTGGCTTCGAGACTGCTGAGAGCCATGGTCGTGAAAGAGTTTGAACTCTAACTTCGGTTTTTTTGTTTTTGTTTTAAGAGGCCTAGCAAAATCTATTCCAGCACTCTCCTGGAAGATTCTCGATGGAGTCCACCTACCTGATCTGGATTGTGTTCCAGGGGGCAGTTGTCACACTGATCTCCAACCCCATCCATATCTGTGTCCCTCTGGTCCACATTGTAGACATATTGGCAGTTGTCTCGTTCATTGAGGATACCTACAGAGAACAGGTGACCAGTCAGGGTTGGAATCTCCAGCGTCTGGGGTTTCAATAAACCACACACCCAGAACCAGGGCTGGAGAGAACTAAGGTGAGAGCTGAGTGTGGTCACTACTGCCTACAGGCCTGCCGCAGTCAGGGGTGCCTTACCGTCCCCATCGATGTCTGCGGCGCAGGCGTCTCCTTCCCCGTTGTTGTCCGTGTCAGCCTGATCGGGGTTGTGGTTGTAGGGGCAGTTGTCACAGCGGTCTCCCACATCATCTCGGTCGTAGTCATACTGGGCTGGGTTGTAATGGAATGGGCAGTTGTCCTGCAAAAGAACGGAGCATTGTGCAACACTGTCCGTGCAACCAGCTCAGGCCTGCAGCCGTCTGCATTACATACAACTACAACCATCTGTCTCATCTTCTACTTAATCCTCACTGCAGAAGTTAAAAGCCAGGGCCTAATGAATGAAAAATGGATTCCTGTGGGTTACAAGTCAGTGAAATGTAAATATAAGGACACCGCCCCAGTTCTCAGTATACCCGATATAAATTTTACTGCAATTTAGATAAGAATGTGAAACAACTCTAAGGACCTGAGTGTCATTTGTTTATACATTGTCATTTCTTGCTAAACTGGGGGGAGGGAAGGGAAGGTGGGGATGAAAACCCAAAACCCTCATTTTAAACCTTCTCTTGGCAACATCTAGGTGTTCAAGCTGCCCCCGAGTGACTGCATGGGAGTCTCGCAGGCTGCTGCCACGTGGAGAAGGGGAATGGAGGAGGCCTGGACCACATCCTTACCCTGTCGTCTGGGATTTTATCATTGTCATCGTCGTCATCACAGGCGTCGCCGATTCCATCCTTGTCGTAGTCCTCCTGCCCGGAGTTGGGCAGATTGGGGCAGTTATCCTGGGAAGAGAGGACGCATATGATGGGTCCGTTCCTGTGCCCTTCATTTGGCCCGAGCCCGGGGCAGGGCCCCTGGATGCCGCACACGGACCAGAAATGCTGTGCTCCCTGACAGCATCTTATCGTTTCTCATGGGAAGACAAGAAACTAAGCACTTTTTGGGGGGATGGGTCTTTTTATAAATGCCCCGTGCTTCATACATGCTGGGGGCACCAGTCCTACCCTGCGGTATTTGGGAGAGTCGCGAGCGTTTTTCAGGGGAAAAGAACCCGCTCTGGAGCGCACTGCCCAAAAGGGCCCTCCCTCTTCATGTCTGTGGCTCCAGGGGGTTTAATGTGAAGGCTCTGTGCCATTCTGCCTTTGTGTGAATTCATCTGTCACTTTCGTGTTCAAACTTGAAGCATTAAAAATTGCTCAGCCTCTTCCCTGGGTCAGGGCGACGTGCTTTCTTTCGGGAGGCACGCGAGGGAGGCGGGCCCTACCTTTTTGCAGTGGTAGGTGGCATTGGCCACGCACACCAGGTCCTCGTTGGGCCATCCGTCCAGGTCCGTGTCCTCCCCGCAGATGATGCCGTTGCCCGCGTAGCCGGGCTTGCACTCGCAGCGGTACATGGGGTCGCTGTAGTGGCCCAGGTAGCTGCACTTGGCGTTCTTGTTGCAGTCGTGCGTCCCGTCCGTGCAGGGGTTGCGCGGCTTGCACACCTGAGGGCACAGCGTCCCGAAGTGAATGCAGAGCCTTCCAGAGTCCCCGTGTCCCTCTCCTCTCCATGGAGATGGAGGCTCCATGAGGAGGAGTGTGGGTTACCTCTGTCCCTCCCGTGTCTGCCCCTGTGGCTTTACAAGCCCATCAGCTCACCACTGAGTCCAGAGCTGCAGTTTCTATTGTCATGGGCAATTTCTCCCCCTGCTGCATTTTCAATGGACTGTCTTGCCCTGTTTCTAAACCCTAGGCTATATGCTCAGCCCTCTTCCCGTCTTGCGGGAAGGCTATGAAAGGACAGGCCTCCCTTTGCTGGCTGTTTCAGTCACCCCCCGCCGACTCCGGTGTGGGAGTCTAGCCTTTTCTACCTGTTTGTTGGCGGTGGCGTAGTCCACACCCCGGCCGAAGGGCTGCGGGCCCGTGAAGCGAGGCGGGCAGGGAAGGCAGTTGTAGCCGGGGTCGGTGTTCTCACACCTGTGCTCGCCGTTGTGGTTGAAGCAGGCGTCGGGTACTTCTTTGCACTGTGGGAGGAACGACAGTGAGCCTTTTGTGTCGGTAACGCCGCCCTGGGAAGGGGCTGGGACACGTTGAGCCGCTTCCCGAGACCTAGTAACACAGCCAGCCCTTCCTCACCTCATCCACATCTTCGCACTGGACGCCGTTTCCGCTGTAGCCCGGGGGACAGGCACCGCATTTCCAGCTGCCATCTGCGTAACTCGTACACTTGACCCCGGCAAAGCAGGGATTGGACAGGCATCCGTCTGAGATCAGGGAGACAGGCAAATGGTTGGTCTAAGCGATTATTGTTGGCCCACTCGTCACAAAACAATGAAGTGTTAAACAGTGTAGGGTATGTGTAACCGTTCACGTGTTGAGATTACTCGGAAATGCCAGATGAACACGCAGGACCATTCAAAGCCAGAACCAGCCCCCCGCCCCTGCCCTTGAATGCTGACCGTGGATTTCAATGAAACAACAACAAAGAAACCCAGACTCCCAAGGGTGCGCTTATCCTGGGCTGCATGACTCACCAATCGGACAGTCCTGCTTGTTGCAGGTCTGTCTTTCTGTCGTGTCACCGACACAGTCCTTGCCTCCAAACTGGGGTGTGGGGTTGTTGCAGAGCCGGCTACGTTTCTGCACCCCTCCTCCGCAGGTGACAGAACAGAGGTCCCACAGTGACCAGGGACCCCAGCCTCCGTTGACTGCAAGGAAGTGAACCACAGGCCCAAGTTAAGGTCAATTTTCAAACACCTCACCTGTCATAGAAGACTCCCCTAGATTCGTTCAAGAAAACCTCTGCTCATCTGACACGTGGAGAGAATGTTCGGGAAGAGACAGAGTTTGAAATGGTTTTCTTTCTGTTTTTTATTAGAAGAAGCTGCTGAGCATGCAGGACGCGGCTTCTACTTGCTGCCTAGGAAGTAACCTTTCCCCCCTCCATGACCCACAGGACTAGGGGCCGCAGACGCCAGGCGTCCAGCCGCGCAGAGCTGCTGCTCCGCCCTCAGCCATGTTGTACACGCTCACTTACTGGGGCAGGCGTCTTTCGTGCAGGCTTTGGTCTCGCGGGCTTCGCCTTCACATGGTTTCCCGTTCATCTGGGGGCTCGGAGAATTGCAGAGTCGAATTCTTGTGATCACACCATCGCCGCAGGTCACGGAACAAGATGACCACGGGGACCAGTGGCTCCAGCCGCCATCCTGTTTAACTGAAATACAAAGCTGCTGGTTATAGGGTGCTCACCCGGTGTCAGGCTCTGCGCTAATCATTTTGAATGCATTACCTAAATGAAATCCTCAAAATAACCCTATCAAGAGCTATTATTCCCCGCGATGTGCAGTTGAGGAAGGAGCCTCAGGGAGGGTAAGTTGTGCTCAAGGGTGCACAGGGGAGCAGAACTGGGGTTCAGATGCAGGTGGTCGAGAAGCTGTGCCCTTAACCTCTATGCTGCCTGGATGAGGCCAGGGCCAAGTCTGTGCTCTCCATCGCTAAGTGGCCAAGATGCTCACATCTCTTATCGCACTCCTGAATGTGGCAGGTCCGCGTCTGGACGGAGGAGCCCTCACATCGGTTGTTGAGACTGTCACAGGAGCGACCGCGCTGCTGGATTCCATTGCCACAGGTCGCAGAGCAGGAGGTCCACTCAGACCACGGGGACCAGCCGTCATCCGCAGAGTCGCTGGCTGCAGAGGAAGCGGGTTCGTTTAGTGTGCAATCAGTGAGGACCAGCTATTCTGTAGCTCATGCTCTTTGGGATCTTCTTCCTTTGCCAGAGGGCAAAAAGCCCTGTATTTCTTAGGCCAATAGCCAAAGGGTCTATCCCACGTCCTTACATGTACAGCCCCACCTTCTCCCAGCATGTGTTGGCCTATTCACGGGGCCTTTCTCAGCATTTCGAGTGTGTTTCCCTTTCCTGACTTAAGACAGCTTGATGGGCAGTTCTAGTCTCAGGCTTCCAAGAGTACTCCATGTGCAGGCAGCTCATAGGAGGCCCTTTGGACTGTCAGGGGAGCCATAGACCATGTGTTTGGCAGACGAGCTTGAAGGCGGCTTGGCTGCTGTCGGCCCTGCCTCCAACTCGGTCATGAGGTTAATCAGTGTGCGGTTCCTCTTACCCTAGCACGTGAGGCCTTCTCTCTACGTATTTGCACGAGAGAATGGGCTTGTTTACCATCTGCCTGGGCCCCAGGACTACAATCACATGAAGCTGTATCAGACACAAGCCCGAGAACTTGTTTCTCTTGCCAACAGTTGGAAGTTTTCCTAGCAATCCCTGATTCAAGGTCAGGACTCCACTGGTCTCCAGCTAGCTTCGTTCCCTTTAGCCCACACCTGACGTGAAAGCTGAACAGAAGCAGATATGCCCATGACCATCACAGCGCCAAGAGCGCTAACGCAGGCCCTGGAGGAGACTGCTTATTCTCAGCTGTGACCACCTGGGGGTAGGGGTGTGTGGAGCTGGAGAGGGACTGCTACTTTCCTGCTTCATTTCTCATCTTTGTTGTGCTGAATCATTTTATGACTTGTGTGTACTACATTCAATGTTGTCTCGGCAAAGGGATTAACTTATACGGGCAACACCCACCAGGGAATAGAGTGCCACGGAACAATATAGTGCCTTATTTCTGCCAGTGCCCTGAAACTGAAACTGTTACTCTTAGGCCCACTCCTCCTGCAGATAAAATGCATACAACCTCCAGGCCCAATTAAGTTCAGTGCTTGCACTATGGACCGTCAATTTATCTGGTGAGATTTTTCTTCCCTCTAGGCCATAGCGTCAAATTCTAAAAGCCGTCCACTTAGAGCTATTACGGCTACACATTCGTCTCTCCTTTCCTCCCAGCCTCAAGTCAAAATTAGTAAGCTGTGCCAAGATCATGATTGCCCATAGAGAAGCCAAGCCATCAGTTACCCAGATGCCACAGCAGGAAACGTAGTGGAAACACAATGGAAATGGGGGTGGGGTTCCCGTGTCCCATTTCAGCTGTCCCGTGGATATGGAGAATGGACCTTGTCACTCAAGAATGGTCATGCAGCTCTAAGAACTTACGCCAACACCGTGGGCAGCATTCTCCATCGGGGACTGTGGCGTTGGAGCAGGGCATGATGGGGCAGGACACTTTCTTACAGATGGTAACAGAGTTCTGCAGGGCAAGAGGGAGACATGGGTTACTAAGCATATTGTAAGCAAAAGTTCATATACTATAACATTTCCATTACAAGATGAAACCTGGTCAGAGCTGTAACCGCTCTGGTGGAAGGAGTTTAATCCATCTGTCGGTCTTGTTTGCAGCCACCATGCTGTGGAGACAGCTTGAGTGCCTTGGAGACTTCTTTCTCAATTGCTACTGAGTGATGAAGTGACAGCATGTAGAATTTATCCAAAGGGAACCACCATTATCTGAGTCAGATCTTTTAATCAGTGTCTGAAATGAACTCCTTACTCAGCCAGGACTTTGAAATTTTACAATTTTCTCTGCATAGAGGCAAGACCAGTGAACATTTCCCCCCTTCACGTATACATCTGGTTTTATATTATGTTGGAGAAGAAAGGAAATCAAGTTAGCTCCCAAATCTAGCAATCCGGGACTTGTATTTAAATGGACTTTGCTCAGTGCGTCAGGCGAAGCGTCCAAGTCGCCTGGCGCTGGCTTTGGGGAGCCAGCGACACACACCCTGCAGGGGGTGCCATTTGAGCTAAGTGGACAGTTGCGTCCTCACAGTGTCGGGCTAAGTGATTGGAACAATCGGTGCTGTATTAAGGGACTCTCGATGTCATTGCTGAATACAAGTCAGGGTTGGGGAAATGAAAGGAATGTTCCGACCAGGTTTTATTTACCCGACATTCAACACTTAGGCTTTGAACGAAAGCAGGTAAATTACTCAAATGTCTGAGCAGATTTGTTGTTTTAGATACTTGGCCTGGGATATAATGAAGACTTTGAAAAACTTTCTGAGAGTTAAGGTTTTATGGAGGTCAAAAATGCATATTGAAAAAATAAATAAAAACAAAAAAACCTGCTTTCGTATCAGGCCATAGAGCACAGAAAGAGCTTGTGTGGCTATCTGTGTATTTCCCTAGGGACTGGTTTCAAACACATGCCATCACTTCCTATTTCGTTCTGGAATGATCCCTCACCTGACAGCGGCACTCCGTGCAGCTATCAACAGTCCATTCCTCATTATTCCTGTACTGAACTCCATTGTGGTAGCAGAGTGGAGGCCTCCTCAGCTCAATGGCCAACTCTTTGTTCTCTTCAGTCTAAAAGGGGGAGAAAGGTCATTAGTGTCATATTCATTTTCATCGGGGGTCATCTGTGATACACCTTCAGGTGCTCATGCTAAAGGGCTGGGAGCCAAGGCCACTGACCACTTTGCGAATGCTGTCCTGGAGTGTGGTGACAATGGTGCGCAGGCCCCTCAACTCCAGGACCATGCTGGACAGCTCGTCACAAGAGATGCCGCAGATGGCTTGCAGATCCTTCGTCTTGTGGCCGATGTAGTTAGTGCGGATGGCAGGGCTGGAGCCGTTTACCACATTGTTGTCTAGGGTAAGAAGGACATTGGTCGCTGCCAAGAAAGAAAGGAACACCATGAGAAAAGTAATGGAAGATCTTCACACAGCTGCTCTCACCAGCCAGCCCCTGGAGTTCCTAGTTGGAAAGACATTAAACCTGGGGTGAAGGATACAGGGGGAGGGGATGCCCATATGTGCATCACCCTTTGAGGCACTTTCATATACTTCCTAAGTTACCCAGGTAATGTATGCATGACCACCATTCCCGGTTTCTCCGCTTGTTCTGGGTGGAATCCCCTGAATGTCCTCATACGCCCCCCAGAACAGAAGGGTACTCACAGCTGGAGCAGCCTTTGTTCCTGAGGATGGCTTCTGGTGTGGTTCCGAAGACAAACCTCACGTTCTGCAGCACCCCCTGGGGGCAGAGGACACACATTACTTGTAGAGCGGTGGGAGGGGGGCAGTGGGGGGAAATGGGTGGGGGAGACGGTTTATGCCAGGAAAAGCACACAACAGAGATTCTAGAAGTTTGAAAGAGCTCCCTTTAAACATCACCACGTCAAAATAACACACCAACGTAATTTGCTAAACAACTTCACAATCTTAATTGGGTCTCCTGCCAAGTCTTCAGTACTGTACAAAGAAATCCGTTATCAGCCTACTTGGGTACACAGGAAATGGAATCAGATCCTAGGGACAGAGGATATAATGACACTCTCCAGTGTCAAAGAGTTAGATGTGGGAGTTTCAAAGCCACAGTTGCAAAAACCTAGATGTTTAAGCAAGGAAGAAGCCGCGGCAGCGAATAACCACTATTTTCACCTTCGGAGACCAGCTCCTGAGACCGGCTCCACCCCCGTGGGTAATCAGATAGCCAACTGGTACTTATTCTGCTCACAGTATCCATTTCAAGCTACATTACAATTGGTGGAATGCTTTGAAATAAGTTATTTTCTTGAGGAGAGCATAAGGAGTATCTAAGGCTTGAACAGGTGGCTATAGGAAAACCATTTCTTGTTTCCTTTAGTGGCTTTCCAAGGGTGGTCCCCAGAACCCCAGCACCAGCTTATGCTTCACCTGGAATCTGGTAGAAATGCAAATCATCAGGCCCCACCCCCGGCACGCTGAACCTGAAACTCTGGGAATAGGGCGCAGCAGCGCGTGTGCTAACAAGCCTTACAGGCGATTCTGATGCTCCCTGAGGTCGGAGAACCACTGCTTTAGGCCACAGGCAGGCTCTCCCGCTCTAGCCCCCCGGACAGGTCAGCTGCCGGGCAGTCGACCCCACAGACCAGGAACCGGAGAAGATGCCTCACCTGGAAATGGTCATTGACCCCTCCTTTGGCAATGCGGAGTCTGGCCACGCTGGCCAGGTCCCTGGTGAAGATGCTCTGGATGGGGACATCCAGCTCTGCGTTCTCCATCTTCTCACAGTCGATGTACAGCTGGGCCCGGTCCTCCTGCACGAACAGGGTGATGCTCTTCCACTGGCCGGTGGCCAGGAGCGCCTCCTCCACTGACACCACATGCTGCATCCCCTGCACGGTCAGGCTCAGGTCCAGGGTGCCCGCTTTGCCATTGGAGACCACACTGAAGACCTGGCCCGAGTGGTCCTTCCGTTCTATGGCCAGCAGAGTGCCTCGGGTCTTCTTCATCTGCCTCAGGGAGGCCAAGAGAAGGAAGCCTTTCTCTGCCCGCACGGCATCCACTAGGTCTTGGAACTTGTCATCAGGCACAGGGGGGATTAGGTTGGCATCCTCGATGCGGAAAGCTGGGCTGGAAGGGTCAGGACCCTTCACCAGTCGGCGCCCAGAGCCCTTACGGGCAGCCCCGGTGAGTTCAAAGATGTCGAACACGCTGTTGTCTCCCCCAGACTCTGTTCAACAAGAGCAGGACACACGGTGAGCTTTCTAGGCTAAGGCCAGGGATGGGGACGAAAGGACAGGGCGAAAACTCTGGGCAACCACGGAAAGAGCTGAATAAACACCATACTCAGAGGGAACCTGCCTGCTGATGTCCAGTCAGGGCTCTGGGGAGAAACAGGTAGCAGAGCAGAGCATGGGAGGGAAGCACACTCAGGTTACCCTCGCACCTCATCTTCCCTCCCCTCTCAAAAGGTATCATGTAGACTCACCTGGAATGCGGCTGGAACCACACGCATGCAACAGGAATAGGACACTGAGTCCCCAGGCCAGCCCCATGGTGGAGCTGTTTGTGCCCAGCAGAGAGCCTGTAACAGGAAACACAGAGCCCATGGTCAGTGGCAGCCAAGCAGGGAGGGTGGGCACAACTTGGAGGCTGGGCTTGGGGCCAGGGCCCTAGGGCATCCCCCCTTTGGCCCCACATTTGCTGGAATGGGGCGCGGGGCAGGGGGGTAGACACTATTTACTTTGGACAGGGCATCAGGAAGAAAAAGAGTCGAGGGGAGGAGACTGTGGTTTTAAAGGTGGGGGGTGGCGCTGGGGCAAAGACCAACAACCTGGGGACTTCTTGGGAAGTTGAGGGTAAACAGAAGGACCAGGAGATGCAGTGTGGGGGCGCAGAGACTTGGGGAAGTAGAGACTCTCATCTAGACGACTGATAGGTGTGGGGAACACGTGGAGAATAAAAGAAAATATTGGGAAGTCCTGACGAGTTGGTCTGTGAACCCCAAGGCCGGAGAGAATAGCTCCGGAGCCCTTCGACTAGAGGGACAGCGGGGGAAGGCGAGGAGTAGGAGTAGGAGTTGCGGGGTCCCCGAGGGGCTGAAGCCTCGGAGCTCAAGGTGGCTGACCCGGGCAGCACCGGTCCTCGGCGGCGGCCCGGGGACTCCTTACCTGTGTGCGCTCGGGTGCAGCGGCCCGGGGTGGCGGCGAGGGCGCCGAGTCCGGGAGAGGCGCGGGGCGGGCAGGGCGCCCGGGGAGGCGGCGGCCGGAGTCGGAGGCTGCGCGGGGAGCGCTCGCGGGAGCCGAGACTCTGCGGCCGGCTCGGAGGCAGTGGCTGGCGAGGCGGCGGAGCGGCGCGCTTTTAAAGGCGCGCTCACATTCCTGGGGATTCCTCTGGCCAATGGGAGGCGGCCGGGCAGGGGGCGGGGGGGGCCAGTCTGGGTTCCTCTCTCCGCCCCCCGCTGCCTGGCGCATAGCTTTCCAGCTAGAGAGTGGAGGGCTGGGGGGGAGGCGGGGGTCGGGGCGAGGAGCGGTGGAAAGTCTCTGAAAAATAGGTGCCCGCCCACCCAGCCTTGGCGCCCTCGTGCTCAGCACTTTGGCTCCAGGAGTCAGTGTGAGCAACCCGAGCGGGACGGGGCTTTAGCCGCCCCCCCGCCTCCAGACCCTTAGGAGGGCTGTCAGGAAAACCCATCTTCTTGGATACCTGGGCGACGGCTGACACTTGGGGACCGAGCCCGTTTGTAAAACCAAATGAGCCCAACCGGGTAAATGGGGCCCAGAGAGAAGCAGTCGTTAAAGAAGTTCCGGCTGGGCTATTTGGTGACCCTCCTCCATCCACCCGCTGGGGTGTAGGACCACGCGCTTGCCTCCCGCCCGAGTCCTAAGAGAGCCGAGTGCGGGGTCGCGTGGGCCAGCCGGGCGGTGAACAGACCTCGCGTTCCCGCTGCCCGACAGGACACACTTTTCTGCAGCTGCCTGGCGCCCAGGTCCCCGCGAAAATCGCCTCTCGCCCTGCTACCGCGCTTCCACGGCTGGCCGCTTGGGGGCGGTATATGTATTCTGATGAAGAGGACCCGCAAAGAGCGCTTCTTTCTAGACAGGATTGTTAAGGAAACGTACTCCTATCTACTTCCCTCAAGCCAAAACTGAACTTGTGTCTTGAAAAACAGTTTTTATGCCCACTCGTGCTTCTTAACGTGACTCCTGGTTGGAGGATTTGCGGAACCATCTGGCTCTGGGTCTTAAACTATTTACAGAACAGACCCATAAAGTAATAAATTACCCTCCACCTATCATTTTATTTCCTTTTTTCCTCCCTCAACGTTCTTTTCATTTTTTAGCTCCTGAAACCGAGGTGTGGGTTACATTTCTGTGGGTGCACCAATTGCCATGAGCGCGGCTGCTTAATGCTTCTGTCATTGGAAGTCTGGTCTCCAAACCACTGTCTCAAGCCAGCGTGACTCCAGCTGCCTGGAATTCCATTCATCTCTTAGGGCTGGGATGTCAGCAGCCACACTTCCCCTGCTGTGGTCCTGCGCTATCAGGCTGGCCTTGAGACTGAGGACTGCTAGGTAGTAGCTTTACCAAATAAGGATCTCAGCCACAGGCTGGGGAAAGCCCTCGGGTTCACCTTCCTTCTTAGGACTCACACCTGGCAGGACTCCTAACTGCTGGAAACACCCACGAGTTTGCGTTCATCAAAGGGCAGTTTCACTTTTCCTGTGTGGGAGTGTTGTGTGACAAGGTGCACGTGTGTGTGGATTCCAGCATGGATGTTTTCTCGTTACTCAGTATACATCAAGTACTTCTGGAATATGACAAATATGTTCCTAAGACACATGTTGGTTTGTTGCTTAAGTAATAACTAAACCTGACAGCCAGATAGATTTCACATGTTGAGAGACAGAAATAAGGGTTTCTATCGGACGATTAGTCAAATCAGATTCCTATTGCAGAAGTCATCAGTAATGACTCATCCAAACAGATCTGAAGATTCCAGAGTCAGCAGCCGTACATGTCCCTCTCCTTCCTTCTTCCCTAGCATCCTGTGTGCTCCTTGAAAGGCAATTTTCTTTTCACTTGCTATTAATTCTTCATCATACCAAGTACCTAGGCACAGTTTTTGGAGGGATGGCCAGCTGATGGCCTCCTGCTTATTCACCCACTTGCTAATTTTAGACAAATCAGCTGGGGGGTAAGGTCCACAAGAGGCCCACAAAAGCAGGATACATCTTTCCTTTTGTAAAAACCTCATCTCCCCTGGGGAGATGGATAGGCTAGAATAGAAGCTCACTGGAATGCCCCTTCAAGCTAGGAGCTTCCGTGACTAAGGGACTGTGGGAATCCCTCTGGATCTTCTTGGAACTTGGCTTCTTTTAACAAAACAAGGAGAAGAATTTTATCCTCGGACATGCTTTACAGAGAGTAGGAAGGTGACCTGTATGGTGGCAGGGAAGAGCTATCTTGTCAAAGAAAGCTGACAGAGGTGTGGGAGTTATTTAGCTCAAATGCAAAGACCTTCCCCAAATCACAGCACTCCAGGTTTTCTGGTGGAAAGGATTGACCACAGTGAAGCGGGTGTTTTGGCAGAGTTAGAAACTCACCCACATTCCTGCTGGTCAGTGTGTGCTGAAAATATTCCCCAGAAACCTGAATACCTCGGGGAAGCTTTGAGAGAAGCAGGAGTGGAAAAAAGGGGAAAGAAAACCTACACCTTTAATTAGCGGGATATCGTCCCTCTTGGGTATGTATTTACAAATGCTGGGATTTCAGGCCAGTAATCTGACAGGGACCCGAATGTTGCGTTCTTCCAGGGAAAGGGTCCAGTTCTCTCTTTGCCAAGTTGCTATCCTTGAGGATTATGTATTTAAAATTACATTGTAAGGCATATGGCATTTTGCTGTAGGATTTCCTTTTTCCAAGTTCCCCTAATTGGATGTGGGATTGACCTAAAAACATTGCCAGTAAATAGGAGGAAAGGACTGTCAGTAACAGCTAGTTTAAAAATTACATGTGCTTAAGGAGAGCAGGATAATTGAGAAAAAAATTTGTTTATCTAGCAAAGAACAGCAAGGTGGACTGCGATTTTATGTAGGGATTAAACAAAACAAAACAAAACAAAACAAAAAACCATATTGAAAATGCTCCACAGTGGAAAATTTCTTTGAATCGAGCAGCACCCAAAAATCATTGAATTCTAGAACAGACCAGAATCATAACATCTCTACAGTGAAGACATCACAAATTCATTCGCTCTGAATATTTTTCGGTAGCTCATACCTTAGAGTTGTTTCAGCTCAGCTACCTTGATGGGCAAAGCCAGATGGAAGTTACCAGATTTTTCTTATCCTTCAATCGAACACCAGTCTGCCTCCTTCATAAGATGTTCTCCACTGGCTTTGTGTTGCACTGTTTCTTCTTTCTGTGAAACTCTGAAACATGGCTTATCTCTACTGCATAATGCATCAGCTTACATTCTTTATTATCTAGTTTTTCAAAGTAAATTTTATTTTCTTATGTCTAAGGACTATATTGTAAGGACCCAAAGGCTTGGGCTTGGGAAAGGGCTCTAATAGTTGAATTTCCAAGGCCCTTTGTGCTCAAGTGAATTTATGGTAGCAAGGGATTGGACTACTCACCATTTCCCTAACCAGCTATACCGTTTGGCGTGGATAAGCCTTAGCCCTTGGGCTGCACGGGTGACTGACTCCCAAACATGGCGCCCACCCCCACAGGATTGAGGCAGTACTCTCTGCGAATTGATCTCAGTAAGAAGGGGTCGAGCTATTGGCTTCAGGGTAACTCCCTTCTCCCTTTCCAGACAGAGATTGAGTTGGGAATTGCCATGTGACCCAATTCTGGCCAATGAGAAGCTTGCTGAAGACTTCTGGGAAAAGTTCTTTCTTTTTAAGAAATCAGGCTCCCTCCAGCTCCTTAGGACGTGAACAAGAATGCTGAGAAGCGCTGTTGGCCACTAGGGGAGCCAAACTCAGTAAGACACCAATATTGAAGGAAAAGCAGAGACCTGGAAGGAACACGAGTTGCTCAATCTACCAACCCTGAAGGCTCTCATGCCTCCAGAGTTCTCTGGATATGTGCTGATTATTTAAGCCAATTTGTTGCTGTTTCCTGTTACTCAGAGCCACAAACATCACAACTCCTGCAGCTCTTTTTCATCTGCCTGGATTGCCTTTTCACTCATACTTTGCTGGAACGTCTTCTGACTTCTTTAGGATAAGAGAAAGAATAGGTCATAGGATAAAATATATTAAAGACTCTTCACATATATGATTCAAGTGCTTTCTGGAGAAGTTGCACCATTCTCTCTCTTCCTTTGCCTTTGCCAGCAGCAAACTCTACCCACTGTCAAGATGTAGTCCAAGGCGCTCACACAGGAAAGGCTAGCCAGGAGTAGCTGATCGTGAGCGGAGGAGCTGGGAAACGGGCCTGCTGGGAAATTGAGGACATGGGGCAAGAAGAAGGAAAAAGGAAATGATGAGATCTCAGCCTGGGCCCAGAGATGGAAGTGGGGAGAGATAGCTGGAAAGGAAAGTGAGGAGATTCCTCTTACCAGAGATAATGACAGACCCCTTCCCCTGATGCTGTCTTTGACAAAGACCCATTGGTTTTCTGGATGGGGGTGCAGGGCTAGTTGGGTCAATTGTAAAAAGTTGGAGGAGCCTCTCCAACTTCTCTTTCATGCTCTTCTCTCCATTTGACTTTTTTTTTTCAGCTTTATTGAGGTAAACTGACAAAATGATCAGATATTGAGAATACACGTGCAATGTGCTGATTTGATATACACAACCATTGGGAAAGGGTTCCCTCCATCAAGTTAATCAACACATCCATCGCTCACATAGTTACCTTTCTTGTGTGTGTGAGAACTTTTTCATTTAGAGAATATGGTATTATCAACTGTAGTCACCATGTTATGCATTAGATCCTCAGACCTTATTCTCTATTCAACTTTTATGCTTTATCATCTCAGTGTCCTTCTGGAGCATTCATAGGTATGGCTGGTTTGGGTTTCAGTGTGGGAGCTTTTTCTTTTCTCTGTTTGCCACCTCACAAGAAGGGTGCACATCTGAAGGCAGCCGGACAGATAAGGGGAGGGGGCTGGGGAATCACTGGCCAGTCTTAGTGTAATGAGTCCAAAGAAAGCCTCCTGCCTTCTACTTTCTTCTTTCTCTCCCAGTGTTTGAAACTCATCCATAAATAAAATCCTGGAATTTTTAAGCCAGAAATAGCCATCTAGTCCAACCACTCAGTTAATAGATGAAGTTGGTTCAAAGAGGGCACACGACTTGAATGAGGTCCTAGAGCCTGTTGGTGATGGACGTCCAGGAAAGAGCTCAGGTGCCCCAACCTCCAGCTCAGTCTTTCTCTTGACGGCACTCTGCTGTTCAAGATTCATTGCATATGGCTTCAAAGATGTCTCAGTATTAAAATTGGCATAAGAGCTTTCCAATTTGTCTATTAGGAACAAGGTCTGAGAAGTGGGAGACCCAGGAGGTGAAGGGAAGAGGGAGGAAGGAAGGATAAAGAAGACACTGAACACAGTTTGTTGACTAAAGCTGCCTCTACTTTTCTCTCTGCTCCCCGCGGAGTCCCTGACTCTGGTGGTTTCCCGACTCTCTCTTGACTTTTCTGTAACACTTACTGCTGTTCCTGGGAGGGATGCTACATTTTGGCTTGAAGTTGGGATTGCCAAGTGCTTTAGAAATGCACCGTCATTTTAGATTTACCCAGCCGAGGATGCGATGGAGAATCACTCTGATTTTTGAGCAGGGTTTATGGTCCTACAGGAAATCTGACCTTCAGGCTTTCTGGGAACTATGAAAGAATCCCTCAGCCCATCATCAACCAAATGTTTTGTAGAGTGAGATGTTTAGTTGTTCTGCCCACAACTGAAGGGCCCAGCGAGTACCTGGATTAGGTATGGGAGCCTTACTGGTGGCTCAAGGGCTGGAAAAAGTGCAGACAAGTTAGCTTGCAGACGAATAGAATGTGCTTTAATTCTGTACCTTGTTTTTCTTATTGAGATTGTAAAGGTGTCAGTCTATTTACTTTCACAAACTATGTGGAGTAATGGCAGTATCTTTGGAAATAATGATTTCCGAAAAGTGGAGATTATGACACGTTGGAATCTTACTGAGATGGGTTGAGAAATGTCTCCCAGATGTCTTCACCAATGGCACGGATGGTAGTTACTCTGGAATTTAGTGAGCTTCAGGGGTCCCCGTCACTAAGGAAATCTATCACATTGCAAAGCTGTGAAACAATGGAGTTTCCAGGATTTCCATGAGGTAGTTTGTTTCTGATGCTGCTTAATCACATTCCTCTAAAGAATTTAACTTTTCTGAGGGTCAACGTGCTACCTCAAGCCGCCCATTTATAAATTATAATTTTTCAATTTTTCTGAACAGTTTTCACATGTGCAGTCCGGATTAAGTGATCTTTCCAAGTTTTCTGTTGTTATCTTTTTTTTTTTTCCTAGAAGAAAATTACGAGTCAGTTAAAAGAGTAAGGCAAGCAAACATAAAGAAAACTCCAACTATTGCATGAAGAGTTTTGAAGATGGACGATGACATGGAGATTGGCATCCAGTTTAGGTCTGGATGAAAAATTCACATGCCACTGGGGAACATGGACAGTGACCAAATGGCCGGGCCACTGGGCATTTGTTTTAAGTGATATCAATCTCTTACGAGGTGGTTTCCACCCCCCCCCTTTCCCTTTTGTAATAGTGAGATCATGACAACTGGCATTTCGCAGAATGGAGCCAAGAGAACTGTCACCCTTTCTAATTTAAGAGGATGAGTGTATAGTCTGAAGAGAGCTTGTAAATGTTATTACGACACAAAGATAAACACGGCTGCTTCCCAGGGAAGAGGTGTACACAGAGGAAACTTCTTGTTTTTCTCTTCTCTTCCTCTTTCTTCTTTGTTTCCTTTCCCTTCCCTTCTCCTCTCTCATTTTCTCTCCTTCTTTCCCCTTACTCTTACCCCTCTCCTCTTTATGAGACAAATGCTCATTATCTGATAACCTCCAGTACACTTGCTTGAGTTTGAAGTCCTGACTTTCATCAGAATTCTAACCCCTGCCCCCATCACTCTTTTTCCCAAGATTTGAAGGCATCTGTATGGCTTCCCCTTCCTGTTTCCCTTGTCGGTGTGTCCATCTTTTTTAGTTTGCTGTGACTGTTCTCATTTCAAATAAACATCCATTTTTACCTAATTTTAAACTCACAATTTTGTAATCTTTTTCTTATCAAGATACCCTAAATTATATACATTTTAGGCCCACCTAACTTGACTCATCCCCTGGAGGAGATGCTTAGGAGGGAGATTGAAGAGGGAGAGGGTGTGGGGAGCACTCCCCAGGACGACAACAGAGGCAGCCATGTGAAAGATCATCAGAGCAAGGGGCAAAGGGTTCCCGCCTTGGGGTGCCTGTGCTTGTGCCTGTGTGGTAGACATTGTTAAGCGCATGGTATCAGGAATACTGTAGACCCATCCACAGACATTGGAGAAAAAATGAAGCCAGAGGGGGAAAGGAAAGCAGGACTTGGCTGTGCTGATTATTATAATAACCTACACGAATTGCTTACCACTGATACATTACAGCGTAGCAGAATAAGAATTATGTATATCAAGTCATGTTTCAGATGAACTTGTCCAAGTTTTGATTACAACTTCACATACTTTTTTTTCTTCCCTGAAGATAGAGACATTTTATTTTTATTTATTTTTTTTAAATTCAATTAGCCAACATTTGGTACATCATTAGTTTCAGATGTAGAGTTCAATCATTCAACAGTTACATATAACACCCAGTGCTCTACACGTGACAATGTTGCAAAGTTGGAAGAGTGAACTACAGCAACCAAAGCTTTAATTGATCCAAGATTTCAGTGTCTTAAATCATGGAGCCTTCAATGTGCATGTAGGCATGTGTGTCAACAGCCTGTTCTTTTTTTTTTTTTTTTTTTTTTTTTTTTTTTTTTTTTTTTTTTTT